>NC_091068.1:49797730-50107230 GCF_000393655.2 Nicotiana sylvestris
TATTTGGACTAATATATCTTGAATTTAAAATATAATCCAAATTATTTTATGAATTTAAAATTTAAATGCCTACAAATGCCCCCTACTTCAAGTATTGTCGGAGCATAAACTTATTAACGACAAAGCCTTGAAGTATCAGTGAAGTCCCAAACACAGGTGTCAAACTAGAGCTTCGAACGAGATAATTTCCACAACTAACTTGCACTTTGCCTTCACAGTATCAATGATAATTCATATTTGAATAAAACAAAACTATAATGATTGAAGTTTGTAGTAGTCTCATTACATTCACGTAATTACTGTCCAAAACAAATTTGTTGGCAATTTATATTCTTTGCAAAGTAGTTTTCTTCGTTTCTAATAAGATTCCGGGATAAACATGCGTACTCGATTTCCATGTTGGAAACGAATTTTTGTTGCCGCCTTTACTAGTCAAATTCTTCTTCGACGACACAAGCAGTAGCCGAATCCGACTCGAAAAATAATTGCAATATCCCACATCGTCAAATTTATTGTCCGATGCCTTCCCATATGTGTATATATAGACGTATGTTCTTCCCCTATAAATATCAATTCATAGTTTTCTCAAGCCACTTGAGTCTAGTTTTGTGGATTCAGAAGCATTGACGAGAAGGTAATTTCTTCTTCTTTTCTTGTGCTTTTCTTCTTTTGTCATTCTTTTTGTAGGTCAAGCGAGAAAGATATGTTCTTGTTCAACGAGATGATCCATGCATGAAGAAGACAATTTTGGGGTGTGAGGGGATGAGTATCCATCCTTGCCCGATTTTTGGAGAGATTACTCTCAATGTGGCCCAATTCTTGGAGAGATTACTCTCAAAATGGCCCGATTCTTGGAGAGATTACTCTCAAAATGGCCCGATTCTTGGAGAGATTACTCTCAAAATGGCCCGACTCTTGGAGAGATTACTCTCAATGTGGCCCAATTCTTGGAGAGATTACTCTCAAAATGGCCCGATTCTTGGAGAGATTACTCTCAAAATGGCCCGATTCTTGGAGAGATTACTCTCGATGTGGCCCGATTCTTGGAGAGTACTCTCAAAATGGCCCGATTCTTGGAGAGACTACTCTCAAAATGGCCAAATTCTTGGAGAGATTACTCTCAAAATGGCCAAATTTTTGGAGAGATTACTCTCAATGTGGCCCGATTCTTGGAGAGCATTTCATCCATTTAGACCTTTGTACCCATTCTAATATTCTTGATTCGGACTTTGATGACCCCTCTTTTTTTTTAGCACGAAGAGATGGCAAATTTCAGGGACTATACCTCACCTTCCTCAAAACTTAGATATCTCATCATCGAGACTGAAGATGGCAGAGAATAAACCAAGCTTTTGGTTCACACCTCACAAGCCGGCCGATATGCAGCCCCATGGCCTCCTCTAAGGAACTCCCTTCATGTAGAAAACTGGACCTTGGAACATAAATCGATTTCTAATCCATTATCCAAGATGTGGTCTCTCCAAGCGCCAATACATCGCCATGTAAATATTGCTAGCACCCTTCCGAACTTAGGAAGTCGCATAATTCAAGGCGAAGTACATTGGGAAAACACAACAACAATCGAGGGCGAGTATCATCATATCCTAGGATATTGGGAATGGGCTGAAGACGTACTTGGTGGAAACCAACAAACTCTGAGTACAACAAAGATTTACGATGTTGTCTATGCCTCACTTTCCACTTATGATCGAAACTCGAACATTTTGCAAGCATTTTGTAAGGCTTGGTGCCCCAAGACAAACACACTTCTTACATCAGTTGGGGAGCTATCTATATCTCTTTGGGACTTACATATCCTTGGGGGTTTGCCCATTACGGGTTCTCCGTACGAAGAAGTGGTACCTGAGACAAGGGAACTCATCGGTTTGAATGAAAAACAAGTCAGATTTATTCCTCGATCTTGCGAGTATTTATTTGCCACATTTCATCATCTTAAGGAGGGTACGGGTGCTACCCAAAAGGTCTCCTTCATCAAGTGGACAAGTTTTTGGTATAAAAAAACTTTAATATATAGGCCTGCCCCGTTGCGAAAGGAAAAGAAATCTGCACGCCTAAAGTCAACACATAATCCTAACGGAGTTATTCCCGAGACAACGAGGTGGTCGAGTGATCAAGAAACTATATTCTCTAAGCTCAGGGTAAGGTCTGACAAGAAAGATGAGACATATGTAGCGGCATTCTTATCAATTTGTCTATGTGCCTTTGTGTTCCCCAAGGTAGAAAACTCCATTCATCCTGAGACTTTTAAGATGGCAAGCATGATGGCAGGCGGGCGACAGATTAGCCTTGCAGTCCCAGTTTTAGCGAGTATTTATCATGGTTTGAATAAGATTTCGCATTCTTCCCAACTCGATCAGGTCAAAGTTTCTTTTCTCATTCATTATGTTTATGGCTGCCTTGCACATTACTTCAAAACCCACTATCCACTTGCTAATAGTCCGTCTGTCCCTTTGATGGTGGCATACTCAGGAGAAGGGGCTGCAAGGTACTTTGACGAGAAGAATGGAAGAAAACGCATCCACAATGGGAAGGATATAGTTTGGGCACCAACAATGTTAACCAATTCCCGTCCTTATTATTACGTGGATAACGATGCCCCTCAAGAATTGGAATCAAATTACTTCATGAGCTTACGTTTTAATTACCTTCCTTTGAGGTATGTTAACTCATTCATCATCGAGCCATATAGCTCCCATCGGTTTGGTCGTCAATTTGGATTTTACCAGAACGTCCCCGGCTTTTTGGAGAACGATATCCGCAACACCTCTCTAGATGAAGGAATCAGATTTTGGAGAATTTGCACACTATATCGATCTATGTCACGTGCAGTTTTTCCCCCAGCGGGAGATCCTATGGAGAAGCCTTTTTCCACTAATTATATGTCTTGGTGGGAGAAAGCGCATGGGAAGTTTCTTGAGAATAACTTACAAGCTTTGGTAGACAATGTTGGGCTAAAGTCTACAACTCCTTTAGGAGGTGAAGATCAAGGTGTTGGAAAGACGCTCGCAAAAGTTAAAAAATATATCAACTCCAATCCCAAAAGTAGTTACGCAACCTAAAAAAAGAAAGCTTAAATCCTCAAAGGAAGCTTTGAAGGAAGTGGTGTGCACTTCAACAGCTATAGAGACACACCCTCTAGTTCTTCCATTTAACACGCGTGTTCCTCAAGACACAAGCCAGAGTACCAATGAAGATCAAAATTGGAAAAGGAAACGGCCTGACCCAGTAGAGATCGTAGAGGTTCAAAGTGTTGATAGTCCCTCAAGAACACATATTGCTTGTAACAAAGAGGTAAAATACAATCGCCTCGCTCATTCCTCTTTTTTTTAGGAGTAGCTTCACTATAAGTTACTTACTTTCTTTGCCTTTTCTTTATGCAGTTAAACACCATTGGGCATCCGGTGGTATCCTCATGCGACAAGTCGCAAGTGAGTGATGAATCTATTGGAGGGCCTATGTGTAAAGTGAAGTCATCGTCAAAGGCGTCATCTCTTCCTCATGACGAATCCCTAAAAAGACAAACTCCAAATGAGATAACTCGCATTTCACCAATGAAAAATACATCGGTATCTATATTTGAAGGAAAAAGCATTGTTTTCAATCGCAAGAAGGAATCCATTTTGGGAATTTGGGAGGATATTTGCAATAGGCTCTCCAAAACTCGTCCGGAATTGCTCTCATCTTATAGGGAGCAAATCATTGAGATTTTCGAGGATATGAAGAAGATGAATATTCTGGATTTTTCTCCATTAGAAGATTTACTGAATTCTCTTTTTGAACTTGCCGCATCATATGACCAAGAGCGATCCAATATGGTTGTAAGACGAGTGAAGATGAGAAGCTAGAGCTGATTTCCAAAGCTAAAGAGCGTCTTGAATCGTTCAAACTTGAAGCAAGTGAGAAAGTCAAGAAAGTTTCCTCTAGTGAAAAGAAATTGAAGAGAGTCGTGAAGAAGTTGCAGACATTACAACAAGAGAGGGAGAACCTCGAAGGTGTTATAGAAGCGACTCAAAAGGAGGTTGAAGAGATTCAGAAAAAAATTCAACTGCCGAGACTGAGGTCTCTTCATATGACAACATAAATTTGTTGACTGTTGATGATTCGGCCAATTTGGAGGAGAAGAAGAAGAACTTGGAGACTAGCTATCAAGAACTGATCAACTACAAATTTTGTTTAGATTAGGCTGTTAGCATTATTTCCTCTTTTATTTTTTTTTATATTAGGTTGACCTAGTGGATATTTATTTCATCTTAGATAAGATCATTTCTCCTTAGTTGCATAATTTTTTACTTTACGCACTTGTAACGAAAGGTTCATATCTTATCGTGGGAGAGTCCAAATAATGAACTATTTGATTTTTTCAAAAATTAGATTTCAATATCTAAAATATATCCAAAATTCAGAATCAAGCACCTTCAGAATCGCCCCAGATAATATTTTGGGACCAACTTTAGATCCCACCACGTTGAAAATTTCATATTTGCACAGTCTCACCAAAAAATTCATATCTCGGTGTAAAAATATTGAAATTGCAAACAATTTGATTTCAAGAAAACTAGACTTCAAGATCTAGAGCATATCCAAAATTCTAAATCAAACAATTTCAGAATCGTCCCAAATAATATTTTGAAACCAACTTTATATTGCACCTCGCTATCAATTCCAGATTTGCCCAGTCTCACTAAAAAAATCATATATTGGTGTAGGAATATTGAAATTATGAACCGTTTGATTTATTGAAAACTAGACTTCAAAATATAGAACATATCCAAAATTTTCAATCAAATAACTTCAGGATCGTCCCAGATTATATTTTGAAATCAACTTTAGGTTCCATCACGTTGAAAATTTCAGATTTGCGCGACTTCGCCAAAAGTTTTGTATCTTGAAGTAGGAACGTCGAAATCATGAACCGTTTGATCTACTGAAAACCTAACTTCAAAATATATAACATATCCAAAATTCAAGATTTAATGCCTTACAAATACATTCAGATAATATTTTGAAGTCAAGACTAAATTCTGATACACCGACAATTTCAGATTTGCGCGACTTCACCAAATATTTTGTATCTTGTTATGGAAGCCTCGAGATCGGAAGACGTCTTACTTGCCATAAATCGAAATTTAAGAGCCATATTCTCACAAATATCTTGGGGTTCAAATCTCACTGAATTTGAAACGTTGCGCCAAGCAATCATTTCCTTATACTTGTGTTTCCTTTTAATGCCTCGCTTCTCTTCCCCTTTTTTTAGGCGGAGGGCGGACTTGGAGACCAACAAACTTGAAGGTTTGGCGAACCTGAAGACATAGAGAATCCCTGGACTTCAATGCAAATATTTGACATCCTTCTAAAATCGGCCCATTGAAGATATCAATTTACCAAGGAGGGTTGCCCCTTTAAATCAAATGAGATCAAAGTTCAACGGGAGAATGGCATTTCAGCTTGATTTTGCATTACTCCATACTTCACTCGAACAACAATTGGGGCAATATGTATCTTTTGAACTTATGCGGCTGAACTTAAAATGAAACTCCAAGCTGCCTACGTACCTCGGTAAAGAGGATCAAGTCATACCGTAGTTCAGACTGGGTAGATTTTCCTAGGCCGCCTCTTTCGAGATTTTCAACCTAGCGGACTATTTTTTTTTTTGGGTCGTACACAGTTTATACTCTTGTGGGCTAGGAGTGTAGCAGCATGCAGTTTAGGCTCGTGCGTCAAGGAGTGTCATGACTTGCAGTTTAGGTTCGTACGTCGAGGAGCACCATGACTTGCAACTTCATGGATAATACTTCTTCAAAAACTTGCCATTGATAGGGCCGATTCTCATACCATCTGCATCAACCAGCTTGTAAGTCCTACTTGAATAAGCTTCTTATACGACATATGGCCCATCCCATTTTGAAGTGAACTTCCCTACAGGTTTATGGGAAGTAATTATGGGTCTTCGTACGGCAAGGACTTGATCTCCTACTTGAAAGGATCTCGGACGAACTCTTTTGTTGAAGGGGCGAGACAGTCGAGCTTGATAACATTCAAGACTCTGTTGAGCTTCCAATCTCTTTTAATCAAGAGCTTCCAACTCTGCTAATCGAAGTCGAGCATTTTCTTCATCAGTGATCTCTTCTTGAATATCCAGTCGTAATGAAGGTATTTGACGCTCAAGTGGCAAGACAGCTTCGACTCCATAAATGAGTGAATAAGGAGTCGCCTGTGTTGGTGTGCGATGACTCGTTCTATATGCCCATAGAGCTTCTTCCATACGGTCATTCCAATCTCATTTGGATTTGGAGACAACTTTCTTTAACAAGTTGCATAGAGTCTTGTTGAATGCCTCAGCTAGACCATTGGCGGCAGCATTGTACATCGAAGAGTTACGTTGCTTGAAGCCAAAAAGATCACAAATCCTGTTCATCAACCTATTATCGAATGGCTTTCCATTATCCGTTATTATGTAACGAGGTATGCCAAAGCGATAAATAATGTTTACTCGGATGAAACTTGCAACATTTTCCTTTTTTACTTCCTTAAGAGCAACAGCTTCAGCCTATTTTGAGATGTAGTCAGTTGCAGCCAAGATGTATAGATGCCCACCAGAGGACTTTGGTAGTGGTCCAACAACATCCAATCCCCAAGCGTCAAATGGCCAGGATGCAACAGTTGGGTGCAACACTTTAGGAGGTTGATGAATAAAATTCGCATGGAATTGACAAGCCTTGCATCTTCGAGCGTAGTCCAAGCAATATTTTACCATCGTTGGCCAATAATATCCCATCCTTTTTATATGGAAGTGGAGCTTTGGTCCGGACTGGTGTGACCCACATACCCCAGAATGTGCCTCTTGCAAAGCTTGGAGAGCTTCTTCTTCTCCTAGGCATCGCAATAGTACTCCCTCAAACGACCTTCTGTATAGAGTATCCTTATAGTAAAGGAAGCGAAGTGCACGACGACGGATTTCAGTCCTCCTCCTCGGATTTTCTGGAAGTATCCCATAGCATAAGTAGTCGATGATGGGTTGTTGCCATTCTTCTTTCTCAACTTCAGAAATAGCAACAAGATTCTTGAGTTCGTTTTCTTCACATTCGACCTCATTTGGCGGCGGTACTACCTATTTCTGGCAGACGGTAACTTGCGCTTGGTCAGGCATGGTTAATGATGAAGCTAGAGCAGCTAAAGCATCAGCCTTCTTATTTTCTTTCCTTGGTACATACTGAATAGTCATATCGCTAAGCCACCCCATCAACTTTTTTGCGTAATCATGATATGGGCGTAGTTCAGGCTTCTTGACCTCGTAACTACCCAAAAGCTGATTGACCACTAACTGGGAGTCACTAAAGACTTGCAATTGCAATTGCTTCATATCAACGTCCATTTCAAGCCCAAGTATTAATGCTTGATATTCAGCAACATTGTTGGAACAGAGTTGTGTCAAGGTGAAGGAGTAGGGCAAGACTTCACCTTGAGGAGTGACAAATACTACGCCAGCCCCGGCTCCCCCACGATGCGCAGCACCATCAAAGTACATCTTCCATGGGGGTTGAACTTCAACGGCCATTGCGTCCTCATCAGGTAGTTCATCAGTTAGCTCCCAGTCATCAGGTATTGGATGATTTGCCAAGAAGTCTGCCAATGCTTGTCCTTTTATAGCCTTTTGAGGGATGTACAAAATCTCGAATTGTTGAAATTGGAGGTACCATCTCGCTAGTCAATCACTAAGAACAGGTTTTGACATCACGAACTTGATGGGATTTGCTTTAAAAACAAGATGGACAACATGAGCTTGAAAGTAGTGCTTCAACTTTTGAATTGAGAAGACTAGAGCCAAACACAACTTTTCAATTGGCGAATAGTTCAACTCGTTAGGTGTCATCATCCTGCTCAAGTAGTAAAGAGAGTTTTCTTTCCCCTCACTATTTTCTTGGGCCAATAATGCTCCAACAAACCTTTCCTGCGCCACAATGTATAGTATCAATGGCTTTCCTGGTATAGGAGCTGCTAAAACTGGAGGCTTCATCAAGTAGGTTTTGATACTTTCGAAGGCATTGCTACAAGCTTGATCCCACTTAAAAGGAACACCTTTCTTCATAAGGTGACTAAATGGTTGGCACCTTCCAGCCATGTTTGATATGAATCTTCTAAGGTATGCTAGCTTTCCTTGCAGACTCTTCAATTCATGGATATCTCGAGGCTCAGGCATTTTCAAAATGGCATCCACTTTGGCTTGATCAATTTCGATCCCTCGATGCCGGACAATGAAACCAAGTAACTTTCCAGAAGTAACTCCAAAGGCACATTTCAACGGATTCATCCAAAGTTGGTACCTCCGGAGAAATTCAAATACCATCCTCAAGTCTTTCATGTGGTCACCCTTCTCTCTTGATTTCACCACCAAGTCGTCAACATAGCATTCGACATTCTTGTGGAGAAGATCGTCAAAAATATTCTGCATAGCCCTTTGGTAAGTAGCACCAGCATTCTTCAAGCCAAAAGGCATTACCTTGTAGCAATAAATACCCTTGGCGGTGCGAAATGCAGTAAGCTCTTCATCTTTTGGTGCCATGCAAATTTGGTTATATCTCGACAAACCATCCATGAAAGACATTGCCTCGTAACCAGTAGTAGCATCGATCATCAGCTCTGGAATAGGAAGCGGAAATTCATCTTTGGGACATGCATTATTGAGGTCCCTGAAGTCAACGCATACTTGAATTTGGCCATTCTTTTTCCTTACAGGGACAATACTTGAAACCCATGTTGGGTATTTAACTTCCCGAATAAATCCAGCTTCAATGAGTTTGTTAACTTCAGTTTCAATTAGGGGAACCAAGTCTGGCCTAAAACGCCTTTGAGCTTGTTTAACAGGGCGAGCACCATTTCTGACTGCAAGGTGATGGACTGCTACTTTCGGGTCCAAGCCAGGCATCTCTTTGTAACTCCAAGCAAAGACATCCCTGAATTCTTTGAGTAACTCAATATAAGTGCTCTCTTCATCAGCTTCTAGTAAAGCACTTAGGTAGGTGGGTCTTGGTTCCTCATCGGTGCCAAGGTTAACTTCTTTTAAGGCATCAACTGTCGTCTTCACTCCTTCTTCAAGTTCAGGTGGAGCATCTTTCGCATCTTCATCTTCTTGAGGGTCCCCATCATTGAAGGATATGTGATAACACGGCGAAACATCCTCCAATTCCACATTATCTTCCATCAAAGATGAAACACCATTCTCGCCTTGTACAGTGATATGATACGAAGAACCTACACTTTCTTCATCTTCGTTACGTTCCTTAGTGTAGACCACGGTATATGGCTTTACCTTCAGCACTTCTTCACATGAAACCATCAGTTTTATTTGTTGCCTCATTCTGGAAGGAACCAAACTTTGGAAATCCTTAGAAATCTCCTGAATTTTGGGTGAAGCGGGTGTTCTTGTATTTCGATGATTTCTCTGGAATTTATTCCCCTTCTTTAATAGACCCAATCTCTCAAATACAGAAGTTTTCACAGTTGATTTTCCAAGCCGATCAAAGACAGAAGGCCTATTAGAAGCGGCAGATTCATCTTCTACAGTGATATAATTGCTACTCGCCCTTCTTATTGAGATGCGCACTGGTGATGGTTGCTTGTATCCCAGACCTTCACGGAGTTGCCTCGTTGCAGCTTCTGATGGAAGCTTCCCTAACTTTGACAGCTCATTGGGATTGTATCCAGCTTTTGCAAATAACTTGTAAGCGTTAGGATCAAAACCTTCATCTGTTCGCTTTGTAGGGAGTGCCACATTCTGCAAACGATTATGGGCTACAAACCCTGCAAGCGACTTTGAGGGCAACTTTACTGCCTCAATTCGTTTTATCGAAAGAGTTAACTCCCTTAACGTCTTGGTTTGGATATTATATGATTCGCCCTCGTCTTTCTTCCTTTTAGGGACATATTGGAGCGCGGGACTTACTTTCTCTCCATAAGACGCAATACCCCCTTTATGAGATTTATTCACGTTGGCGGGTATCTCCTCAGTAACAACTTTGGCTTTACCAATAGTCACCTCAGCTCTTTTAGTTATGGGTTCGTCATTCTTGCTTTTCATACCATCATCAACTTTCGGCTCCTTTACAATGCGGTTCTTCAAGTAGAACTTTGCATCGACGAAGTGTGACTCAGCCTCGGTGAATGGCTCATCATCAGCAACTACCATCTTCTCGACTTCGCCCTCGTAGTATTTCAAACATTGATGGTAGGTAGATGGAACAACTTTATTCTCATGTATCCAAGGCCTCCCAAGCAAAACAATGTATGAAGTCTTCGCGTCGATCATATGCAGCCATGCACTTGATCGCATATCTTTAATAGTGATTCCCAGCCTGATCGCGCCTATGGCTCTTTTCCCCCCTTGGTTGAATCCTTGGATCATCACACGACTTTCTGAGAGTTCGTTCATGGGAATACCAAGTTCATTCACAGTATAGATTGGCAAAATATTCACTGAGGATCCTCCATCAACCAAAATTTGATTTACCCTTTCATCGCGCATATAGCCAACCGGTACAATGGGCGGTTATGAGGAGTGTCACCTAGCAAAAGATCGTCATTTGTGAACGTGACCTTTTCCTCACAAGAATTAACTTCTTGAGGAGTGGACTCAATGGGCTTTTCCGAAGGTGGTGCCAACGGTAGGTCATCAATCTTTTCTTCCCCTTTGTCAGCATGGCAACAAGAGGCATCAATGCCCTCCTGGGAAATCTTCGTGCGGAACCAACTTGGTAAAAACTCCTCCAAGGTCACTGGATTTTGTGGCTTTTGAGGATGGTGCATCTCCACTTTTGCTTTCTTCAAATGCCTAACTGGATTCTTTTTCGTTGGTCTTTTTACCATCATCTTCCTTGTTGGTTGTTCTATTGATTCTTTTTTAGGGCTCCTTTTGTGGTGCCTATGGTGAGTCACCAATGTCCAACCTTCATCGTCGTCAGGTTGATTGACTTCAGCTTTGTCGCTCTCCAGTAATTCTTCATCTTTACTTTCTTTAAAACCACATAAGTCATCCAGACTGAGTGAGCCAAAGGTGATAGAGACTTGGTTTGCGCTTGCTTTCTCATCTTCAAGCACGATCTTCTTTTCGCGAGCCAAGTCCATGACTTTATCCTTGAAGACAAAGCACTTCTCCAGAGGGTGGCTTACAAGTCGGTGATATTTGCAGTAGTTTGGGTCATTTGTTTTCCCAGCTTCATTTGGTCGCTTCATCTCCGGAAGCTCAATGAGATTTAACTCGAGGAGTTCTTCGAAAATGGCTGGCACATCAGAATCCAGGAATGGGTACTCTTTTTCCTGCATTTCTTTTAGAGTCAACTTTCCACTTGGCTTATCTTGAAAGGAAGTGGATTTCATACTCTGCTTCTTGCTCTCCTTCGTCGTGAACTTCACAAGTGACGTATTGACATTCATAGCTTCTTTGCTTTCAGACTTGGGTACGAACTTGCCCCACTTCCTGACTTCTTGCTTGTCATTCACTTTGCGAGGTTCATAGATGGGTAGCCTTTCATTTCCAGCGAAGGCCATGCTCAATTCCATGTCATGGGCACGAGTTGCAAGTTCTTCAAATATGCTAGGCTTGATACCTTGCAAGATGTAGCGCAATCCCCAATGCATGCCTTGGATGCACATCTCTATGCCTGAAGCTTCACTAAGCCTATCTTTGCAGTTGAGGCTTGCATTCCTCCAACGATTGATAAAGTCGATAACTGGTTCCCCCTTTCGTTGACGAGTATTTGTGAGCTCTATCATACTCACCGTGCATCTTGTGCTATAAAAGCGATTGAGGAACTCTTGCTCTAGTTGATCCCAACTGTCAATAGATCTAGCCTCGAGGTCTGTGTACCAGTCAAAAGCATTTCCTTTTAGCGAGCGAACAAACTGCTTGATGAGGTAATCTTCATAAGTCCCGGCATTGTTGCATGTCTCAACGAAGTGCACAATATGTTGCTTTGGGTTACCTTTACCATCAAACTATTGAAACTTTGGAGGTTGATAGCCAGCAGGCATCTTCAACATATCGACCCTTGCAGTGTATGGCTTTGCATATGTAAGGGAGGATTTGGAAGCAACTTCATATTTGTTCTTAATGGTTCCTTAGATGAACTCCTTCAGTTGATCGATTGGAATCATCCCTTCAGATGAGACAGGGATAGCCTTAGTGGACGCTGCCTGTCTTGGGGGAGAGTCACTCTCTAGAACTTCTGGGAGCTTGCCGGGTGCATGGGTAGATTCTTCTTCCATCAAGATTCCCACCCTGTCTATTAGCTTGTCAATTCTAGCCTCTTGATTTTGCATGCATTTGGTCAAGCCAGTGATTGCTTCCATCAAGTTAGCCAACTGCTCCTCCATAGATGAAGTGTTTGTCACCATGGCTTGCATGATTGTTGTCGATGACGGAGAATAGCATGGATTTTCACACAGATTGATCCTTGACTGGGTCATGCTATGTGGTGTAAGTGGGGAGGATCCATCGCTTGAAGCATCATCATCTTCCTTCACAACAGAGTGCTTGGAGACGGAGAGGTCAAGCAGAGCAAGAGTCTTCTTGATCTTTTCAGCAACATCGCTTCCTCCTTCAAATGCATTTGTGGAAGATCTTGCTCCTTTTGAGGATGAAGATCCAAAAACAGGGGTTGATGCAGACGACACTTGGGGTGCTTGTTGTCCTAAAGAGCTTGCTTTGCTCCTCGTAACTGGTCTGAAGCTTCCAAATGTGACATCGAGGATGCTTTCCACATCAGCATAGAACCTGGAGTTAGCAGCCTTGGTGGATGTTGATTTGGAGTTGATTTTCTTCGAAGCCATTTCAATGTTTTTGAACTTTGGTGATTGAAAAGTTGAGATGAGAGGTAGAGATTGTCCCACTGGGCGTGCCAGAATTTGTAGACAATAAATTTGCGTCGAGAAAATAAAATCAAGACCGAAAAATATCGCAACAATCGTAGTATTTTATTTCGAATATTTGAGTGTACAATCTCTATGAATCCTCTGATTCTTCTTTTCAATAGTAAATAAATTCAAGGGCGTTTGAGCTTGATCTTGAATATGTATTTGTTGCCACAAACGATGATCTGGTTCTTGAGCTTTAGCTTGATTGCTTGAACTTGACCTTGATTTGTTCTTCGTTCTTGGACTTGCACTTGATTTCTTGAACTTGAACTTGAAGCCTGAAACTTGTGGAGGAATTTGCAGCGTTTGATCCACGAGCTCTTTCTTGCTTCTTGTTATAACTTCTGGTGTTTTTTCTGAGTTATGAACACCCCTATTTATAGTTATGGAAGGAAGGAGTCATGGTAAAAACAAACACTTTCCGACCAATCAAATTGAAGTGTGACATGGCCGCATTTGATTGGCCAAAACATGTCACTTGCACACGCGGCGCTATTTTATTGGCCTTTCAGTGTGACTCAACATGCCTTGTCATTTTGACACGTGGCATGGTCCTATTGGCTTTTCCGTTTGACTTGGCGCACCACGTCATTTGACACGTGGCACCAAACTGGGCATTTAGGAAGATGACATCTTAGGCTTAATGAATTCGGCTCATCACTTTAGCCCAACTAAATGGGCTAGCCCAATGAATTAAGACTTATTTATTTAACCCACATGTATTGGACTTATATAATCAATCCAGTTATATTAGCCCATAGTATTTATTTGGACTAATATATCTTGAATTTAAAATATAATCCAAATTATTTTATGAATTTAAAATTTAAATGCCTACAGTACGTATTTTTGTATTTTTCATTAGTTAAATAAAATAAACATGCACAAACAAATGCAAACATTTAACTTTAAATGCCACGAAAATTCATAAAATTGCAAATAATGAAAAGAAATTATTTTATTTTGAAATTATGGGAGTAATTCATATAGGGCAAAAATCACGTGCTCACAGACCCGATTAAATTTTCAAGCTTTTTCAAAAGGTCAATAATGGTGATTTTTACAAGACCCAATAGCTCATTGTTTCTTCTTAGTCATGGGGGTTGGAGAGACCAAACATGAGGGGTAGACAAAACCAGGATGAAGGTTGGGGAAGAAGACGAAACGGGAGGGAGGGAAACCGCTAGGGTTTGGGGTTGGGGAAGAAGACATGGGTTACATTTTTTCTTCCTTTAATTTGAAAAGAAAATAGTTTAAAAAGGGGGGGGGAAACTTAATTTCAGATGAATTTTGTAGTTTTCACGCACATCTTTTATGTGTAATACATGCGTGTGACACATGGGTTAGATGTGTGTAATTAATACACTTTTAAAAGTTTTGATGTGTAATACTATTCACGTGTTTAACAAGTGAGTAAGAGGGATTTGAGTACAAGGTCGATAGGTAAAGTATGTATTTTGCCTTATAAGAACTTCAATAGTTTATATATGAGTATACATTGAGTGGTAATATGTTTTAAGGTTTTAAGACCGATGATGGTTATTTTGGGGGTGTTTTCACTAAGTTTGAACCCTAAATGGGTCGTGTAAGCAATAAATAGACTACTTTTGATATCTATTGATTATTACTATGTAGATTGTGGGTTGTTAGTGATATTGGATTGTTGAGGTGAGGTTAGAAAGCATATCGAGGTACGTCAAACTTACTACATGTAGACATGTGATTTTTTACATTTCCCAAAATTTTTTATATTTTAGCATGTAAATATTTAATTTAGGCCTAATATTGTTATTTCAACTAATTTTGACTCTTTTACTTTATTTTATTACAAGAAAACGAAAATTACAAAAAAAAAATAGTTTCATATTTTGTAGTCATTTTTAATCTTGAAAAATACCAAAAATAGTTTTGTTTTAATGGTCAGTCTTATTTTAACAACTATTTTACTTAAGTAGGACTCATTAATAAATGAGGTCGTATTTTAGTCTCGTTCTCGGAGAAAGAATAAAACTTGGGCTCGAACAACCCATTTTTAGGCCTAATTTTGGACCTAGCCCATAATTCCTAGGCTCATACCCCTTAACCTAAATATAACCCTAAAACCCTAAACCTATAAAAAGAAGCTAACACCTAAAGCCTAAAATCTATCAGAAAAAGAGTCTAAAAAACAAACCTAAGACTCTAGACCCTAGGGACCTAAAGGACCTAACATCCGCCGCAGAGAACACAGAACCACGAAACTCAGGAATGTGTAATACCTTCTCCCGGGTTAACAGAATTCCTTACCTGAATTTCTGTGTTCGTGGACTATAAACAGAGTCAATCTTTCCTCGATTCGGGATTTAAAACCGGCAACTTGGGACACCATAAATTATCTCAAGTGGAGACTCTGAATAAATAATAATCCCGTTTCGAATTATGTTACTTAAATTGGAAAAAACTCCCTTATACCCTCTCGGGGTAGGAAAAAGGAGGTGTGACAGCTCTAGCGACTCCGCTGGGGAAAAGAACCTAGAACTTCTGGTTCAGGGTTCAAGAATTCGAGCTTAGAATAATTGTTATGTTTGACTTTATTTATCTGGTTTTATTACATGTTTGGGTCTAATGTGCTAAATGTTGCTTTTTACCGCTTTGATATTGTTGAATTGTATATAAATTGTTACGAATCCCTCCTCTCTCCGAGTCTTCTAAATCATTTGAAAAGGGTGCACTTCGTGTATCTTCTCTTCTGTTAGAGTCATATCCCAATTTTAGAACAAGGTTCGAACAAGTTGCAAAGCCGGTAAAGCTTCTTTATTCCCGGTACGTTCCCCCTCCCCCCCCTCCCCCGGCTCGAGCTGTCCGCTCGGGTAAGTCAGGTCTAGAACAAATAAACCCAGGTTTTTAAACCTAGAATAATATAGTCTCATGTCGGATCCCTAGTAGGAATGTTAGTTGCATCACGTGCATTTGACTTTGGGGACTCAATATAGGGGTTGGGTCCGTCTAGGACAGGTGTACCCAAAATAACATACCATCTTGATGCATCCTATGTGCTACATGTTGTATTTCTTCAAGGGTAAAATGGTCATTTGGCGGACCAATGATAGCTGAGGGCAAATGAAAAAAAAAGAAAAAAAAATGAAGTGTGAAAATAAAGCAAGTAGGGCACAATTATGTTTTCTTACACATTTTTGTTAAGAAAAGACAAGAAAAAAAATTGAAAAACTAAAAAAAAAAGATTTTGCACTTTTTTATCATTTTCCGAAAATCAAAAGATCAAAAAAAAAAGGGAAAGAAAAATCCAAAAAGAGTTTACATGTTTCATCATTTTTTCAAAAAAAAAAAGACAAAAACATATTTTTCTCTAAATTAGTTTTTTTTAATTCTCGCCCGTATCCAATCTGCCCAAACTATGCATGCCTGATTCTCGTCTTTCGGGGCGTGATACGTAGGCAATCCACATAGGGTCCGGTCTTCCTAGTGTGTCTTAGGTTCTTGGCTTCGCGGGGTCTTAGCCAAATCTTGCATTTTTAGCCACTTTTAGCCACATAGGTTAATTTTAGAAAAATAGTCACAACCATGTCTTGCATGTGCCTAGTAGGGAATGTTATTGTCTCACATAGTGTTGGTTTCAGTTTTCTCATATAGGTGTGGATCTACCTACCGGAGTTTGAGCATGACAGATACCCCAGACCCATTACATTCAGGAGCTGCCTGAGGAGCCTTTTATGTTTTTGAATCTATTGTTCATGTTTTACTTTCTAGTCATGTATAGTAGTATTCAGTCATTTAGTTGATGCTAGAATCTATCATAGTCTAGTTAAGTTCGCCGAGTCTTTTGTTATTATTTCATATTTTGTATTTGAAAAAATGTGTTATAAATCAAAAATTCAAAAAAAAAAGAGATGTTGCATGTTATATTTCCGTTAGAAGTTTTCTTTAGAATACTAATTCTAGGAATAAAAAAATCATTTGAGGTGGTTTTCCTTTATTGAATTAATATCTAGAAATAAAAAAATTGCTTTTATATTTCCTTTTAGTACATTAAGACTAAAAATTCAAAAAAAAGAAAGAGAATTTTCTTTTGATATCTCTTTACAAGTTTTCTTTAAGATATTAATTCCAAAAGCCAAAAGATTTTCCTTTGAGGTTCTTCTTTCGAAAATTAATAAAACAAAAACAAAAAATATTCTTTCTATTTTTACTAGAACTTTAGGATATTGCACATAGAAGGAAAAAAAACATATTTTATCTTTTGTTTATCATTAGAATTTCTCCTTTAGGCAATCAAATTGAAATCCAAAAATATTTTGTTTTATCTTTTTTGAAATCTTGCGTCAGGATATCAAATAAAAATTCAAAATATTTTCTTTGGTTTATTGTTTAGATTTCCTTCCTAAAAAAAGAATCAAAAAATAGTTTTCTCTTCTAGGGGTTTTTCCTTAATAATTTCTCATCAGAGTATTCATTAAGGTAAAAACAAAAAGAAAAAAAATAGAGAACGTTAATTTGTTTACTTTATTCTTGATCTTCCCGAACTACGCAAAGATCTGATTTATGCGGCAACATGATACGTAGGCAACCTACATAGGGTTCGATTGAATTATTCTTTTTATTTTATTAAAAGAAAAAGGAAAAGAAGGAAATAAAAAGAGTGTGAAGTTATGGGATGTGAGAAATGAGAAGAAAGAAAAGAGTGATAATTAGAAAAAAGGGGGAAGAAAAATGAGCAATCCAAGAAGTGCCAGAAAAGAAAAGAAAGGAGAGGATTGAAATGAACAAAATGTGATGATGCTAACTGACCTTTGTACTCTCGAAGTCATTTTAGAACCGATAACTGTGGCTAGGTGCATTGCACATAAAGTGAGATTATCTTATGTTAAATGCCCTAACGCTAACGTGATGACTTCATCATCATAGCATAAAGGTGGTTGGTTTGTGGTTCTTAAAGTGGTAACTCTTCTCTACAACATAAGGTCGAAAGGCAATGGCAGACGGCAACGGAATCGAGTCGGTTGTTACTGGTGCCCAAAAGCAATTGGTTGAACAGGGAAATGGGTTGATTGAAGAGGTAAGGATATTAAGACAACACATGGCAAACATGTATCATGCTTGGATGATTGGGAAGGCACCACCCCCGCCACCACCTAGCTTCTTAGATGTTACCCTTACCCAAACTCCGGTCATAGTGCTAGATGATTTCCCATACTCTCCAGATCCACCCACTTATCACAGTTTTCCCAACCACCTTAGTAGCTCCGTCACTCATCCTCCAATTACCTCTCCCCAAAATTGCCCTGTTGTCATATCCACTACCCCCATGATCACAACTTCTCAACAATCTTCCCTTCATAGATCCAACAATGAACACCCACTCAAAGCTCATGATGCCCAATATTACCCCTTAGAGGTTTCGTCTCTTCTTTTCAAATTCTATTTTGGTTGCAGAAGATGGAGATTGCTCGAGGTGTTCAAATTTGAGTAGCGTGACTGCTGCTCGAGGTTAGAGTCTAAGTTCCCGTGTGAATGCGTCGTAGTTTTCGGTCGAGGCTTTTGTCTTCTCTTTGGTGATTCTGTTTGAAGGCCTTCGTTGCCGATTCGTTCAATTTGGCTCGAGTCACTTGTTGTAACTCCAAAAATAATATTATTGGAAAGCTAATTTCAGGTTACTTCTAATCTCTTTTATTTCACTTTAGATCTAAATATGATTTTGAGCTAGTGTTTGGGGTTGTATTGCTCTTGTGGTTGTCTGCAATTTGCTTGGTTTTGTAGCTGTTAGTAAATCATGAATTGGCTACGGAATTTGTATGATTCCGTGACAGTGTTCTCTGATTTTCAAATATGTGGAATGTGTGTTGTCGAAGAATTAAAGTTTGGGAGGAAAGAACTGCCCTATTCATGAGTATTTGCCCATTCAATTTAGAGATTTCTGATGCTTTTAACATGTCAAGTATGATGTAGAATGAAAAATTCAATCGAGGGTTCGCACAAAATTGTGTTGTGATCTGTTGTGAGCTTTTCAGTGATTTGGTTAAAGAACTTCGGAATTTGGGGAGTGTTTTGGGGTATTGTAATATGCTGTGAAAAGTCAGATTTGTTAAAAAGATAATTGAATGCGCCTGTTAAGTTAGAATTAAGAATGTGATTGTTATTTGAAAGGGTTAACAGATTAGTTCTATAAGCCTAATTAGGAATAATCCTTTTAATTGTATTGGGGTTTGCCATCCTAATTAAATCTTTTATGGCCCTCTTATTAATCTTATAACTTAGATACTAAAATGAATTTCATAGTTTGCTTTAGGCGCATTAATTAAATAATTATCATGGCTACGGGCATGGTTCCCGTGATGTAGTTGTGATTTGTAATTACCAAAATTCAGGGGTACATTTCATGTGACTCGATTCTAATTGTCAACAAGGTTAAATAAAGTGTGTCGTGAACCGCGTGTGCATTTCATGTAGCGTGACTTACGATGTATTTTAAATAACCTTGAAATAATTCCTTAAATAAACAAAAGCGGTTTTAAAGTTAAAAATGCACATAGGTTTAAAAGTGTTCTAAGATCAGATAATTAGGCCAATAATAATAGTTGAGCGACCGTACTAGAACCACGAAACTCGGGAATGTGTAATACCTTCTCCCGGGTTAACAGAATTCCTTACCCGAATTTCTGTGTTCGCGGACAATAAACAAAGTCAATCTTTCCTCGATTCGGGATTTAAAACCGGAAACTTGGGACACCATAAATTATCCCAAGTGGAGACTCTGAATAAATAATAATCCCGTTTCGAATTATGTTACTTAAATTGGAAAAAACTCCCTTATACCCTCTCGGGGGTAGGAAAAAGGAGGTGTGACAGCTCTGGCGACTCCGTTGGGGAAAAGAACCTAGAACTTCTGGTTCAGGGTTCAAGAATTCGAGCTTAGAATAATTGTTATGTTTGACTTTATTTATCTGGTTTTATTAAATGTTTGGGCCTAATGTGCTAAATGTTTCTTTTTATCGCTTTGATATTGTTGAACTGTATATAAATTGTTACGAATCCCTCCTCTCTCTAAGTCTTCTAAATCATTAGAAAAGGGTACACTTCGTGTAGCTTCTCTTCTGTTAGAGTCATATCCCAATTTTAGAACGAGGTTCGGACAAGTTGCAAAGCCGGTAAAGCTTCTCTATTCCCAGTACATTGCCCCCCCTCCCCCGGCTCGAGCTGTCCGCTCGGGTAAGCCAGGTCTAGAATAAATAAACTTAGGTTTTTAAACCTAGAATAACATAGCCTCATGCCGGATCCCTAGTAGGAATGTTTGTTGCATCACGTGCATTTGACTTTAGGGACTCAACATAGGGGTTGGGTCCGTCTAGGACAGGTGTACCCAAAATAATAGACCATCTTGATGCATCCTATGTGCTACATGTTGTATTTCTTCAAGGGTAAAATGGTCATTTGGCGGACCAATGATAGGTTAGGGCAAATGAAAAAAGAAAGAAAAAAGAGAGTGAAGTATGAAAATAAAGCAAGTAGGGCACAGTTATGTTTTCTTTCACATTTTTGTTAAGAAAAGACAAGAAAAAAAATTGAAAAATTGAAAAAAAAAAAAATTTGCACTTTTTCATCATTTTCCAAAAATCAAAAGATCAAAAAAAAGGGGAAAGAAAAATCCAAAAAGAGTTTACATGTTTCATCATTTTTCAAAAAAAAAAAAGACAGGCATATTTTTCTCTAAATTAGTTTTTTTTTAATTCTCGCCCGTATCCAATCTGCCCAAACTATGCATGCCTGATTCTCGTCTTTCGGGGCGTGATACGTAGGCAATCCACATAGGGTCCGGTCTTCCTAGTGAGTCTTAGGTTCTTGGCTTCGCGGGGTCTTAGCCAAATCTTGCATTTTTAGCCACTTTTAGCCACATAGGTTAATTTTAGAAAAATAGTCACAACCATGTCTTGCATGTGTCTAGTAGGGAATGTTATTGTCTCACATAGTGTTGGTTTCAGTTTTCCCATATAGGTGTGGATCTACCTACCGAAGTTTGAGCATGACAGATACCCCAGACCCACTACATTCAGGGGCTGCCTGAGGAGCCTTTATGTTTTTGAGTCTATTGTTCATGTTTTACTTTCTAGTCTTGTATAGTAGTATTCAGTCATTTAGTTGATGCTAGAATCTGTCATAGTCTAGTTAAGTTCGTCGAGTCTTTTGTTATTATTTCATATTTTGTATTTGAAAAAATGTGTTATAAATCAAAAATTCAAAAAAAAAAGAAGAGATGTTGCATGTTATATTTCCGTTAGAAGTTTTCTTTAGAATACTATTTCTAGGAATAAAAAAATCATTTGAGGTGGTTTTCCTTTATTGAATTAATATCTAGAAATAAAAAAATTGCTTTTATATTTCCTTTTAGTACATTAAGACTAAAATTTCAAAAAAAAGAAAGAGAATTTTCTTTTGATATCTCTTTACAAGTTTTCTTTAAGATATTAATTCCAAAAGCCAAAAAGATTTTCCTTTGAGGTTCTTCTTTCGAAAATTAATAAAACAAAAACAAAAAATATTCTTTCTATTTTCACTAGAACTTTAGGACATTGCACATAGAAGGGAAAAAAAACATACTTTATCTTTTGTTTATCATTAGAATTTCTCCTTTAGGCAATCAAATTGAAATCCAAAAATATTTTGTTTTATCTTTTTCATTGCTTGTTTCGAAATCTTACGTCAGGATATCAAATGAAAATTCAAAATATTTTCTTTGGTTTATTGTTTAGATTTCCTTCCTAAAAAAAAAGAATCAAAAATATTTTTTCTCTTCTAGGGGTTTTTTCCTTAATAATTTCTCATCAGAGTATTCATTAAGGTAAAAACAAAAAGAAAAAAAATAGAGAACGTTAGTTTGTTTACTTTATTCTTGATCTTCCCGAACTACGCAAAGATCTGATTCAAGCGGCATCATGATACGTAGGCAACCTACATAGGGTTCGATCGAATTTTTATTTTATTTTATTAAAAGTAAAAGGAAAAGAAGGAAATAAAAAAAGTGTGAAGTTATGGGATGTGAGAAATGAGAAGAAAGAAAAGAATGATAATTAGAAAAAAGGGGGAAGAAAAATGAGCAAGCCAAGAAGTGCCAGAAAAGAAAAGAAAGGAGAGGATTGAAATGAACAAAATGGGATGATGCTAACTGACCTCTGTACCCTCGAAGTCATTTTATAACCGATAATTGTGGCTAGGTGTATTGCACATAAAGTGAGATTATCTTATGTTAAATTCCCTAACGCTAACGTGATGACTTCATCATCATAGCATAAAGGTGGTTGGTTTGTAGTTCTTAAAGTGGTAACTCTTCTCTACAACATAAGGTCGAAAGGCAATGGCAGACGGCAATGGAATCGAGTCGCTTGTTACTGGTGCCCAAAAGCAATTGGTTGAACAGGGAAATGGGTTGATTGAAGAGGTAAGGATATTAAGACAACACATAGCAAACATGTATCATGCTTGGATTACTGGGAAGGCACCACCCCCGCCACCACCTAGCTTCTTAGATGTTACCCTTACCCAAACTCTGGTCATAGTGCTAGATGATTTCCCATACTCTCCAGATCCACCCACTTATCACAGTTTTCCCAACTACCTTAGTAGCTCCGTCACTCATCCTCCAATTACCTCTCCCCAAAATTGCGTTGTTGTCATATCCACTACCCCCGTGATCACAACTTATCAACAATCTTCCCTTCATAGATCCAACAATGAACACCCACTCAAAGCTCATGATGCCCAATATTACCCCTTAGAGGTTGCCCACAAGGTTCCTGACTCATACAAGCAGAGCTCTCGGGATGAGCCTCATGTTGAAAATGAAAAGTTCACAGAAAAAAAAGGGCGAGATGAGATGTCCAGGAAGCTGAAAGGTATAGAACAGTCCTTAAGGAGCATGCAAGGGATGGAAAATTAGATTAACATGTTCCCTGATGTTCGTCTGCCCGCGGGGTTTAAAATGCCAAAGTTTAACTTGTATGATGGGCGTGGAGATCCAGTAGCCCATCTAAGGGGTTATTACAGTGAAATAAGAAGTGTTGGAGGGAAAGATGAGTTGCTGAGGACATATTTCAGTGAGAGCCTGACTGGGCAACTTTGGAATAGCATACTCATCCAGATGTCGGTAAGTGGCAAACATGGGATGACATGGCTCAAGATTTTGTGCGACACTTTCAATACAATATAGTCATTATCCCAGACCGTTCCTCCTTATCTAATATGGAAAAGAAATCGGAGGAAGGTTTTAGGGAGCTTTAGTTCAGATGGAACAAACAAATTGCTCGGGACAGTCTTCCCGTTGATAGAAAAGATGTTGCTGAGCCTTGCCAACGACAGGATCCAGTGGGCATTCCCGCTCAACGCTTTCAGCCTCAATATCGACCTCATGGATATCCTTGTGCTCCAAATATTTCTCCCCAATGCTACTTCTCTCCACAAAATCCCCAAAGTCATACCTTACCTACCCAGTACCCTATCCACAATGCGTCGCCATATGCTCCACACCCACGAGACCTGTCGACGCCCCCTTTCTCTATGGGTCGAAATCGGGTATACGACATTGGGAGGACAACTCTATTCCCTTTTGAGAATTGGGTTTTGGAATTTTGAAGAGTCGCCACCTAATGATTATAGTGCATTAGGACACTTTAAGAAAGGTTTGAGTTGGAAAAACCAGAGTTAGGGTAAGGGCTAGAAATTATCTCTAGGGGAAGGTGTTAGGCACCCCTCAAGATCCGCTAGTGTGGTCTCGGCCATGTTACAATTGTGACTTTACAAGTAAACATCAAGGCTAAAATAAGGACTTGCATACAACATTGCAATTAGGTTGAAAACTTTTAAAGGTAAGTAGAGAGGACAGAAATTTATGAAAAAAAGATTTGAATGGTTTCACGAGAAGAGATAAAAGCAAATAAGAGGAGGGGGATCCTAGGTTTATGATTAATATGGATCACTTCAATGCAATACCCAGCAATCACTCCTCAAAAAAGAGGGATCGCACGTGATATTAGCGCATCGGTCATCATCTCCATATCTACCCTTCCCACCCCGTTAATGTATTAAAGCGTGGAATAGTATCGTTACTTATTACATGCTATTACCCGTACCAATCCTATCAGTCCCAGAGGCATATGGGACTACTAATCCTAAAGGGGAGGGAGCTGGGGCTTTTGCAGTTTTTTAAAAAGGATAAAATTCTAAGGCGACATTCAAAACATATACAGCAAGTATTGGGAAAGCAAGCAAGCAGATATGGCTCAAATAAACCTCCTTAAATCAGAGAAAATCATATAGTTTAGCATGTCTTACACGTACTGATTAGGTCTGAATTAAACTTAAACATTAAGGCAGGCTGATTTATCACATATTTTCAGATAAGAAGTCTGAATTAGGCCTGCCTGCTGGTTGTAATTATCAAAGACTGATGCAATTATAGTTTTTACCCTAAAGCTTGCCTAGGTGTTAAACGGAACCTATAGGCATGATATTTATTAGTTTCAGAAATAAAGAAGTAAACTGATTGCAGAAAAGAGAATTGTCAATTACAGGGACATAAGATCTGCAGGCGTTAAACATTATTGTTACTGATTTTGGGCTTATAAGCGAGTTGACGATTCAGGTTTGGTTGACAGCTCCTATAGGCATGCTTTCTAGGCGTTACTGATTTTAAGCGTTGTTATTGTCATGCAGAAATCCTATAGGCAGGTCATCTATATGCAGTTAGTTATTTAAATCTTATAAACAGGTTTGCCTAGTGACAGATGCATATGCAAAATGCAGGAAGTCCTATAGGCATATTACCTATATGATATGTAGAATTTCAAAAATGACTTATAGACATGGTATCTATATGAAGTGCAGAATTTCAAAAGTATAGTAATTCCCTATGAACATGGTATGTACATGAGATGCAGAATTTCAGAAGTATAGTAATTCCCTATGAACATGGTATCTACATGAGATGCAGAATTTCAGAAGTATAGTAATTCCCTATGAACATGGTATCTACCCCTTTGCATGCAAGACTGACCCTCCCTTTTTCACAAACACCCCAGCAGTTTATTACAAGATTATTACAGACCAGAATGAATAAGAAAAAGATAAAAATATATCAGAAATTAAAAATTCCAACCAAGGAGAGCCTAATTCAGACCCCAGGTCTGAAATATGAAATAAACCAACTTCCAAAGATCAGATTTCCAAAGCCTTTGTCTTATTTGGGATGTGTCAAAGTTCCAAGGAGCTTCAAGAACTCCAGGCAATGCTTACACCCCCAAATATCATTGCGGAATCAGATTATAGTGTAGTGTGGAAGGGCCAGCCCTCAAATGTCCAAGCTTAGAGGGAACTCAAAGTCCCAAGGCAAGGCTCATATGAGGGGCAGAACTTAGAGGCTAGGAGTAAGTGCAAGTGCAATAGAGGGGAATTAGGGGAATTCCAGGGTAGCTGGTGGTCATACCCAACAATAAAGAGTGTTGGAACACCCTAACCAGTCTACTAGGCCACATTTTGGGAGTTAAGATCCATTGAGTATCAGGTTCAGAACTGAGTAGCAATTTGGATACTGCCAGGCCATAAACCTTAACTCAAACACATAGAAGGGAGTAGGGGTATGGGGAATTCACAACAAACAGCAGATGCAAAGAGAGAGTAGCATATTCAATACAGAACATGAACAGGAAAGTAGCCAAGAGTGTAGCAACTGTAAAGTAAACACATAGGGATGATGATGGAATCAAAATTAGGACATACCAGTTTCAGGGAAACAAATAAGTGAAAGCAGAAGTCTTGTAAGCCAAATTGCAAGCAAGCAGTACAAAAGATCTCAGAAGAGAGTAGAGAATTGAAAGAGTATTGTAATTGAGAGTGTGTGTGTAAGAGTATGCAATTCAAAGTGTGTTCAAGTGCAGAAGGGTAGTCCCCTTTTATAGTGCAGAAAACAAGTAAGAAAAGGTAAGGAAATAGTTTGCAATCAATCACATAAAGTCTCCCTTTGGTTAAGGGATTCTAATTTCGAACGGGCATAAGACAATTAAGGAAAGAATTTTATTAAAACCTTTTCCAAAGTAACATAATAAGGGTAAATACACAGGGTTTATTTAAGGCAAAAGTCCAATGGTACATGGTTTGTGAAAAATAAGGAAAGGGAATCAATCAAACAGCCAGTAAAATCAAAGGTGCAAGCTTTGTTCAAATGAACCAAGTCAGAAAAAGGGTAAAGAAAGGTTCAATTAGGGAAAATCAGTAACAATCAAGTAAACACCATTAAAGAAATTCGGAATCAATTAGTAGTTGGCAAAACCTTTTGAAAGAAGAGTTCTCATATATAAAGCACACAAATATGTGAATCAAGAAGAGGTTGTCAAATTATTTAGAAGAGAGTTTAATCGAAGAGAAGTTCAGAATCATAAGCAAAAAGATACAGGTTCAATTTGCAGACTCATAGTGAGTCTGAGAGTTCAGGGTCCCAAAGTGGAGCCTTAACTCGAAC
Source organism: Nicotiana sylvestris (assembly GCF_000393655.2). Lineage (NCBI taxonomy): Eukaryota > Viridiplantae > Streptophyta > Magnoliopsida > Solanales > Solanaceae > Nicotiana > Nicotiana sylvestris. The sequence goes on from NC_091068.1 coordinate 49,824,156, forward strand.
ACAAAAATCAAAATCGTCAAAGGAAACCCCCAAATCCTAGGGTTTCAAAATTGAATCAGACATGGAAGTGAGAAAGCAAGTCATTTGTTTTAGAGTCACAACAAAACAGATATGATAGCATGTTTGAATGACAAAGGAAGAAAAATCATGAAGAACATATTTGAGAAAACTCGGAAGCTAAACAAGTTCAAAAGAAGGAGATAATACGAACGTGAACACAAGTAGATGAAGCATGTAAGAACATGAAAAGATTCCAATAAATAAGGTCAAATAACTTAACGGTAAACACACATAGTAAAAGAGTAAAGAAAACTAAGCAGGGATTAACATGCATAGCAGAAAAGAAAAGGAAGAAGACAGTACATGTGTAATAAAGAGTAATCACACTAGCAGGGTATGGACAAACACACATAAAGTAAAGAAGAAGAAAAATCAGAAAGATTTTTCCCAAAAAATCCTTTCAGAAACCCTAAAATCGAAGAGGAACGATTTTGAAAAGAAACTTTTGGGTAAAATACTTTAGATGGCAAGAAAAGCATAGATACAGTATAGATCTAAGCAAATAACAGTGAAAGGACCTTGAATAGCTTAGGGTTTCGGAGAAAACCTAGAAATGAGAAAGGCTTGGAAACATGTCCGATCTTGAGTCGGAGAGGTCAAGAATCAGGCTCCTAAGTCTTGAATATGCCAGAGCGAGGAGCCATGAAATCAAAGGTCTGAGAAGATCGGAGAGGGAATCATCGAGGTCAGGCCTCGAAGCTTCGAACAACCCTGGATTACTAGTGAAGATAGGTGAGTACCAACTATCCATGGCCTGAGAAGCCATGGATTCCGGTGACCGGTGGTTGAAAAAAGGGGGGTAGGAGGAGGCTAGGGTTTCGGAGAGTTTTTGAGAGGATTTAAGAGAGTTTGGGATTCAAAGGCGGCGGGCCAGGTGAGAATGAGGGATTAGGGTAGTCACCTATGTTTAATTATGGTAGGGAGAATAGTGGTCGTTGATCCGAATGATCAACGGCCTAGATTTAAGTAGGTAGGTGGGGAACCGGGTTGGGTCGTTTGAGTTGGGTTAGGGGTTGGGTCAAAAGGAATTGGGCTGGTCCGAATTTGAGTTTGAAATTGGGTCAATTTTAGGCTAAAATCGAAATGTAATGGGGCTACAATTGAAACGAACTGAGGCCAAAATTTAAATAGCCAGTTTTCCCTTTTTATTTTATAAAAATAGTAAAAAATGATTTTGAAAGCAAATTAAAAGCACTGGATCCGTTAATAGTATATAAATATTAATTTAAAAATATTGGAACCAGTTTCATAATTATAAAATGCTATTAAATCTTAAAGCAGGCTAAAATTACAATTATATGCAATTTAGCTTTTAAAATACCAAATTAATTTGTAAAAATATATGAAAAGTAACCTACCTATATTTTGGTATAAATATGAGAATAAAATAAGTTATTCACCAAAGAGATAATTTTGGGAATAATTATTGAGCAATAAATCAATTTAAAAATCTTTTAAAAATTTGGAAAAATACTAAAACACTTGGGCATACTTATATATGTATGTATATGATATTTGAAAGTATTTGCATGTAAAAGAAATACATAGGGAAAAATTGGGTATCAACAGCTGCCCCTCTTTACCTGGGAAGGATGAAAGAGTTGTCGGGTAAAGATATGATGACCAATTTTGACCGAAAAAGATGATTTGCAAAGAATTCTAACCGAGATCTGGCTCTTGAGATGCCTACATATCCCTGGTCTTACAGGAATAGGCCATATGTAGTTAAAGATCCATCGGCGAAATATGTCGATAGAGTTATTGAAATGAACGGACGTGATGCCTTAGTTGAGAAGGATAGATGAAGTCTGATAGGCTGCGAGAACCGGAGCGGGATCGCTACTACTGAGACGGTCGTTTGCTAGCCGGTGTACCTGCAAGTGGGCAATACAGCATAGATTGTACATAAATTTAAACGTGATGCAAGTTCCCATTGGACCATGAATGCTGTCTTTGGACGGTTAGGATAACGTCCTTGGACCATGACGTCCTGGGCTATGAAGAGCGTAAATAAAAATTCGCAAGCCATGAAATGATGTTCTCGGGCCATGTAGATGGTGCCTCCGAACTATGATGCCTTTGAATAGGTTGGCGATCTTTCAACCCATGAAATGCAAAAGTTGGCGATCTTTCAACCGGTACAGAACTTAAATAAAGGTGGCGATGTTGCAGCCGTGCGAGAAAAGTAAAGAGGCGATATTTCAGCCATGTAGGATGAAGACAATGCTTAGTCTCGAAAGGCAGATAGAGTAGCCTTATGCAGATGGAGACAGGGCTTAGTCTCGAAAGGCAGATAATTAGCCTTATGGAGATGATGATGGAGGTAGAGCTTAACCTCGGAAGGCAGAAAAGTAGCCTTATGCAAAATGCAGATGGAGGTAGAGCTTAACCTCGGAAGGCAGAAAAGTAGCCTTATGCAAAATGCAGATGGAGACAGGGCTTAGTCTCGAAAGGCAGAAAAGTAGCCTTATGCAAAATGCAAATGGAGACATGGCTTAGTCTCGAAAGGCATATAAGTAGCCTTATGCAGATGATGATGGAGGTAGATCTTAACCTCAGAAGGCAGAAAAGTAGCCTTATGCAAAATGCAGATGGAGACAGGGCTTAGTCTCGAAAAGCAGATAAGTAGCCTTATGCAGATGATGATGGAGGTAGAGCTTAACCTCGGAAGGCAAAAAAGTAGCCTTATGCAAAATGCAGATGGAGACAGAGCTTAGTCTCGAAAGGCAGATAAGTAGCCTTCTGCAGATGATGATGGAGGTAGAGCTTAACCTCGGAAGGCAGAAAAGTAGCCTTATGCAAAATGCAGATGGAGACAGAGCTTAGTCTCGAAAGGCAGATAAGTAGCCTTATGCAGTGCAAGAATGAAAAGGACGATTAGTAGTAAGATCTCTTAGCTGATAGCCGATTACGACAATATGACTGTTGGGGAGATTGTGTACGGATAGCAATTGCGGGCCAGTGATGATTCTAAGAAGTTGCATTCTTGGGAAAGTATGCATACATAAATATACTTAACGATACTGCAAGTCGAGTGCCTGCATCCAAAGAAAAATTATGAGTTCTGTAAGGGGAAAAGGTTAGTTCATCTTCCCCGGGCTCTTGACATTGTGTGTCATTGGGGTAGCGTCACTAAACAACAACAATTCGGATAATAGTTATGCATGATTTAGTAAATATAACTTAAGTATATAATCGAAAATAGTTTTCTTTAGATGAACCAACGACTGCGACGTGGTTCAAGACATTGCAACCTCTTTCGCTCCGGAATTTTGATGGTCCTCCTCAAAATTCTGCCCTGGTTTGCTGAGCGGACATTTCTGACTGCTGTGCTGAATGACTAAAAAAATTGTCTTCGGAATTTTGAGGGTCCTCTTCAAAATTCTGTCCCAATTTACTGGGCTGGCGCTTCTGGCGATGCATGGACTAAAATCAACTTCGGAATTTTGAGGGTCCTCCTCAAAATTCTACCCCAGTTCCAATAGCGGGGAAAATGGAATTTTTATTAAATTGTGACCGAACCCATAGGGCTGCCCACGTATCCCCTCTTAAACGGGAATCAGGTCAGGCGTAGTTCAAATTACATTATAGAGGGAATCATAAGTGGTTACACATAATATAGTTTTACTGCATCTGAATTGATCGACTTTGGCCAGACTTCTCCGTCCATTTCTGCAAGAATAAGGGCTCCTTCAGTTAGAACCCGGTGAACCATGTACAGACCCTGCCAATTGGGAGAGAACTTCCCCTTGGCTTCATCTTGATGTGGGAATATTTTCTTCAATACCAGCTGCCCCGGTGTAAACTTCCTTGGCTTAACTCTTTTGTTGAAGGCTCTGGACTCGGCTGGTCAACTTTTTGAGTTTTGCTGCCAAGTTTCTGATAAGAGAGTCCTTGTCATCAGACTCAAGTGCACTTGAGATTGGTTGAGTGTAGTGGGGTACGGTATCTACGTAGATGGGAGTGTTGTGGAGGTGGTCGTTTGTGGTGTTCCGTGGTTCGGGAATGAGTAGTGGACTGTTGTTTGGAGTGTGGCATGTGTTGCAGTGTTGAGCATGAGTGGGTTGCATCTGTGGTTGTGGGGTGTTCTGTGGAGGTGCGGGATTTTGAGCATTTGGAAAGTTGACATCAGGAGCGGTGAGAGAGAATGATAAATTTGCCAAGTTCCGAACTTGGTCTAGTTCTTCTCGAAACTTCAATAATTTCTGCTCAAGTTGGGCAGCAGTTTCCTTAGAAATCGGAGTACCCTGAGGAATCTCAATTCTTTCAATTTCCTTTCTGGCTCTTGAATATCCCATTCTACCTTTGTTCTTGTTCCGGATAGGACTCGGAGGAGGAGGTTGTGGAGGGCCCTTGGATCTTGTACTGTATGATGATGGTGCCAGAATGCACAAACTAACCTTTGGGGAGGGGAATAATAAAAGAAAAGAAAAACAAAAAAAGGTAACAAGTTAGTGCGGATTATGAGGAAAAAATGTTGCAATATTTAAACATATTGTGCAAGAATATAAATCGTTTCCTAATTTGAGTGCCTTGTTGTGCCCGAGGTAGGCCTAGAGACAAGTTAATTTGGAGAACTTATAATGCTAAATGCCTCATTTTATTGACAAAAATAAGACGAATCCCAAAATAACACTAAAATAGTGGAAAGTAAAAATGTCACTAATGGCCATTGGCCTTATTACATTAAAAGCGAAAAGAAAGACTCCTAACTACTTGGTCCCAGAAGGACCTTCTTCAGGTTGAATGTTCTCGTTGATCAAGTCCTCCAGCTCGCGCAGATTTTCCAGTAAAAATGCTATCGCCAGATGTTCTCGCCTTCCTCAGCATTTTGACAGTCGATGACTCTTTTCCTCACTTTCCCTTCCAATTCCAGCAAGTTGTACTCCAGGTATTCTAGCTTCTCACTAGCCTTGGTGACTCTCTCTTTCCATTCGTTGATTTGGTTGCTCGATGGGAGGTTTCTCCACCAAGTCTGCAAGAGTGAAGGTATGTTTACCATACCGAAGTCAGGAACTTTGTCATTCATTTTCTGCAAAACAAAAGGGTTAAGACCTCACCCCCACCAGACTCGACTATTTAATACCAATAATCAGCATAAAAAGCATTTAGTTCTCCAAATAAATGTATAGAATATGGTGGTGTCCGTTTGGGTTTCAAGAAAACCCAGTGGACTTCGGACAAGGCTGTCTTAATGAGTCATTATGTGGACAACATAACTGACTCGGCTAGGTTTGACCATGATGCATGCACAGTTAAACAGAGTAAGGTTTCTATTGGGGTATTAGACAGGTACCCTTGAGCAGACAACTCAAGAGGGAAAGGCACGGAACCGTCGACTGCACCGCTGATCGACTGGTTTTACCGCAAATACGCCTTTGCCAACTTTAAAGGGTGATAATATTGGAAGAGCGCAACCACTCATTATAAGCGTCGCTATGGTATTTGTTTGGCACGAGTGGAATATGATGTTGAAGATGCCGTTTACAAGAATGAAACAAATTGACATGTATTTCCACGTTCATAAGATAAAATGATTACAATAATTGTAGTAATCACAACAGTATTGAAATAACGCAGTAAAGAAAAGCAGTTAAAGGAAAGAAAAGACATGAAGAGCCAAGTCAGTTTCGTAGTGAAAGAATAAAAGACAGTAAATAAAGCAATTAATGAGATAGTAAAGTCACAAGCAACATGCAATGGTAAAAGCCTAAAGAAGTTCCCCAGTAGAGTCGCCATGCTGTCGGACGCCCCCTTTTTCTATGGGTCGAAATCGGGTATACGACATTGGGAGGACAACTCTATTCCCTTTCGAGAATTGGGTTTTGGAATTTTGAAGAGTCGCCACCTAATGATTATAGTGCATTAGGACACTTTAAGAAAGGTTTGTGTTGGAAAAACCAGAGTTCGGGTAAGGGCTAGAAATTATCTCGAGGGGAAGGTGTTAGGCACCCCTCAAGATCCATTAGTGTGGTCCCGGCCATGTTACAATTGTGACTTTACAAGTAAACAATCAAGGCTAAAATAAGGACTTGCATACAACATTGCAATTAGGTTGAAAACTTTTGAAGGTAAGTAGAGAGGACAGAAATTTATGAAAAAAAGATTTGAATGGTTTCACGAGAAGAGATGAAAGCAAATAAGAGGAGGGGGTCCTAGGTTTACGATTAATATGGATCACTTCAATGCAATACCCAGCAATCACTCCTCAAAAAAGAGGGGTCGTACGTGATATTAACGCATCGGTCATCATCTTCATATCTACCTTTCCCACCCCGTTAAGGTATTAAAGCGTGGAATAGTATCGTTACTTATTGCATGCTATTACCCGTCCCAATCCTATCAGTCCCGGAGGCATATGGGACTACTAATCCTAAAGGGGAGGGAGCTGGGGCTTTTGTAGTTTTTTAAAAAGGATAAAATTCTAAGGCGACATTCAAAACATATACAGCAAGTATTGGGAAAGCAAGTAAGTAGATATGGCTCAAATAAACCTCCTTAAATCAGAGAAAATCATATAGTTTAGCATGTCTTACACGTACTGATTAGGTCTGAATTAAACTTAAACATTAAGGCAGGCTGGTTTATCACATATTTTTAAATAAGAAGTCCGAATTAGACCTGCATGCTGGTTGTAATTATCAAAGACTGATGCAATTATAGTTTTTACCCTAAAGCTTGCCTAGGCGTTAAACGGAACCTATAGGCATGATATCTATTAGTTTCAGAAATAAGAAGTAAACTGATTGCAGAAAAAAGAATTGTCAATTACAGGGACATAAGATCTGCAGGCGTTAAACATTATTGCTACTGATTTTGGGCTTATAAGCGAGTTGACGATTCAGGTTTGGTTGACAGCTCCTATAGGCATGCTTTCTAGGCGTTACTGATTTTAAGCGCTTTTATTGTCATGCAAAAATCCTATAGGCAGGTCATCTATATACAGTTAGTTATTTAAATCTTATAAACAGGTTTGCCTAGTGACAGATGCATATGCAAAATGCAGGAAGTCCTATAGGCATATTACCTATATGATATGTAGAATTTCAAAAACGACTTATAGACATGGTATCTATATGAAGTGCAGAATTTCAGAAGTATAGTAATTCCCTATGAACATGGTATCTACATGAGATGCAGAATTTCAAAAGTATAGTAATTCCCTATGAACATGGTATCTACCCCTTTGCATGTAGGACTGACCCTCCTTTTTTCACAAACACTCCAGCAGTTTATTACAAGATTATTACCGACCGGAATGAATAAGAAAAAGATAAAAATATATCAGAAATTAAAAATTCCAACCAAGGAGAGCCTAATTCAGACCCCAGGTCTGAAATATGAAATAAACCAACTTCCAAAGATCAGATTTCCAAAGCCTTTATCTTATTTGGGATGTGTCAAAGTTCCAAGGAGCTTCAAGAACTCCAGGCAATGCTTACACCCCCAAATATCATTGCGGAATCAGATTATAGTGTAGTGTGGAAGGGTCAGCCCTCAAATGTCCAAGCTTAGAGGGAACTCAAAGTCCCAAGCCAAGGCTTATAGGAGGGGCAGAACTTAGAGGCTAGGAGTAAGTGCAAGTGCAATAGAGGGGAATTAGGGGAAGTCCAGGGTAGACTGGTGGTCATACCCAACAATAAAGAGTGCTGGCACACCCTAACTAGTCTACTAGGCCACATTTTGGGAGTTAAGATCCATTGAGGATCAGGTTCAGACCTGAGTAGCAATTTGGATACTGCCAGGCCATAAACCTTAACTCAAACACATAGAAGGGAGTAGGGGTATGGGGAATTCACAACAAATAGCAGATGCAAAGAAAGAGTAACATATTCAATACAGAACATGAACAGGAAAGTAGCCAAGAGTGTAGCAACTGTAAAGTAGACACATAGGGATGATGATGGAATCAAAATTAGGACATACCAGTTTCAGGGAAACAAATAAGTGAAAGCAGAAGTCTTGTAAGCCAAATTGCAAGCAAGCAGTACAAAAGATCTCAGAAGAAAGTAGAGAATTGAAAGAGTATTATAATTGAGAGTGTGTGTGTAAGAGTATGCTATTCAAAGTGTGTTCAAGTGCAGAAGGGTAGTCCCCTTTTATAGTGCAGAAAACAAGTAAGAAAAGGTAAGGAAATAGTTTGCAATCAATCACATAAAGTCTCCCTTTGGTTAAGGGATTCTGATTTCGAACGGGCATAAGACAATTAAGGAAAGAATTTGATTAAAACCTTTTCCAAAGTAACATAATAAGGGTAAATACACAGGGTTTATTTAAGGCAAAAGTCCAATGGTACATGGTTTGTGAAAAATAAGGAAAGGGAATCAATCAAACAGCCAGTAAAATCAAAGTTGCAAGCTTTGTTCGAATGAACCAAGTCAGAAAAAGGGTAAAGAAAGGTTCAATTGGGGAAAATCAGTAACAATCAAGTAAACACCATTAAAGAAATTCAGAATCAATTAGTAGTTGGCAAAACCTTTTGAAAGAAGAGTTCTCATATATAAAGCACACAAATATGTGAATCAAAAAGAGGCTGTCAAATTATTTAGAAGAGAGTTTAATCGAAGAGAAGTTCAGAATCATAAGCAAAAAGATACAGGTTCAATTTGCAAACTCATAGTGAGTCTGAGAGTTCAGGGTCCCAAAGTAGAGCCTTAACTCAAACACAAAAATCAAAATCGTCAAAGGAAACCCCCCAAATCCTAGGGTTTCAAAATTGAATCAGACATGGAAGTGAGAAAGCAAGTCATTTGTTTTAGAGTCACAACAAAACAGATATGATAGCATGTTTGAATGACAAAGGAAGAAAAATCATGAAGAACATATTTGAGAAAACTCGGAAGCTAAACAAGTTCAGAAGAAGGAGATAATACGAACGTGAACACAAATAGATGAAGCAAGTAAGAGCATGAATAGAGTCCAGTAAACAAGATCAAATAACTTAACGGTAAACACACATAATAAAAGAGTAAAGAAAACTAAGCAGGGATTAATATGCATAGCAGAAAAGAAAAGGTAGAAGACAGTACATGCGTAATAAAGAGTAATCACACCAGCAGGGTATGGAGAAACACACATAAAGTAAAGAAGAAGAAAAATCAGAAAGATTTTTCCCAAAAAATCCTTTCAGAAACCCTAAAATCGAAGAGGAACGATTTTGAAAAGAAACTTTTGGGGAAAACGCTTTAGATGGCAAGAAAAACATAGATACAGTATAGATCTAAGCAAATAACGGTGAAAGGACCTTGAATAGCTTAGGGTTTCAGAGAAACCCTAGAAATGAGAAAGGCTTGGAAACAGGTCCGATCTTGAGTCGGAGAGGTCAAGAATCAGGATCCTGAGTCTTGAATATGCTGGAGCATGGCTGGAGGAGCCATGAAATCAAAGGTCTGAGAAGATCGGAGAGGGAATCATCGAGGTCAGGCCTCGAAGCTTCGAACAACCCTGGCTTACTAGTGAAGATAGGTGAGTACCAACTATCCATGGCCTGAGAAGCCGTGGATTCCGGTGACCGGTGGTTGAAAAAAGGGGGGGTAGGAGGAGGCTAGGGTTTCGGAGAGTTTTTGAGAGGATTTGAGAGAGTTTGGGATTCAAAGGCGGCGGGTCAGGTGAGAATGAAGGATTAGGGTAGTCACCTGTGTTTAATTATGGTAGGGCGAATAGTGGTCGTTGATCCGAATGATCAATGGCCTAGATTTAAGAAGGTAGGTGGGGAACCAGGTTGGGTCGTTTGAGTTGGGTTAGGGGTTGGGTCAAAAGGAATTGGGCTGGTCCGAATTTGAGTTTGAAATTTGGTCAATTTTAGGCTAAAATCGAAATGTAATGGGGCTACAATTGAAACGAACTGAGACCAAAATTTAAATAGCCAGTTTTCCCTTTTTATTTTATAAAAATAGTAAAAAATGATTTTGAAAGCAAATTAAAAGCACTGGATCCGTTAATAGTATATAAATATTAATTTAAAAATATTGGAACCAGTTTCATAATTATAAAATGCTATTAAATCTTAAAGCAGGCTAAAATTGCAATTATATGCAATTTAGCTTTTAAAATACCAAATTAATTTGTAAAAATATATGAAAAGTAACCTACCTATATTTTGGTATAAATATGAGAATAAAATAAGTTATTCACCAAAGTGATAATTTTGGGAATAATTATTGAGCAATAAATCAATTTAAAAATCTTTTAAAAAATTGGAAAAATACTAAAACACTTGGGCATACTTATATATGTATGTATATGATATTTGAAAGTATTTGCATGTAAAAGAAATACATAGGGAAAAATTGGGTATCAACAAGACCTGCGATGGCCTGCACCATTTCCGCAAATATCTTACCCGCCTCCTCAAGCATATCAACCACCTACCCGCAAAAGGTTTCAACCGAGGTCAAAGTACAAAATGAGAAGGCAAGCAAAGGAAAAAGTCTTTCACTCCTATTGGAGAATCATATGCCAGTCTGTTCCAAAGGCTGAGGCAATTGGACATGTTGAAGCCGATTCAGATAAAAATACCAAACCCTCTTCCAAAGAATTTTGATTTTTCTCAAATGTACGCATATTGCTCTAATGCCCCGGGGTATGACATAGAAAAGTGTTGGCATCTGAAAGGAGCAGTCCATAAGCTTATTGATGCAGGTGACATTACCGTGCAAAATTCAAATGCAACAGATACTAGCCAAAGTCCATTGCTTGTTCATAATGAGACGCATATGGTGGACATGATTTGTGTGGAAAAGGAATATGAGAACTCTTCTGAGATCCTCGGAGGGCCACTTGCCGCAAAGCTTTCAGCGTTATCACTCTTGGTTCCGGAAGTTGATCCTAAGAACGAGCCTGCCAAAGGGACCCAAAAGCAATTTGCTAAGGACAATTCGATGAAGACTTGTGAAGTTTCTAGTAATGTTGATGCAGAACACAGTGGCTAAGATGTTGTGCTTGGTAGTTGGAAAGACGCTCCATCTCTTGGCTAGCCGGAGAGGAGTCTTGGTGGTTTATTTTGTTGTCATTTTTGTTGTCCGGGTTATTTTCAGGGTTGTAATCCGGATATTGTCTTGTGACTCAAACTCTTATGTCCTTTTATTTTGCTTAGTTTGTTTAGTCGTAGTAGCTCATTTAGTGTTGTCTAGTTTTGTTCCAGGGTTGTGATCCCAGCTTATTTTACTTGTTTTATTGTCCAAACTCTTTTAACATCTGTCTAATGCAATTTCTTATTTTCTGTTATTCCTAGTCAGTGTCTGTTATAGTTCTCTTCTCCTTCTATAGTTCTTTTCCTGCTGACTCTAGTAACATTACATGCACACATAATTCTAGACCTGGTCTTAAAAGTTAGTTTAATCATGAATCAATAAAACAATTTTGAAGATGATAGGGACATTTGAGGGAAATAAGTAAAGGCATTTTGAGATCATTTGAAGCCCGAACTGTGTGAAACTGGGGCAAATAGTTCGGAAAGTTAATAGAGTGACAAGAATTCGTTAAAGGAGAATGCATCCCAGACAATTTGAAGTGAGCAGTTTTGAGTTCAAGTGCACCTCAAGTAGCAAGATAAATCCAAGGGAGTTTGCTTTGAACTGAAGGAAGGTATCCATTGTGAAAAGAAAATCACCCAACGAGGGTTTTGTACTTGACAAGGCACTAAACAAAAGTGGAAGGCATATCAGTGATACCAATGTCGATGCTGCAAAAGAAATATTGTGCATGATTTGTATTTTTCATTTTTAAGTTGCATGTATTGTACTTGGCATTTTTAGGTATGAGGAGGCCCTCTTTCAGCTACCCAAATACTTATACCATTTGATACCCTTTTGAGCATGTACTAATTTCTTTGACCTCCCCTCTTTTAGAATCAAGTTAGAGTCATGCGGAAAAAAAGTTTATGTCCCCATATGTTTATTTTGAAAGGTTCATTCCAAAAGGGAAATTCAAAAAAAGAAGAAGAGAAAAATAGAGATAAAAAAAAAGAAAAAAAGGAAAAAAGGGAAAAATAAAGAAAGAAAAAGAAAAAGGAAAATAGTAACAAAAAGTAGTTTTGTGAACTACGTCTGACCTGATTCTTGTCACCATAAGATACGTAGGAAGCCTTACGGTTCAGTCGCACCAAATAAAATATTTCATAATCCCACGAAGTCGTGCGTGGGACAGTCTTTCGTAGAAATACCATCTCAAAAAGAAAAAGAAAAAGGAAAAAAAGAGAGAATCAAATTCTCTTGTTTTAGAAATTGGGGCAAAGTTTTTAGAATGGATTCCAAAAGTTGTAAATAAATTGACCCCATTGTCTTAGTTATTTTGAGCCTTTATGATATTATTTCCTTTTAACCCTGTCCAAAAGCCATATTACAGTCCAAAAAAAGACCTCCTAAATAATCTTTGAGAGTTCTGAGTTTAGACATACCAAGAGTATATGATGTTTTTACCATGATTAATGCCTTGTCATCTACAGAATCAGATGAAATAAGAAGTAAAGAACAAAATGAGAGAGTCTTGTCAGTTAAAACTTTCACAGGCACCGTAAGGCGATGGTAAGTTGAGAGAAAGAACAAAATGAGAGAGGCTTGATAATGAAAACACTTGGGGCACTATAAGTCGAATAGGGATCGTGAATCAGATTGGATAGTCAGAGCATTGAAGCCCAGTTTCATGGTTTAGGGGTATAACAAGAGTTGAGCATCAGACTTGCTTGACAGATGAGGCCACAGGTGCATGTCATGGTCATTAGAGTTGGTATCCACATATGATAAGTTTCACTTTGTAGTTTTCTTGTTAGGAATCATCTCTTTCCATTGTTCTTTACTCTGTTCCTTTTATCTTGTTTACTTCCTCTTCCTGAGTCTGTTTGGTCAGAACAAGTGAGAAATACCTTCAAAATTTGCATCCAGTTTTCCAACTGCACAAAACGGGATCTGGCTAGCACATCAAAATGGCATAAGTCAGGAAAGAACAACATGTACACTGAGTTGGTAACAATCCACATGCTTTAGGATTCATGTGAAATACAAAAGTTCGGTATATGTCAATTCATGAACAATACAACCGATAAGAGGGTGTTGGGTTTGAACGGGTCAAAGGCATTTTCTATGATAAGGTTGACCGAGAAAGTGGTTGACCAATGACAAGCAAGGTCTCACAAGTGGAAGTCAAAGTTATCATGGCAAGTGAAGGAGCAACAGACCTCAAAGCCAAGACCAGTAGCATACGTAAGGAAAGAACAACAAGCGCACTGAGTGGGTGGCAATTGACGCGTTTTGGGATTTGTGTGAAATACAAAGGTTCAGTTATGTCAATGCATGAGCACAATGCAACAGATGAATGATATTGGGTTTGAACGGTTCAGAGGTATTTTCTGTGATAAGGGTAACAGAGAAATGGTCAGTCAATGAACAAGCAATGTCTTTTGAGTTGAAATCGAAGTTATCATGGGAAGTGAAGGAGCAATCGCCGCAAAGTCAAGGCCACAAACCAACCACCATGTTTAAACTGACAAGTTTCTGTGTTTGAAATAGGGATGAAGACTATGTTCAAATCAAAGCTTGGAAGCTTGAATTTTTCAAGTATCGTGCCCAAATTTTGTCAGCATAAAAGCGGTTTGAGAAGGGGAAAGAAAAATTTGTTCGATCTGCAGGAACCCTCCATGAGGAAAGGCGTGGTTCAGGAGCAAGGAATTTTGTTCGTCCTGCAGAGATCCTCCAGGAAGAAAGCATGGCTCAGGTAAGTTCATTCTCAGCTTTTTAGGACCCTCCTGGATAATGGGATTTAGTTTTAAGTGTTCAGGACCCTCCTGGATAATGGGATGTAGTTTTAAGTTGTTAGAACCTTCCTGAATAATGAGATTTAATTTTAAGTTTTTAGGACCCTCATAGGTAATAAGATTTAGCGTAAGTTTTAATTTAGCTTTCAAGTTTTCACTCTTTAGATAAGATTTAATTTTCAGGACCCTCCTGGATAATGGGAGTTGACTTTTAAATTCTTAGAGATATTGGGTAATATGATTCGATTAACACTCACAGATGTTCCCAATATCAAACTGGGGCAGAAAAAATTTCTTTTGTTTTGTCTATTTTTTTTGTAATCAGGTTCAAAGGAAAAGTAGTTTCAAGAAGAGGACAATTCAAGTTCGGCAATCAAGCACCCACCTGGATAACAAAGGGAGAGCAGCAGTTTCAGAGAAGACAATTCAAGTGTTGGTAATCAGGAGCCCCCCCTGGAGAACAAAGGGAAAGCAATTCAAGTGTTGGTAATCAAGAGCCCACCTGAAGAACAAAGGGAAGCAGTTCAAGTTTCAAGGAAAAACAGTGCAAATGTTGGTAATCAGGAGCCCACCCCGAGAACAAAGAGAAGACAATTCAAGTGTTGGTAATCAGGAGCCCACCTGGAGAACAAAGGGAAAGCAATTTTAACAAAGGAAAATAAATTCAAGTGTTGGTAATCAGGAGCCCACCTGGAGAACAAAGGGAAAGCAATTCGAGTGTTGGTAATCAGGAGCCCACCTGGAGAACAAAGGGAAAACAATTCAAGTGTTGGTAATCAGGAGTCCACCTGGAGAACAAAGGGAAAGCAATTCAAGTGTTGGAAATCAGGAGCCCACCTGGAGAACAAAGGGAAAGCAATTCAAGTATTGGTAATCAGGAGCCCACCTGGAGAACAAAGGAAAAGCAATTCAAGTGTTGGTAATGAGGAGCCCACCTGGAGAACAAAGGGAAAACAATTCAAGTGTTGGTAATCAGGAGCCCACCTGGAGAACAAAGGGAAACAGTTCAAGTTTAGAGGAAAAATAGTGTAAATGTTGGTAATCAAGAGCCCACCTGGAGAACAAAGGGAAAGCAGCAATGTTCAAAGGAAGACGGTTCAAGTTCAGCAATCAGGAACCCACCTGGAGAACAAAGGGAAAACAATTCAAGTTTCAGAGGGAAGGAATACAATTCAAATATTGGTAATCAGGTGCCCACCTAGAGAACAAAGGGAAAGCAACAATGTTCAAAGGAAGACGCTTCAAGTTCAGCAATCAGGCGCCCACATGGAAAACAAAGGGCAAACAATTCACGTTTCGAGGAAAAACAGTTCGAATATTGGCAATCAGGCGCCTACCTGGAGAATAAGAGAATTCACTTCAGAATGCAATTCAAGTTAACAATGAAAGAAGCTCGCGGCAAGAATGCGAGTCAACAGTCCGAGATGATCAACGAAAGTTAGTCACAATCTAGAATAAAAAAGGGGAAAGGCAGAAAGTGAATCCAGATGCAAAAGTTGATGAAAATGTGAGCTGCTCAAGACATGACTGAAGTCACAAGCATGGTATGTCCGGTTTTCGTCCGAAAAGCTGAAGAAGAATGAACTAACACCTGCAACTAGCAAGCGTCAAGGTTCAAATCTAAAGTCTGCATGAAGAACCATTCAAGACTCAAGATCAAGCTTCAGAAGACTTATAGATAGGAATCTTGTAACTCATAGTTGACAGGCTTAGTTAGTCTTTTTCATTTTTTGATTTTGATGTAATAATAGGACCGCGGACCGGAACCTCGACGGAATGGCACCTCGATCGGCTCTCCACCTCAGTATACTCTATCATCTCACTCACTTCTGAACTACACGTGGCCTAATTCCTTTATAGCCAAGGATATGTAGGCAGTTCAGATACCAGGGCTCGGTCACATTCTCCTTTCTTTTAGCTTTTGGTCTCTTTAAATAAGGGTCGGGTCAAAAAACCTATCTAGTCATTCTTTGTCTGAAAACTCTTCGCGTTTTCAGTCAAAGAAGGGTAGTTGTAGACAAGTGATTTTTGACCCTCCCCAAGATTTTTTATATTTAGCATGTAAATATTTAATTTAGGTTTAATATCGGTATTTCAACTAATTTTGACTCTTTTACTTTATTTTATTACAAGAAAATAAAAATTACAAAAAAAATAGTTTCATGTTTTGTAGTCATTTTTAATATTAAAAATACCAAAAATAATTTTGTTTTAATGGTCCGTCTTATTTTAACAGCTATTTTACTTAAGTAAGACTAATTAATAAATGAGGTCGTATTTTAGTCATGTTCACGGAGAAAGAATAAAATTTGGGCTCGAACAACCCATTTTTAGGCCTAATTTTGAACCTAACCCATAATTCCCAAGCCTATAACTCCTAGGCCCATACCCCTTAACCTAAATATAACCCTAAAACCCTAAACCTATAAAAAGAAGCTAACACCTAACGCCTAAAATCTATTAGAAAAAGAGGCTAAAAACAAACCTAAGACTCTAGACCCTAGGGACCTAAAAGACCTGACATCCGCCGCAGAGAACTCAGAAGAGTCCCCTCCCCCATCGGTTTTGCTTTCTTCTTCAACCAAACACCCACCCCTTTCACCATTGACAAAAAACAATATAACTCCTCATCTCCTCCACACCCCAAGCAACCAAGACCTCATCTTCATCTCCATACACGCACCCACATAGCAGCAACCAAACAGACACGAACCGGACCCCATCTTCACCTTCCTCTCTTCAACTTAAAGCAGTCATATACACGAAACAGAGGAAAACAGCCAAAGAAGAATGAAACAGAGAAAAAGCGGACTGAAATTTGGGGGAAACGGACGGAGATTTTCAGATTTGTGCTTACCCCCTTAGTTTGGGATTTCATTCTATCTAAAGTCCATTAAAACACATAACAGCAAACTCAGATCCTTCTTGTTTCATCTCTGCCGCAAATCCGAAAATACAAAAAAAATAATATAGGTTTCGTCTCTTCTTTTCAAATTATATTTTGGTTACAGAAGATGGAGATTGCTTGAGGTGTTCAAGTTCGAGTCGAGTGACTGCTACTCGAGGTTAGAGTCTGAGTTTCCGTATGAATGCGTCGTAGTTTCCGGTCGAGGCTTTCGTCTTCTCTTTAGTGATTCCGTTTGAAGACCTTCATTTCTGATTCGTTCAATTTGACTCGAGTTACTTGTTGTAACTGTCAAAAATAATATTCATTGGAAAGCTAATTTCAGGTTACTTCTAATCTCTTTTATTTCACTTTAGATCTAAACATGATTTGAGCTAGTGTTTGGGGTTGTATTGCTCTTGTGGTTGTCTGCAATTTGCTTGGCCTTGTAGCTGTTAGTAAATCATGAATTGGCTACGGATTTTGTATGATTCCTTGACGGTGTTCTCTGATTTTCAAATACGAGCAATGTGTGTTGTCGAAGAATTAAAGTTTGGGAGGAAAGAACTGCCCTATTCATGAGTATTTGCCCATTCAGTTTAGAGATTTCTGATGCTTTTAGCATGTCAAGTATGTTGTATAATGGAAAATTCAATCGAGAGTTGCTTCGCACAAAATTGTGTTATGATCTGTTGTGAGTTTTTCAGTGATTTGGTTAAAGAACTTCAGAATTTGGGGAGTGTTTTGAGGTATTGTAATATGCTGTGAAAAGTCAGATTTGTTTAAAAGATAATTGAATGTGCCTGTTAAGTTAGAATTAAGAATGTGATTGTTATTTGAAAGGGTTAACAGATTAGTTCTATAAGCCTAATTAGGAATAACCTTTTTAATTGTATTGGGGTTTGCCATCCTAATTAAATCATTTATGACCCTCTTATTAATCTTATAACTTAGATACTAAAATAAATTTCGTAGTTTGCTTTAGGCGTGTTAATTAAATAATTATCATGGCTACGAGTATGGTTCCCGTGATGTAGTTGTGATTTGTAATTACTAAAATCCGGGGGTGCATTTCATGTGACCCGATTCTAATTTCCAACAAGGTTAAATAAAGCGTATCGTGAACTGCGAGTGCATTTCATGTAGCGTGACTTACGATGTGTTTTAAATAACCTTGAAATAATTCCTTAAATAAACAAAAGCAGTTTTAAAGTTAAAAATGCACATAGGTTTAAAAATATTCTAAAATCAGATAATTACGCCAATAATAATAGTCGAGCGACCGTGCTAGAACCACGAAACTCGGGAATGCCTAACACCTTCTCCCGGGTTAATAAAATTCCTTACCCGAATTTCTGTGTTCGCGGACTATAAATAGAATTAATCTTTCCTTGATTCGGGATTTAAAACCGGTGACTTGGGACACCATAAATTATCCCAAGTGGCGATTCTGAATAAATAATAATCCCGTTTCAAATTATGTCACTTAAATTGGAAAAAACTCCCTTATACCCTCTCGGGGGTAGGAAAAAGGAGGTGTGACACTACCCTTCGAAGATTTCTCTCCAAATTCATATCAAATATCGATTTAGATATGAATTCTTAATGTGAGTCCAAGCGTGCGGGGTCGAGCGCGTTGGGATTGCACCACTCCTTGTATTGTAAAAGACTCAAGTGTTAATATGTAATTTTTCTTATAAAATGTGAAGTAAAATTATTTAAAAATTCTTTATACATTGAGGTAGCACTTGTTGAATAGAGTGATAATTTTTCATTTGTTAATTACTATTACAAAAAATTGAGAAAGGACTTTTACGTGATTTTATTCAAAAAGTTGGATCGGTTATGAACTCCCATGATTTGATAAAATAGGTCCTTTAAGAATTTTAGGCTATGAATCTATTTGTAATATCAGATATTTTCGGAGTTACTAGTAGAGATCACCGAGATTGACTCGAATGTTGAGTTCGTTACTATGGAACTATATGTACCGGTGTAGGGACGCACTTCAAGGCTAAGCTGAGATTTGTGGGATAAAGTTCCCCCATTATGAGGGCAATTGATCATTACTTAAAGTGATGACATTAAACTAACTTGTATAGTACTGTGGGAAGTCGCCTAGTCAAGCAGAGTCAAATACCTGTTGCTAGGTTGATCACCTAGTGTTGTTCTATTATGTTGGTGTCAGTATAGTGCTCCCGGTTAAAGATAAATTACACTTGATTTTATTAAAGCTTGATGCTAAATGAAGACCTTGAAACATGTTTCAAATTATTGCCTTATTTCATTGTCCGAATTATTAATTGATATAAATATTTCCTTCTTAATTATATCAATTGCTATGCATATCTAATATTTCTCGAATCTTGTCCCACTTTCTTTATTCGGGAAAACGATTTATTATTCATACTAGGCTTGTGGAGCTTAGGCTCATTGGTCAAATTTCTATCTAATTGTGTTCAGGGACCGGACTGAGCAGCTTGAGCACTATGGTAGGGTTGCTTCACATTTCTTGTTGTTACCTTTTGGTGAAACTCCACACTTTTACTCGTGGAGGATTTTATTTTTATTCTTTTGAGTCACTGGAGTATGCATCGGATGACTATTTCATTTCTTGTCATAGAGATTCCAAAGACAATAGTAGTATTTTATTTTATGTTGTAATTATATGGATACTCATGTTGCACACAATAATGAAACTCTTTACCTTTATGAATTTTTTTTAAATGAAGAAGGTTGGACTTAAAGGCGGTATTCATGCTTTGTTTTATTTATTGAAATGATGATACTTTAAAAAGGCTTTCGCATTCATCTATTAGGCATATAGGTGGGTATTATTATATGGGTTGGTCCGCTCAGATCAGGTAAAATATTGAGTGTCAGTCACTCGATTTTAGGGTGTGACATCAAGACATATTACGAAGTTAAATGAATGACAATCAAAAGCATGATCTTTCTATATGGTGTAGTTTCGGATGATTTATGAAAGAAATGTCGAACAATATCCTAAACTTCTCACTCTCACCGACTGGCCGGATGGATTATACAAACTTGTAGTTAACATGTACTTAATTTTTGAAGGTCAAAAACCACTAGAAGAATATTTCTAAATGTACCTAGTGGCACTACACATGGCAATGTATTTTTTAGTCAAAATTAAACTTCTATCAAAGTCAATACACACAAATTGAATAAGCTAGTTAAAAGTAAAAAAAAATAACCAAAAATAACCAAAAATAAAAATTAGAGAAGGGCCGGTAGTTGGTTTTGCCATAAAATTTGAAAAATACTAGTTCTTTTGCTACTTCATTCCCGTTGAAATTAGGGATTGATAGATGTTATGTTTTAGAATTTTAATTAAGGTTTCTTCTTTCAAAAAATAGTGATTTCCTAGGTTTGATGCTGATTATCTGTTTTTACATAAAATACTATCTTTCATCCTCAAGAAAGTGTTTGCTTTTCCAAAAAAGATTGAATGAAATCAAAAAAGGGTATTTGAAGAAGATATAATTTTAATAATATGGGAAAAAACTTGAAGGAGAAAAGGTTATTAAAGAAATAAATAAGAGAAAAAATATTAGAATTGAAAAAAACAATTTTTTTTTACTTAATTACATGTTAAAAAGTCCAACGTGATATCTCACACACCATTCAAAAAGTCATCACTAACTCTTTGGGGAAAGGGGAGGAGGGGGAGGGGGTTAATCTTCTAAAATTATAATTCGGGAGGTAAGAGAAACACTCGATAGTTTAAGTATGAAACTTGCAAAATAGTGATAGTTTGGATTTTTAAAGTCATTAACTCTTTAATTATAGTACAGATAAATATTTTGGAATATATATGCGATTAAATATATAGTTTTTGAATAATAATACAGGTACACTGCAACATGAAAAGTGACTAGAAATTAAATAAGTCCTTGTTAACAAACCTATTAGTATGTTTTAGAATTTAATTAACTTTTGATACGGATTCGAGCATAAAATGTTTAATGAGAATTTTTTACAATATATTACGTCCTATAGATATCTTTTATGCAATTCTATAATGTATTTAATGTATTTAAGGTAGTGTATTTAATAATACAACAAAAATTAGCGGCGTACAAAAAGGAAATCCAGCTAATCCTGATATGTATTTACTTGTATTCAAACGTATGTAGCGCTAAATACGTAACGTATCTGTGCAATATCTGGGTCGACGAAGATGTTAAAAACGGAAGGAAATCAAATCAATTCTGATTTCCCTAATTTTACTCAACAAACTTAAAAGTTATCCCATCAATCTGTATTCTTCTCAAACTCAGAAATACAGAAACGTGAAAGAAGCGAAGAAATAGAGCAACATGCTTCTATATCGTGCGATTTTCTTCTCCTCCTTATCGATTGATACAAATTATATACAAAAGAAAGTATAACTCTTCTATATATATGGCAAGCTTGACAGTTTTGTTGCATCATTCTGGAAAGTGGAACGATGAGGGCAATTATATCGACTTTTTCATTGAGGGAATACTGATTAAGGAGTATGCTTCCTTTAATGATCTAGTTGGTTCAATTTTTAATCAACTGGGTATAGATTTGAGCACAAATACCATTAAAATACAATACAATGTTGAAGGCAATCGCACGCTAATGGAAATACACAATGATATGGGTTACAGAGTGTATGTAGAATTGAAAAAAGAGAACAGAGAATTTGGGATGTATCCTCTGTGCATTACAACTATGGAAAAAGAGCTTATCTCCGGAGATGGTTTAAATCAAGGCGACATTGTGCAGATAGACGAAGCAGTTCAAATGTACGATTCCGATACAGATGATACACTAGCTATAGAACTTGCCAATTCAGGAGAAGCAATTGGAGTGTTCGAACTCCACAAGGATTTGATAATTTCAAAAACTAATCAAAAGGAGGTTATGGCTGGACAAGTTTATAAGGATAAGGCTACATTGAAAGAGGTGATGGAGAATTATGCTATAGCTCAAAGGTTTCAATTCTGTGTTGATCGGTCTAATGCTGTCAGGTTTGATGTTTGTTTAACTTTGTTGTATTTAGTTGTATTTGTGTGTTTCCTCCAGATGATGAACACCTTTGAAAATTTATATTTGTTTAGTATTCTTAATAATATGTATTCAGGTGTATTTTACTATTGAAAAAATACAACAGTGGCTATGATTATTTTCATATTATGTCTATAATGTTATTAAGTGTTTGATTATTCATACGAATGTATTTAGTTGTATTTATTGTATTTAATCACATCTAACAATATTGGAATTCGTTAGTATACAAAATTACATATACACAGATATCAATTTGGTACTTTATGAATAGGAAGTATATATGTCAGATTCGTTAAGTTGTCTGATGTATGAACTTTTTCTTTCCAGCTATGCATTAATATGTATTTCAGAAGATTGTGATTGGAGGTTTAAGGCTTCAAGCATTAACAAATCGGAATTATTCAAGGTGAGAGAATTCAATGACAACCATACATGTCCGCTGAAGGATAAAGTGTACGAGCAGCGGCAGGCTAGTAGCAGCCTTATAAGTGGTATTATAAGGACAAAGCTTACAAACCATAAGAGGAAATACACTCCGAGGGACATTATTGATGATGTGAAATCAGATCTAGGTGTTGATGTTAGCTACATGTTGGCGTGGAGGGCTAAAGAAAAGGCAATGAATTTTCTTAGAGGTGAACCGACTGATTCATACAAAAAAATTACCAGGATACTTATATACAATGGATAAGACATATCCAGGTTCTCACATAAGAATGGAAAAATCGTCAAAGAATGAATTCATGTACGTGTATATATCATTGTATGCATTTATAAGGGGGTTTGATCATTATAGACCAATTGTTGTAGTGGACGAAAGTCATCTAAAATCCTATTACACCGGGACATTCGTTTCTGCAAGCACGTTGGATGGTGCAGGTGAGTACCTCAATAATAATACAATTTGTTAATATTTAAAGCATTGGAAAACATGTATTTAAAAACAATTATATTCAATTGTATTAAACAGGTCATATATTGCCACTAGCATACGGTGTTATTGATTCAGAGAACGATGCTGCTTGGACGTGGTTCTTTGAGCAATTCAAGATAGCATACGGTGTAAGGGAAAACATGTGCATTTTTTCGGATAGAAATGAGAGCATCATTAAATCTGTATCGAGAGTGTATCCGGATGTACCGCATTGTGCTTGCATATGACATCTATGGAATAACTTATACAAGAAATTCAAAAAGAGCCATGCCAAGTTGAGTGAGATATACTTCTCGATGGCAAAAGCATACACACAAACTGAATTTGATAGTCTGATGGAGAAGGTTGAGAAGGTAGATATTAGGGTGAAAGAATACTTAGAGTTAGCTGGTTACGAAAAGTGGGCTAGGTTGTATGCACCTGTTAACATGGGATGGACAATGACGTCAAATATCGCTGAGTCAATCAATGCAACACTAGTTTCAGCAAGGGAATTGCCAATATATGACTTCCTCGAAGAAGTTAGGAAGATGTTTGGTCGTTGGAATTGTAATAACCGTAAAGAAGCTACTCAGACATACAAGACGCTTGGGAAAAAATACCAGGAAATGCTGGAGTTGAATGAGACCATGTCTACCCATATGACTGTAAGTTAATTTTTTATGGCATTGTTGTATACAACTGAATACAATTTTTTTTAGGCAGAACTACCCGTTATTTTTTATGAATATTTGCTTGAACTAGTAAATAATATAGATGAATACAGGTAAATACATATGATTATTAAGACTGTATGCACGTGATAATGATTACAATGGAATTCAGGTGATTGATACAGTTTAAATTGATTGGAAATACCTGAATACAGTTGCTCAAAAAAGGTTGAATACAAATGCATACAAATGCAGACTGTAGATCAATACACAGTAATACAGTTGAATACAGTTGCTGGAATCAACTGAATTTAACTGAAATTGGATGAAGTTGCAATTTTCGAAGTTGATAGTAACCATTTAACTCAGTAGTATATATTTGTTAATTCATGTAAATGTGTTCAAAACTTATATTTCTGTTTTTAAATGTAGGTGGTACCCTCAACTGAATACTTACATACTGTTAACGATGGTGGGAGGAATTACACAGTCTGCCTGCTCGAGAGAAAATGTGTTTGTGGGAGGTTCCAAATTGATGAATTGTCATGCCCACATGCCTGGGCTGTATTGAAGAGCAAGTTTTTAATGCCTGAAGAATATTGCTCTAGCTATTACAAGCCAAATATAATTGTAATGACATACGATGTGCCAGTGTACCCGCTACCGGACAAAAATGACTGGAATATACCAGAGCATGTTGCAGAGGAGGTTGTACTACCACCCAAATGGAAAAGACCTCCTGGAAGGCCAAAGAAGAAGCGCGACAAAAATTTAAGTGAATTGCTGTTGCCGAAAAATCAACATTCATGTAGCATATGTGGGCAGGGAGGACATAACAAACGAACTTGTAGGAATGCTCCACGTAATAAATAGTTGTATTCTGACATGTATTGGTGATTCGACAATTTCTCAACACATATTATGACATTATCAGCTATAATAAATTCTTTTTTCGAAGTAATATATTTTGGAATGACTTTCGTTAATATTTTCTGAATTTATTTAGTTGAAGTATTTTTATATATATAAATATATATGAAGTGGCTGTGAGAGTATCTTAGTATAGTTGAATATAACTATATCAATTCCTTAATACAGGTGAATACAACATGTTGAATATAGTTGAATATAAGTTAATAATACAGTTTAATTCAATTGACTTTGGAGGAATACACTGTAATACAGTTGAATACAGATCTGGACAGCTGGTTGAAACAGTTGAATTTAACTAACATTGGATGAATATAGGTAATTCAATTGTTCAATACATTTGAATACAACATGTTCAATAATGTTGACTATAGGTTAATCATACAGTTCAATGAAATTGACTATAGCTGAATACATATGAAATCAGAGAAAAATACATTTGAATAATACAACTAAATACAAGTTAATAAATCTAACTTGTATTGTTTCAAGTCAATTCAAAGTTATATCTGAATGGATGCAGCTGAATATACTTGCATACCAACTGTAGACAACTGATAAATACACTTTAATACAACTGAATTGAACTGAATAATATAGATTAATACAATCAGCTAAACAGAATAATACAACTAAATACAACTACTTAATACTGAAAGATAAAGTTGATCTTATGCAGCTGAATACAATTCAAAAATTGGCATTAACAAAAATCATTCAGCATACATAAAGTTTCAGAAATTGTAACTAACATGTGCGTTAACTAAAACCTGTTCAAGCAAACTTAACCAAATTTCAGCATGTAAGTAAATAGCATCTGCGACCAAAACCACTACAATCAGTATCATTGTTCAAGCTAAACTAAAAAAAAACTAAAGCTATTCTAAAACTATCTGCTTCTTTGCCTCCGACTCAGAGATTTGCCTTTCAATCTTTGAAGGTGCTTCACTCTCGCTTATTGCATCAGCATCTATCTTGCGCATAGCATAGTCCCATAACAGAGCACCATATCTTTGACGGAGAAGAGTGGCATCAAATGGTGTTTTTTGTGTAATCTCTTCAATAGTGCTCAGAAACTCCGCGAAGGCTGCAACATGCACTCCACAATCCCTAAACAATAATTGATTGAAACAGAATATAAAAAAATTAATACAATTAGATTTGTATAAAACATATAAGAATGATGATTGGATACTTACATGCTGCCCGCTTTCTGTTGAGGCAAATTTGGAACGAAGATAACTTCAAAAGGTTCGTTATGATCCTTGTTTGTGTATGCGGGATAAGCATACCAGTCAATGCCTTGACTATCTCTGTAAAAGCCACTAATTGGCAGATACAGAGGTAGTAGCTTAGCTAGCTTTACAATCTCAGAGACTACATATGCATCATGACCGGAAGACGTGTACGAGTCGTACACTTTGATACATCTATCTTTGAAAGTCACAACAACCAACACCCAATGAAGTTTTTCCTTCAAGTTCACTGGTATCAAGACATTATCCACTGTATGCCATGGTACATTAGCATGCAATCTGTAGCCCCTAATATACTCATATACAACGTCTTCTTGTTTGGCTACATTAGCATCACTATCTGTATCTTCATACCTGTCATATATTTCAGCTATTCTTGTCTTGAATATACAATCAACAGTAGTAAACATGAAGTCCCTATGCTGATTGTACTTGCCCATCTTTCGCAAATAGTAGTATATGACATCCATATGCTATAAACAAAAGAGGTTGGTAGATAGTGTGAGTTTATTTGCTTGAACTAAGAAATAATATATATGAATACCTCAATACAGATGCTAAAAAAAGTTGAATACAAATGAATACAGAAAATAGAGGAATACACTGTAATACAGGTGAATACAACTGTATACAGATTATGGACTACAGTTGAATTCAACTGACATTGAATGAATACAACTAATTCAATTCCTTAATATAAGTGAATACAACATGTAGAATATAGTTGAATATAGGTTAATAATACAGTTCAATTCAACTGACTTTGGTGGAATACACTGTAATACAGTTGAATACGGATCTGGACAGTTGGTTGAAACAGTTGAATTTAACTGCCATTGGATGAATACAGGTAATTCAATTGTTCAATATAGTTGAATACAACAGTTTCAATAAAGTTGACTATAGGTTAATAATACAGTTCAATTCAATTGACTATAGCTGAATACATAGGAAATCAGAGAAAAATACAGCTGAATAATACAACTAAATACAAGTTAATAAAACAACATGTTATTATTTAAAGATAAGATTATCAGTTTTGGGAAAGACTCACATTGTCATCCCATAACTTCCCGTCAATGGATAGAAGGTAAAACCAGTTTTTGGAATCAACTTGATCAACTCCAAAATCCAATGGAATGTGAAGTATAGACTTGTTTTTCTTGTAATGGTCGTCGAGATTACCTCTACAAGTATGATATAAAACTCATTATGTACATACCTTAAAAAAATGAAAACATAATACAATGAACGGGGGAAAACTCACTTCTGATCATGTCTTGCTAGAAGACCTTCACGAACCCACTTGTCATATTCTTGAATGAGTAACATAGGATGTGGCCCCGTTATTGGATCTTCCTCAAACGGGTGTCTTTTCTCAAAGATGGGTGTCAACTTTACAGAGGAACATGCTGTAAATTGAATTTGTGTTTATGGACTACTATAAATGATTCAATCACGATAAATGCTGAATATTACGTTTGTAAAATCACTTACCTCCTGAGTCGAAGTTAGACTGATAAGGCGAAGAGTTCCATCTACTTGGTCGCCTATTTCGTTGAGGTTACACTGGTGTGGCTTCATCTTCTTTTGCACTGGCGTGAACAACTATTCTAGTTTCTGGAATTTGACTGGGTAGAAATTTGTCGTCCAGTTCAAATTGAGAAACATAGAATTCTTTAGATACATCCTCTTGGTTTGTGGTAGATGGTATGATGGACGGTACCTCTGAAGTAGTTTTCTGGTAGTTGTATGTATCATTGTTAGCATGGTAACTTAATGTTAGAAAAAAGATTAAATACATATAAGTAGCTAGTATACATTACAGAAAATGCAGATTAACCAAGCAGAATACATGTAAATACAGTTGAAATAAAAATAAATACGGCAGTTTAAAGTGATATTACAGATTAAGTGTAACACAGTTATGAATACATCTAAAAAAATACGCTCAATATGTTAAGATTTAAAAGTCAGAATACATATATATAGAGCTGAATAACAGTTAAATACATCAGTAAAATGGCTAGATTAAAACATATATGAATACAGCTAAATACATATGTTCAATATGATAACTGCTTTTATACCTCATGATTATCTCCGACATCTGTGTCAATGCCACCATCATGTCTCAATATGGGTTCAGTTTGCTGATTTTGTTGAAGTTGGTCTGAAAGCATCTTGAAGTTATCATTGATCAATGTCCTTAGAGACTTGAACTCTCCAACAACCTTAACAGTACAAAATAGTTAGAAAAATACTAAAACACATAGCTATCAAACTTTATTGATTAATCGGTGGGTAAATACTCACGTATTCTTTGAATGATTTTAGGTCTTTCCTCAAAGAAGATACTTCCTCATTTTGGCCTTCTGGGAGCTGATGGTCATGCACAAGTTTATGTCCAATGTCAGAAACACAAACAGGAGGGACTTTGGGCTGATATTCTGGTTCTTTTGTAGGAATCTTGGGCTGTTCCTTGACCTTCTTATGTGGCGGTGATGAAGATGGACCAACACTTTCAACATGTTTCTTCTTAGATTGAAGATTGGGTGTAGGAGAAAAGTCATCCGTATCCTGTCCCGATTTGTCTGAATGCGCAGGAGTAGGTATTTTCTCAATATCGGCGCACACTTGAGGAATCTGAATAACAGCAAGCTCTATATCTAGAGGAGTGATGTCCTTGAACACAATCTGTGAACAAAAATAAGATATGACTGACAAAAAACATATTAATGCATAACTGTATAATGATATATTCAGGTGTATTTAACTCTGTTGTATTTAGAATGTATTAAAATGTATTAATATGTATGCAAGTATTCATGTATATAAGCTTATGAATCCAATGTATATTACAGTAGGCTTCCCCTCTAACTGAATGCAAATGTATGCAAATTATAGATGTATTTGTGTTCAATTATCTTCAGAATATTGATAACATTTGTATATTACCGTATTTCCGGTGTCTTTGAACATGTCGTTCGTCAGATAAGAAAATGTTGGCTGATTTCCGGTGGTTCTCCAATTGAGTATTCTGGGGACCACGTCGCAGACTCGGACTGTAATTTTTGAATCAACAGAAGAACAGCACTCATAAAACCACACCTGCATAGCTAGGGGCATCCCAACTATCATGTAAAACTTCTTCAAAGCATCCATCTTCTTGCTAATCGAGTTTATCAACAGCTCAAATGCTTTAATACCCCAATGATATTCAGAATAGCGCCCACTCTCTACTAAGTCAAAATCTAGCCTCGGTATAGTTGCACTATTCTTCTCAGATGAAAATATAAAGGTATGGATGAAATACAACAAATATATCTTCAAAGCATCCTCATCATTGTCGGGGCCCCATGCCTTGTCATTGAAGCATTGTCTCAAGTGTTTCTTCTTTACAATATTAGCACTTCCAAAATAAGTCGCAATAAGCCGGTTAGGAGGAGTTTCACTAAACTCAAAATCTTCATCTTTACCTACACATTTGAGGCCAGTCACAAGCGCAAACTCCCTTAATGTGAAATGTAATTCAGTACCATTGACGTATACTGCAAATACATTGTTTGGAGTGCCGTTTAACTGTCGAGCCATGAAGCATCTGAAGAGTTGATGTTGAACATCAAATCGCTTCATTTGAAGAAATGAGCCAAAACATGTATTGCCGAATTGTTGGAACTGATCGAGAGTAAGCTTATCTTTTAGCTGGGATACTATATCAGTGTTAGTGTAACTACTAATATGGGGTGCTAATTTTGGCTGGTGTTTCACAAACAAATCAATTCCCTGCAATGAACATTGAAAGATACATGTTAATACAGATGAATACATTGCAAAAATACATATTAAGTTTTTTTGGAATACATGTAAGACATGATACCGTGACAAGGCTAAATGCATGTCAGACAACTACAAACACTTACAGAAGACTAGATACAGTGACAAGGCTAAATATATGCTAACATACTTTGTAACATACAGATATAATACAAAATATTTAAGATGAATACACCTGAATACATATGAATGCATATGAATACATTTGAGGTCAAACTGGACAATTGAATTATCGCAAATATACATTAGCAAATGCTAAATACATATGAATACATATGAATATAGGTAAAATTACATTAAAAATGAACTGTTGGAAACAACCAAATACATATGAATACATAAACATACTATAGAAGAAACAGAATACACTATACAAAAAGGTACAAAAATACAAGAAGATACATATGAATACAACAGAATACATGTAACAAATACCAATTACCTTTTGGTTTCTTGAATCTTTCATAGGTTTTTTCCTCTTTGAGCCAACTTGATTTTTGGTTTCTTTTGAAGCTTCATCAACTTGGACTTCTTTCAACTTGTCATTGTGTAATTTACTTCTTCTTTCATCAACTTTGGATGCTGATAAACCTGCAAAATCTTTCTCCGCTTGAGTCAGTTGCAACGAGAAAGAGGGCCCATCAAAATTGAGAATTTTGGTGGGTATACCTCTAGGTAGTCTGTTGAGTGGCGTTGCATCCGACATTAGAGAGAAAACTCAAAGAATCCTAGTGATTAACAATACAAATGAAAGATATATCAGAAAATTGTGTAAATTCGCTAAAAAAACTTATAGAAACAAATTAATGAAAAAGCAATTTCGAAGTAGTTGAATTACCTACGGGGAGAAGCTTTTCAAAATACAACTGTGAAGCTCTAAAAAACACTTGAGAACCAACATGCCCGTAAAAATACGCTTGAAAACAATTGCGAAGAAGAATGGCGTGTGGGGTGATAATGGCGGAGAAGTATAGGCGATAATGGCGGAGGAGAGTTTTTGAAGTGTATGGAACGTGTGTTTGTGGGAGAAGAGGGAAAAGTGTATTGAAGAAGAGAGAGAAAAGCTGATGAGAGGAGATATACGCTAATTAGGTGAGAGAAAATAAAAAAAAATGAGATAGAAAAATATTTTGTAGCATATATTAAGCCTTAATTTTAGGATGGAACTAAATTTAAATTTTTTGCTATAAACTAAAAAGGGTATTTATAGAATGTAATATTTTAAAAGGGTATTTATAGAATATAAATAGGGTATTAACCTATTCTATAGGTGGTAAAATTTCCATGTTTAATCTTATTAAAATAAAATATTAAATATTTTAAATAAATAAAAATACTATAAGTCACAATAACTAATATTTTAAACTACCAAAAAATTATTTAAGAAAAAATAGTAAAAGAAAAATTTATCTAACTTATCAAATAGTAATGTTGTATTAATAAAAATTAAAATATAATGGCATCAAAGGTGTGACCTAATAGTCAATGAAGTGAGTTGAAAATTATGAGGTATTAAGTTCAAATTCGAGCAGAGGCAAACATACTATATCTGTCCAAATTTTAGTGGACAGAGTTAACCGTTACCTATGTTGGTGAGATGTAGCAGGTACCAATAAAATTAGTTGAATTGTGTGCTTGTAATGAGGAAAATAAAATTAAATGTAAAACAAATGAAATACTTTTCTTTAATGAATGAATGAAAAGGTAAACTAAGCAATACATTGGGGACTAACGTGTAATAAACCATGGAAGAGAAACCCTAATCTTATACATATAAACTGGTACACTCAAAATCAACTACCCCATTATCCTCCTTAAAGAAAATCGAAGCTGCGGCTACGTCCATTGCATCTTCGTCGCATCACTCTCAACAAATCAAATCAAATTATGGCGTATGCAGCAATGAAGGCAACAAAACCAGGGCTAGAGGAGCCCCAGGAGCAGATTCACAAGATTAGAATCACTCTTTCTTCCAAAAACGTTAAGAATCTTGAGAAAGGTTTCTCTCTTTTGCCTATCTTTTTTGAATAGTATTTAGGACTAAGGTTTTGAGTCTTACAGATCTTGCCGTGTGCTTATGTTTTCTGCATTCAAGACCCTTGAGAAATGTATGGGAAGATCTTGTCTATCGAGGAAAGTAGAGTGTGACTTTGGCTTTCAACCTTATAATAGTGAAAATCAATATCTAGTTTTGTAGTAAAATGCAGGATTTTGAACATCTTAGATGAGGATTTTAAGTTCTTAACCCATACCTCATTGAGATGGTATGAGATAATTGGTTGTCTTTGTTTTAAAACTGATTTTTGCTTGCGAGCCTCCATATTGGGAATATTTTACATTGCAAATAGTTTATGAAATCAGTAGGAGAATTTCCACAGGGGAGAGATTTGTGAGGCAGACATGTTGAAATACAACGAAGATAAGTCATCTTAAGTAATCAGAAATTTTTCCGCATAATTTAGGGTTCTACTACTAGTAGTACTATTTGGCCCAGGTCTTAGTTCAGGTGGCAAAGGTTGATGGTCACAAGTTCAAGACCTATGCCATTTTAAGTGGAGAAGGGCAGACAGGTGTACCCATTGTCCCCTAGTACTACTATTTTTGGGTTTTCGAACATTGAATTTTTAATTGGTATAAAGTGGCTATTTGCTTGTATCTTGCATCAATAACTGACTTGTAGTTTTCTTGTTTGTATTGACTTATAAATGTAGTGTGTGCTGATCTGGTTCGTGGTGCCAAGGACAAGAGGCTCAGGGTAAAAGGACCTGTGCGAATGCCCACAAAGGTTCTCAACATTACCACTAGAAAGTCTCCTTGTGGAGAAGGTACTATTGCTAGTAGGGGTGTACATGGACCGGGTTGGTTCGGTTTTTATCAAAACCAAACCAAACCAAACCAACTATATTGGTTTGGATTGGTTCGGTTTTGTCGGTTTTTTCGGGTTTTTTTGTTACATGAATATTATTTCAATCTTACTTTGTTAAAATTATAGATAAAGCTTTGATAAGTGAATATATGTTTAGTAAATATGGAAAAAATTGACAAATATATGATCTATTAAAATATTCTAATGGGAGAATCTTTTTAGTAACACATGATAGTTATTTTCTTAGTCGTCTAACAATAATTTTTCGTTAATTTATGCTTTCAAGGTTAATACATGAGAGGATCCCAAATATTTCTACGTTTTCTAAAGAAAAATCACTATAAAGTCTTAAAAATATAAATGAAATTTATATATTTATATGTTGGTTTGATTCAGATTTTTTTACTCAATACCAAACCAAGTCAAACCAAACTTAGTCGGGTTTTTTAATCGGTTTGGTTTGGTTTGGTTTTTCGGTTTGGTGCCGTTTTCCGGTTCGGTTTGAACACCCCTAATTGCTAGTATCAAATTATCAACATGATTTTATGATATGTCTAGGTTCAAGTATTTCTGTTTTCTGTTTGAGTTGTTTAGTATTTGGCTGGATTCAGTTTCTTATTAGTCCAATTTGTGAAGCTTAGCATGGTTGAGATTGGTCAGTCACAAACATATTGTTGTGCGTCAAACAAAATAACAATGATATTACTGCATGAAATTATCAGACCCCCTTTTCTCAGTTTAGAACATTTGTCAGTCTGAAGGGCCCTGTCTATGCAGATGTGAGATGCCCACAAAGTTTCTTCACATTACTAGTAGAGAGTCTCCCTGTCGATAAGGTGCTATTGTTTGTATCAATTATTTGAATCTAGACATTATTAAATCACAAAAACAAGCTCACCCACAGAATCCCTGTCGATAAGGTGCTATTGCTTGTTTCAGTTCTGTGGGTGAGCTTGTTTTTGTGATTTTATGATATGTCTAGATTCAAATAATTGCTGGTTCTTGTTTGAATTGCTTAGTATTTTCCAGGGCTTAATTGGTTCTTAGTTCAATTTTGTGAAGCTTAACATGGTTGAAGTTGGTTGTCACAAACATTTTATTGTGTGTGCCAAACAAAGTAAAAATGGTACTACTAGGTGAATTTTTTTGATCCCCCTTGCCTAGTTTAGAGCATTGGTTAGTCTTAAGGACATTGTCTCCACTGTCAGTTGCGGAGGTTGTCTGAGACTCCGAGTGAGTGAGGTTCATCCTTGTTTGTTGATATATTCAGTGTCAACTTCTTTGTAACGATATTTTTGGTGCTTACTGTTGGACAACAGTGTAGAGTTTCCTACTTGGAATAGTTTAAAATATAGGTATATATAGTAGATCTGATTTTTTCTTTTGTTTCTTGTATGGAACTCCTTGTTTACAGTATTAATTACTAATATTTTATTTTTCTTGCAGGCACAAATACATGGGACAGGTTTGAGCTGCGGGTGCACAAGCGTGTGATTGACCTTTTCAGTTCTGCAGATGTTGTCAAGCAGATCACCTCAATCACCATTGAACCCGGTGTTGAGGTTGAGGTCACCATTGCTGATTCTTAGATTCTTCTCTGTTTTCATTAGGTTGTTGAGTTACTCATTATCTGTTCAAGTACTAGTGGTTTGGAGTTTCTTTCTTGGCCGTCTAAATTATGGGCTTAAGGTTTTCTTTATTCCAATTAAAGTTTTGCAGCTAAACCAGATACTAATACTATTTGATATTGGGAAGAGGATTTGTCCGTTATTGTGTGGTTTTCTAGATGAATTATCAGTGACTACTTGTTTTTGGGCTAGCAGAAAAACACCAACCTGAGAATATAAAGAGCACGAAAAGAAAAAAGTTGATCTGGTTTTGCCTTGGGGCCTCTAGAAAATACTACTGTTGCTATCGTAACTTCAAATACATGGCAGAAGTTTCATATTAGTTACGAAAGTTCATTCTGGCTATAAATCTGTGGTTGCATCATTTCATTTTGGCAAATAAATTAATCAAATTTATGATTATCTACGAGCTTTGGGTAACTATGGCTACGATACTTAGCTATTATAGACTTTATAGTAAAAATGAGGAATTTGCTTTCAACATTGGCTTGATTTTCTACAAGAAAATTGCCTTGAGTTTCAAATGAAAATTCGTAATCGGCTAAACATATGGTGCACATTTAAATTTGTTGTCACTGAAATTGATATTCTACGACTTGTATGGTAGAAGGACCATCACAATACTTGGGTCGGAGAAGGTGGTTCTCCTCAGGGTCCAAACATAGGCGGATAGAGCTTTTGTGATGCGGAGTTCAAGTTCAACAATACTCAATACTTTAATACTATGAAATGTAATTATATATGTGAAAAATCACTAAAATTGTAACAAACATTGTATTAGTTGCAAAAGTTCAATAAGTTCAGGCTAAAATTGATCGAGTTTTTAAATTTTCAATCCGGATAAGTTGTCACAGTATATGACTTTCTATATTTTTCGTTGGTTTAGAATCTTAGGTAGATATTTACCCTCAAATGTAGGGGATTGTAGAAACTTAGAGGGAACAAATAATTTCTGCAGAGTTTAGGGATAGCAATAAAAAAGATTAGAGATATCTCTTGCCGTCCAAATAAGCCCGCACCATACAAAAGTGATAGAGCATGTTAATTTTAGTTCAACCAAACCAGCCTATTAAACAAGTCACGAGTTTAATAGTAGAGCACCATAGCATAACATCTAAATATACATGGTTGCAAGTCAATCTTGTAAAAGGAATTAAGGTTTAAGTCTCCATCCTCGTTTTCATAGAGTAATAACAAAAAGTTTCATCTGACAGTATTGAGGTAATCAAGTTTGATAAAACATGACCACCCGACTTATAGGGCTATAAGTGAGCAGGGCTTTTGAAAATAGAGAGGTAGAGCACCTAGGAGCTAAATATTAGAAGAGCGCCCTCTCTTTTCTTCGGGAAATCGAGTTCATTGGGCTAGTTCCTGTCCCCAATATATAACGAAAAGATTGATTGGTTTACTGCATTCATGAAAGCACTTGCCTCTCCGGTGGTCCTTTACCTTTCTAAAAGAGAAGAGAGGTAGTCGCAATAGTAGAAAGTTTTTCTTGATAAATTCGTTGTTTATGCAACAGTTACTTCTTTACCTGGAAAAATTTCGGTTTGTAATATTAACCAAATGGGACATAATGATGTACTAAATAGGAGTAATGCTCCACCAACTTTGTAGTTCTTACAATATTTTTGGTGATATATTAATATATCATGTTTACCCTAAAAATTGGATAACAATTAAGCTTATAATGTGGTTTTAAGGACACGTGATTTCAACTAATACCAGTTGGTAAATATGAATATTAGTAATATAAATTATTAATGATATAAAGCAAACCAACATTGAAACGTAATTCAGCCCTCGAACTGGTCGGTGCCAAATAGTTAAGAAATAAACAAGAATATAAGCTAAAAAGAAAGTATTGTATTACTTTGATATGCGTGAATGTAAGGTGGATACAAAATTATTAGAACCCTCTTTATATAGTAGAGGAATCCTATATATGGTACAATTCTAATTACGGAAGTAAATCCCATGATTAGCTAAACAACCGCCCTTGATTTGATTTGTTCCGAGATTTTCGCCATGATCTTCGACCAGTCATGGATATCTCGCATTTTTGTTATTGTGCTTTGCTCGATGTCTATCTCATTTGGTCTCGATCGCTACTGACCTCGATCTTGATAGGTACCTCGATCCTCGAACTCGGTACCTTATCCTTGTGCTTTGGTTTGATCCACTACGAGGCCGATCTTTGATACAACTCCTTGGTCTCGATCAAATAGTAGAATATGGCCGGCCCGATTTTAACCGTAGACAGATGGTCCCCTCGTTTCATGGAGTACAATGAGAAGAAACGAATTGAGCCTTCGATTTTGTACTTCGACCTGTCATGACGTCATCCTCGTGACGTAAGCGACGGAAGCAACTGAAACGTCCCGTTAGTACAGTTTACTAAGTCATTAATGAGCGTCAGTTGGTGGTCGGCCACCAGTGCCTTTGAACCGTCGCCGCGAATCCCTTAAATAGACCTCTTTTCCAAAAAAAAAATTAACTTTACCTTCAATCTCTTCTGCTCTAACCTTCAAAAATCTTTGCATTTTTCAAGTTCTTCTTCTACAAATCATCAAGTTTCATTGCTAACCTCTTCTTAAGATGCCAGATCTCTTACTCCCGGTTCTTACCCGCTCTTAAAAATGGCTAAGACCTCAAAAATTGTCCCTCACAAAGAAACTGCCTCTTCATCAAAGTCCACCGGTGCCACCGTCGCGGTGAAACATCCTTTTGCTGACTTCGTTCCGACGAAGTGTGCAACTTCCTCCGATTTCAAGGTGGAGAACACACCCTCAACACCGGGATGATGTGAACCCATGTCGAGGTATATGTGTACGATTACCGAACACCTCTTTGAGAAGGTAAAAGAGGAGTGCAACTGGGTAGGCAAGGGCATCGTAGTGCCTAGCTCTGAAAAATCCATCACTACTTACAAGGAGGGGTATTTGACTGTCTACACCTATCCCTTCACAATAAGTCCCTTGGACCCCATCATCGTTGCCTTTTGCAAGAGGTACGATGTTATCGTGGGCTAGATCCACATATCGTTTTGGAGGATCGTGCTCCTTCTTCGATTCTTTGTAAGTAAGATTGAAGGACATCCTTTTACCCTCGATCATCTCATGCGCCTCTATGACCCTCGGCTTTATCGAGGAGGTATGATCAAGCTTTATCGTCGAGCTACCAAACCCCCATTCTCAATTATAGATGAGACTCGAGACCGAGGTTGGATGGGCAGGTTCTTGCGAGTAAGGACTTTGGACCTAATCCCTGCCGAAGATATGCCGTTCCCCGAAAGGTGAAACATGAAATGTAAGTGTTTGCTTGGCCTTTCGAGTACCTACTATTGCCATTCCGCTTTCTTGTTTGCCCCTCATCTAAACTTTTTGTGTTGCAGCCAAGGCCGTTATGCCGGAAGTGATCCCTAACCTGAGGCAATGGGTTGAGGGATTGGTGTCTCAAAAAGCCTACTCCGAGCATGCCTGGATGGAGTTGTCAAGGGGCAGATGGGAGGCTCGAAACCATAGTAATTTTTTTTCTTTGCAAGGTTTCCGTTCATACGTTGTTCTTATAATTATTCATTTTTTTATTTTGCAGGCCTTGGGAAGGACGTGCCAATGAGGCCCCCCTCTGCTGAAGAAGTGGCACTCCTTTCCTCGTCTGCCCCGAAGCAGGGCAAGGAGAAGAAAAGGAAAGAGGCTTTGAGTTCCTCAACCCCAAAGAAGAAAAGGCCGGCTAGAAGGCCCTGTAAACCAAAGGGGGATGTCATCCCCGTAACTCTGGAGTCCGTCCACCAGCTATCAGATGAGACCGAAGATGAGGATGTAGAAGAAAATTCTGGTTTGGTGCTTCGTGTGCGGGCTGGCACCGAAGTTCAAAGAACCTCTGAACAGGCAGGGGTCGAAACTGCTTTTCCCGGTCTAATGAGCCTGAGTCAACAAGAGTTGAATATGCCTCACCCCAGGATGTAGAGGCCATCGAGGAGACGGTCGAGACTGGAGTAGAAATCAAGCTCGAGGCTCCCAGAATGAAGATGATGCCTCCAAAGATCTACTTGGGGCAATAGTGATCGGGGATTCCTCCTCATTCCCTCCAATTCTAGATTCAATGATACGTGACACCCATGTTGCAGAGACTTATCATGGAGAGGGGACCCAAGGGGAGGAAGATTTGTTTTGTGGCTATTTTGCCAATGTGGAAGACGTCATCGGTTTGGGTGACTTGGTCTTACCAAGGAAGAGCTCGAATAAGGCTTCCTCGAGCTATACATTGACCAATCAGTTACCGGCTCCTAGCGTTGATCCCGATTGGAAGCGGCCTCTTATCATCTCGATTCTGGAAGATACACAAGTTTTTTCAGCCCCTAGAGGGGTAGCAAGTAATCTCCGATGCTTGGTCACTAAGGGGGACCAAGCCAAAATGGACGCAGTAGATGTTGCCTGCTTGTTCAACGAGGCCCAACATGCTCTGAATCGGGTAAGTTCAAGGGCTATTGCCTTTTCATGATTTTTGTCTTGTAGATATTTCTAACATCTCTTCTTCTCTTGCAGGCTTCGGTGTTGCACCACGAGGCCTTTCTTCGACTCCGAGAGGAACGCAAGGTCGAGGTCTAGGGTTTTACTAAGAAGTGCAACACTTATAAGATTCTCAGTGAGAAACTTCAGGTGTACCCGTTGGAGGCTCGAAACGCGCATGAAGAGATGGCCGAGAAGGTATTCTGAATTCTTCATGATAGTGAGGACGATTCGGAGATAACGACTAACAATCCCATTTTGCAGGCTCGATAGAAGCTCAAACAAATCAAAGGCTTTCAAGGGCAAATAAACGAAGTGCGAGCTGAGGCCGAGCGGTTCAAGGGATGTATGGACATTCTAGCTGCACAAAATGAGACGTTCAGGAAGAGCTGGATTCCACTAAGTCGCAGCTTCGACAGGCAAGGGACAATGCATCGGTCCAGGTGAAGAAGGTTGAGGAACTCGAAGCCAATCTAGCCAATTTGGCCAAGGAGCTCGAGGTTGCCAGATCCGAAGTGGTTGCGTCCAATATTAAGGCCCATGCTACTGGTAATCAATACAAAGTCTATGTCGAAGCCACCCTCGAGCAGGCCAAGGGCATGGTTGATCATTCGAAGTGGCAGGCTCGAAGGGAGGTTCTCGAGGAAATCCTTGCTCAAAGTGTCGATATATCCGCTGAGCTCGAGATTTCCAAGGCTGAGGAAGCAGCGACTCGGAAGTTAGGGTTCCCCGATGAAGATTTCGAGGATGTAAGCAGAACTGGTGGAGAAAACTCTGAGGGTGAAGAAACTGCCCCCGAAGAAGAATAGGCCCTTAGGATTAGTAGTATTTCTTTTAAGGCTGTTTTTGGCCTTTGTAAAAAGTTTTTGATCGGGCCATGTGGTCTTTGTAAGAAAATATTTGGTATATAAAAATTTTCCTTTCTGAACTTGTCTTCTTTTCTATTATTTTGTCTTTACTTGTTTTATCGATGCCTTATGGGATTGCATTCATAGGTTCAAGATTTGGACCGAAACTGAACTATTGTTGAGTGAATGTTTCTTCGAACTCGAAGTAGAGTAACCCTTGGGTTTGAATTGAGTGATGATCCCTCGAACTCAAAAAAGGTGGCCCTTAGGCTCTTGTATTAGGCCGATATGGCCTCAAAAGAATGGCTCTTTTCCCTTTTCGACTTAAAAAAGTTAATCACATAAAAAATTTGTTATGCCTTAGCATGAAATAAGGTTGTTCGAGAGTTCGAATGATCCGGTACCCCTTAGGGTTTTAGGGTGTTGATATTATCGAAACCCTTTATAATTTTGCCAAGGGTAACCTTTTTAATTGGTTTTGTGAAGATATTAGAATGCCTATTTTTGTTACGGAATTCGGACGTCTCTAAGCCGTGTTAGTTTGACCGTTGCCTTTAACTTAGGATTTGCCTCTTGGGCTTGTTTCCCGATTACACTTCAAACTTGTTCGAAGTGTCAGTCCCCGAGTGGGGTGGCCGTGGCTTATAAAAATGAGGGTGGCCTTTTAAGGTCTTATAATCTCTAGATTTTAATAATTTGATTACATCGATTTTTCGGACGGCAGTCTCCGAGTACATGGTAAGTTGTTTGAACTTCAGTTGTGATCGACCCTTAAGCATGTTTCCACAACAGACCAAAGTATGAAATTGTAAGGTAAAATTTTCTCTAAGGCATGAAATTTTTGGCAAGTTAAAAATACTTCTCTCAATAGATTATACATGCATACACATTTGCCTTTAGAGCTCGAGTAATCTACATGGGGATGATTTGTTTGACCGTTACAATGTTTTACCTATCGAGACCCGGTCGACACAAAATATCTTCGTTCTAACAAAGTCAATATACAAGGGTGATGCCACCCAGTATTCGAGGTTGATTGTAATGAAGCCTCGGATACTGTTGAATTTCTCTAAGTTAGCACGAACAATGGTTGCCTCATTAAAAACCTTGCCAGAAAAAACCCACTTCGAACAAAAATCTGTCTAAGGGAAAAAGAGTGCAATGCGTGCTTTCAGACCTAAGGACTTTGTGATGAAGAATCCTTTAATGTCTTCTATTGAACACCTACAATTGATTAGTATAAAATGTAAATGAAAAAGGAGAAGATCGTACCTTAGCAGTAGTATCGTTTGAGGAGTGATACGTTCCAATTATTTGGTAATTTCTCGCCGTCCATCGTGCCAAGTTTGTAGGATCCTTTTCCGATGATAATGAGGACCTGATACGGACCCTCCCGGTTTGGGCGAAGTTTTCCTTTGTTTGGGTCTCGAGTATTGAGTGTGACCTTTCTCAGAACTAAGTCTCCGATTTTAAAATGTCGAAGATTGGCTCTTCGGTTGTTATACCATTTGATCTACTATTTTTTCGCGGCTATTTGAACGAGGGCTGCTTCTCGTCTTTCAACTAGAAATTTGAGGCTCGTACTCATAGCCTCGTGATTTGACTATTCTGTTGCATACCGAAACCTAAAGCTAGGTTCCTCGACTTCGACCAGGATCAGGGCTTTGGCACCATAGACTAAAGAGAATGGTGTTGCCCCCGTACTGGATTTCAATGTTGTTTGATATGCCCAAAGGACCTCGGGCAATATTTCTCTCTATTTTCCTTTAGCTTTAGTCAATCTTTTCTTCAGATTTTGGATGACGGTCTTGTTTGTCGACTCGGTCTGTCCGTTCCCACTAGGATGATACGACGTTGAGAGGATCCTTTTTATTTTGTGGTCTTCGAAAATTTTTGTCACTTTGTTGCCGACGAATTGCTTTCCATTGTCGCATACGATCTCGCCAGGCATTCCGAATCGGCATATAAGGTGGTCCCAAATGAAGTCTATGACTTCTTTTTCTCTGACTTTCTCTCGAAGGCCTATGCTTCAACCCACTTACAGAAATAGTCAGTCATAAACAAAATGGATTTAGCTTTACCCAGGGCTGATGATAGAGGGCCGACGATATCCATCCCCAATTTCATGAACGGCCATGGGAATAGGGCTGAGTGGAGTTGCTCTCCGGGTTGGTGGATCATCGGTGCATACCTTTGACATTTGTCGCACTTTCGAACAAACTCTTTAGTGTCCTTTTCCATATCGGCCCAATAGTATCCTGCTCCGATGACTTTGTGAACCTATGACTCGGCTCTATCTATGGTACAATTATAATTACGGAAGTAAATCCCATGATTAACTAAACAACCGCCCTTGATTTGATTTGTTCCGAGCTTCCCACTTGATCTTCGAACAATCACGGATACCTTGCTTTGCTGTTATTGTGCTTTGCTCGATGTCTGTCTCATTTGGCCTCGATCGCTACTGGCCTCGATCACTACTAGAAATCCGGTAAAAAGCAACCACAAAAAGCAACCAAAGTTGGTCGCTTATAGGCCTAAAAGCGACCAAACATGTCTGGTCGTAATATTGCTGGTCTCTAAGGTAAAAGGATCAAATATTCCGGGTAAAGACTATAGCGACCAACTTTGGTCGCTTTATTATTTTAATAATATAATTTTGGCGACCAA
Source organism: Nicotiana sylvestris (assembly GCF_000393655.2). Classification (NCBI taxonomy): domain Eukaryota; kingdom Viridiplantae; phylum Streptophyta; class Magnoliopsida; order Solanales; family Solanaceae; genus Nicotiana; species Nicotiana sylvestris. The sequence goes on from NC_091068.1 coordinate 49,866,050, forward strand.
AGTTGGTCTCTAAATGTAAAATACATTTTATTTATTTATTATTAATCATAAAAAATCGACCAACTTTGGTCTCTAATCCAAATATTATATTTTAAAATCTGAAAAATAGAGACCAAGGTTGGTCGCTTTTTTATTAATTTTTTTTTAAAAATAAGAGACCAACTTTAGTCGCTAATTTCAAGAATTTAATTTTGTTTTAAATATAAACGACCAAAGTTGGTCGCTATATTTCCAGAAAATATTTTTTTAATGGAATAACGGCCAAGGTTGGTTGCTTTTGGGGAATTTTGGGTAAAAAGCGACCAACTTTGGTCGCTATTGCCCAGAAAATTATTTTTTTAATAGAAAAGAGACCAAAAAGAGACCAAAGTTAGTCGCTTTTCTGGGTATTATTTTGGCAGAAATTGCCTGTTTTGGTAGCTACACCACCTGCCAGTCATACCAAATCCCTATTACAAGCAACAACAACAACAATACCAACAACAACACAACAACAACACAAAAACAACATTAAAACTAACATTAAAACTAACAAAGTTTAAAGTTCAATAGAACTACCACATTAAGCTAACCAAACTAAGTTAACTCTTATTACAAGCCCATTCGAAAACCGATTCTAATTGTCTAGTTCAAAGTTTATAAAAGTCAATGAGTGTTGTGTACATCATTATCATCACCGTCTGATGAACTTTCATCACCATGACGGTATTTAGAAGGGTCTACTTGTCGAGGACGGGAAGAACAATCACGGGGAGGACGGGAGGAATGAGCACTTGGAGGACGGGAGGAACGAGCATGGGGAAGGCGAGCCTCTGGCGATGACTCACGAGACCGGGGAATCGGAAAACCTCCAGAAGCTAGGAGAGATTTGAGTTGCTCTTGCATGCCCTGACACTGAGCGACCACGCCAATGTACTGAGCATCTCTAAGCTTTTCTCTTTCCTTAGCCGCTTCTAGCTCGGATATGAGCTTTGTCACAGTCTCACGCATAGCGGAGAGGCTCTCCCCATCAAGTTGCTCGGCTTGCGAGGAAGTCCCTATTCCTTCCATTTCCACACTTATAGTGATGAAATTTCTTAGTAGGAAGCCTGTATACCTTCCCCCATTTTGGACCGCCTGCAGCCTCCGTCCACATTCTTTCAGCATCCTCGTCCGAAGGTTGGATTGGCTCGCCCGACTCATTAGGTGGCTGACTGCGTATGAATTCCTCCACTTCAACTGTGAAGCGACCCTATAAAATAAATTACATTGAATTAGTATTTCAAAATTTATATAAAAGTAAATCAAAATACTTAATGAAAAGTGAAAACTTACATGTACAGTCGAGGCTCGTCCCTCGACCCACCTGTCTTGATCCGTCTCTTTCTTCTTCTTCACAATATGAATCTCCTTGATTAACTCATCTTGGTTCATCGGACGCCCCAACTTCTTTTCCTAAAAACACATAAATTTTAGCTAATAAATAGAATAGATACACTTTGAAAATTAAAATAAATGAAGCAATTACATACCATTCTTCTTTTTATTGTCCCTAGGCTGATCGCACCTCCAATGTGCAAGGATCCTCCCTTATCAGATGCGCGCACTTTCTTTCCTTTTTCGCTCTTCTCTAAGAATGTTGCAGTAAGCCATTGCCTTTGCAAATCATCCCATAAATTTTGAAGCAACCAGCCAGGCTTCTGGTTCAACTTTCTAGCTTTGGAGAAAGTATGTGACAACCGCTTGCGAGCTTTGAGATGAAAATTTCCATGTCTAATAAAGTCATCAATCCCTTCTACAAAATCCTCCCGCAATCCCCGCCGATTAGGATAATTCCTATTGTACATCCAAGTACGATATTCCATCTATACAAATAAAACAAGAACAAATTAATTTAGTTAATTCATATCCTAATCTTTTTTAATTAATTAATTTCATATCCTAAAATTTCAACGCATATCCTAAATTTTCAATTTACTAACTGAAAGTTCAATTTATAAACTAAAAGTTCAATTCATAAACTAAAAGTTCAATTCATATCCAAAAAATTCGATTCATACACTAAAATTTCAATTCATATCCAAAAAGTTCAATTCATAAACTAAAAGTCCAATTCATATCCTAAAATACTCAATTTATAAACTAAAAGTTCAATTCATATCCTAAAAGTTCAATTCATATCCTAAAATTTCAATTTATAAACTAAAATTCCAATTCATATCCAAAAAGTTCAATTTATAAACTAAAAGTTCGATTCATAAACTAAAAGTTCAATACATATCCAAAAAATTCGATTCACACTAAAATTTCAATTCATATCCAAAAAGTTCAATTAATAAACTAAAAGTCCAATTCATATCCTAAAATACTCAATTTATAAACTAAAAGTTCAATTCATATCCTAAAATTTTAATTTATAAACTAAAAGTCCAATTCATATCCAAAAAGTTTAAATTCATACAGTAAAAGTTCAAATCATATCCTAAAATTACAATTTATAAACTACAAGTCCAATTCATAAACTAAAAATCCAATTCATATCCTAAAATACTCAATTTATAAATTAAAAGTTCAATTCATAAACTAAAAGTCCAATTCATATCCTAAACCCTAGATTCTAACTAAACTATCAAGACAATACAAAGTATAATTGAAACAAAAACTAGAAATAACAAAGATTCAACCCATTCCCTAAAAGTTCGATTCACAAGAACAAATCATAAACCCTAGATTATAACTAAACTATTCAAGACAACACATAACAAATTTAATAGAAATTAGTAGGGTTTAGGGTTTCTTCTCTTCAAACCATTTCTTCCCCAAATTAGTAGGTAAAACTAAATATTTTAGTTACTAACAATTATCATAGATTTAATTTAGCTAAGAATAATTAATTTTTACAAATCAAACTAGGAGAAATTAAACAAAATCATTGTATTTCAAAAAAAACAAAGAAAGGAGAGAGAAACATACCTGGGTAGTGGAGGACGTCGGCGGTGGAGCTGCTGCCGTCGGTGGGCGTCGGTGGCACCACAGCTGCTAGGAGTGGGGGGGGGGGTTGAGTGTAAGAGAGAAAAGAGAGAGTTTGGGGAAATATTTTGAAGAAAATAAGAGAATGCGAGAGAAACCCGATTTTGACACTGTTTTTAGAAATAGCGACCAACTTTGGTCACTATTTTGGTAGCAAAATAAGTTTTGATTATTTTGACCAAAATAGCGACCAAAGTTGGTCGCTAATTTCTGACCGTTTGACCAGAATATCAACCAACGTTGGTCGCTATTTCTAAAAAAAAATTAAATTACTTTTAATTCAATTTAAAATTATGTACATATGTATATATATAAGCTATATTCGATATAATATTAGCTAGTGCACTGATACTTAGTGCATAGTATCGTGTAAATATATATATATATATATATATATATATATATATATATAAGCTATATTCGATATAATATTAGCTAATGCACTGATACTTAGTGCATAGTATAATGTAAGTATATATATTATACATATATAAGCTATATTCGATATAATATTAGATAATGCACTAATACTTAGTGCATAGTATAGTATAAGTATGTGTGTGTGTGTGTATATATATATATTCGATATAATATTAGCTAATGCACTAATACTTAGTGCATAGTATAGTGTAAGTGTGCATATATATATAGACACACACGCACACTTCGTAGTACTGCTTAACTGCATATATAACATGTTAGAGTATATTTTAGTCTATTCATCCTTTGTATTACAAAAGTGTTAATGAGTTACATTTATATTATTTAGATAGTACATACAAAAGTGATTTTTAATTTTAACCATTGTTGAACTGAAAAGAGACCAACCTTGGTCGCTAAATATACATAAATTTAAATTAGCGACCAACACTAATCAAAGTTGGTCGCTAAATTTAAATCAGATTTATTTATATTTTATATAATATTTAAAATAATAATATAATTGTTAAACGTTAGAACTGGGTCCCAGATTAGCGACCAAAGTTTGTCTCTATTTTTGTAAGCGACCAACTTTGGTTGCTAAATTTGAATTATATATTTTTTTATTTTATAATTTTTTTAAATAAAAATATAATTATTAAAATTTTATAACTGGGTCCCATTTTAGCGACCAACTTACCCCTTAATTAGCGACCAACTTTGGTCGCTAATTTTAAATTATATTTATTTGTATTTTATAATTTTTTTAAAATAATATTATAATTATTATAATTTTATAAGTGGGTCCCCCTGTAGTGACCAACGTTGGTCGCTAATCTCAGTATACCTTTGACCAAGCAAGTCTGACCAGTCCGGTCAATATTTTGACGAAATTAGCGAGCAACCTTGGTCGCTAATGTATATCAAATAATTATTTTATTATTTTCGCCAATTTAGCGACCAACTTTGGCCACTTTTCTTGACAGACCAACTTTGGTCGCTAAAGTTTGGTCGCTTTTTTCCGGAATTCTAGTAGTGGATCTCGACAGGTACCTCGATTCTCGAACCCGATACCTTATCCTCGTGCTTTGGTCTGATTCACTGCGGGGCCGACCTTTGATGCAACTCCCTGGTCTCGATCAAATAGTAGAATCGGGCAGGCCTGCCGGTTTTAACCGTATACATATCCACTTAACCAAAAAAAAAAATCATAGTTTCTATAATATGAGCAGAGCTAATGTATTTCTAGAAAGTAAAATACTTTTGATCTTGTCAGATTGAATATCGAATCATGTCTCCAGTATTTCAACCTTGCGGAGCAGTTCTAATTAGCCAAGCTTCGAATACTACTCCCTTTTTCCACGTATTGATTTATTCTTTTTAAAAGAATATTATCTTTCTATATTTAAGAATACTTTGATTTAATTTTCTTGCTTTATCTTTAATATTATGCTCTTATAACCACATAAATGACATAATATGTTTAACACCACAATTCAAGATGAGAATATTTTTGAAGCGTGTCAAAAAAAAATTCCTCTTAAATTTGGTATTTAGTCAAAACTATCATTTAATTGGAAGGAAAGGAGTAATTACTCGATTTTAATCCATTTTGTAACTATACTCATACTAAATACATTTTTAATAAAATAAGCTACCTAACCAAAGTCAAAAAGGTCCTTTAAAGCCTCAAACAAAACAAAATCAGCACGATGATATATCCGAGTAAACACAAACGTGCTTTCCACTTCATCTTCTTCATATCACATTCCACGTCTACAATCATGGCATATCATATATTTCCCTTCTTGTATTGAACCCTCGAAGTCGAAGCTCTTTCAAGAAAATTAACAAATAATAATGCCATCACCAAAAACACTGCCGATGGGCCGTCTTCAACCAGGAAATGTTGTCGCTCCCGACAGGTCACCCTCCCGGTTACCTGCCGCCCCGGTTCTCTTGCCACAATCATCTCACAAGAAAGGTCAATGGAAATCCACAAAACTTTTCCGACGTGCAGTTAAGTCAGTTTTCCGGTCATTTCCAGTGATAAACCCTCCGTGCAAGATGCCGGTTTCTCTCCATGGAAACCGGATGCACGAAGGACACATACATGGTGGAAAACAAATGACAGGAACCCTATTTGGGTACCGAAAAGCTAGGGTTAATCTTGCCATTCAAGAAACCCCTAGAAGCGTTCCTTTGCTTGTGCTGGAACTGTCCATACATACAGGTAAGCTGCTCCAAGACATGGGTTCCGGACTTGTTAGAATTGCTCTTGAGTGTGAAAAGAACCCCTCCGAGAAACTCAAACTTATCGATGAACCCATATGGACCATGTACTGCAACGGACGGAAAGCTGGCTATGCTGTGAAGAGAGGACCCACTGAGGATGATTTGAAGGTCATGCAGAACCTGCATGCAGTGTCCATGGGAGCCGGGGTTCTGCCCAGTCAGAAGGCCGACTCCCCAGAGGGGGAGCTTACTTACATGAGAGCATTCTTTGAACGGGCAATTGGATCTAAAGATTCGGAGACTTATTACATGATGAACCCCAATGGCACCAGTGGCCCTGAGCTGAGCATCTTTTTCGTTAGGGTTTGATCTCAATACATATTCAAATGCAAATAGAAAGAAAGGGTGAAATAGCAAAGAGAATTGTCTTTTTAATTCTGTTTTTCCTTTTCATTTGTCCCCCTTTTGAATTTTCGTTTAGATAGCTCGGTTATATACATCGGAGCAATCTTTCTTATTGTCAAAGCAACATGAAGGGATCAAAGCGCACCTTATATGAAGCATGTCAATTACATCAACATATGTTTAGTTCAATGAAAATCATTATTAATGTTTGTTAGATAATATTTTATTTGGTTGGTGAGTGAAAAATATTTTTAAAATATATATTAAAAATTAATAAAAATATTAGCAAATTAGATAGTGTTTTAATAAAATTTTAAGTATAAACGATTAATAATAACATAGTGTTGGTTTGAGAAAATGATAGTATCACTACAAAAAAGTGCCTAATTGCAGGGGCTAATTAAGAAGAGAAACTTTCAAAAACCACTATGTTTTAGGGTGTGTTTGGTGTAACAGAAAATGTTTTCCGTGGAAAATATTTTCCAAGAAAATATTTTCTTGGAAAACAAGTAGTAATCTTATTTATTTTTCGGTGTTTGATATGCAAATTAAGGAAAATGACTTCTCAAAAGTATTCATAAATAATTTAGATATAATAAACATGAAGCCATAAACTTTCAAACCAACAACCTTCCGGACCCACAAATTTCATAAACTTTCGAACCGCTAAACTTTCAAAATCGCGGAATTTCGAACCCGTAAACTTTATAATTTCTAAACCTGTAAACTTCCAAACACATAAACATCCGAACTCATAATTTTGGAACTTATAAAATTTTGAGCCTTTAAACTGATAAATAATAAAATTAAAACTGAATTTTAAAATTTTTTTTAAAAAATTATTTTTTCGGGTGATGGGGGGAGCAGTAAAACGAAAAAAAATAGAAATTTAAATTACAAAAAAAAAAGTAAAAAAAGTTAAAATTTTGTGTTGGTGGGGGAGGGGTGGGTGGTGTAGAAAAATGAAAAAACAGAAATTTGAAATTGCCAAAAAAAAAATTAAGGTAAAAAAGATTTTTTGTGCAGGGGTCGGGGGAAGGGGTGAAGGGGTAGTAGGGTGGGTGGTAACGGAAAAACTGAAATTTGAAAAAAAAAACCTTTTTTTGGAGAGGGGGTGGGGTGGGTTGGTGAGGGTGGGGAAGGAGCTTTGGAAAATGTTTTCCCTTCTCTTGATAAGGAAAATATTTTCCTCCAGGAGGAAAATGAATTGATAAGGAAAATGTTTTCCAAAACGTTTTAGCCAACCAAACACGGGAAAATCGGAAAAAATTTCCTGAAAATATTTTCCTTCATACCAAACACACCCTTAGTGGTTATTAGCTAGTTGTAGCTACCATTTACTATATTACTTCCTATAACTATGTTTTCAGATTTTTTAGAGTATATTCGATGTATTTAAGCTACCGTATTCATGAATACAGTAACATTTCTAGGCGTGAAATAGGGGATTACAACTAGACAGATTTTTGTATTCGAGTGTATTCGACTGTATTCATGGCGTGAAACATGGGATTATAACTGGACAGATTATTGTATTCGACTGTATTCATGGCGTGAAACAGGGGATTACACTATTTTTAAACGGAAAGTGAATCAATTAACATAATGGACTCCTAATATAGCTCAACAAACTCAATTATAACACACAAATTTTGTATTTCCAACTAGAAAAAAGATTCTCGGCCGAAAAATACCCCAAAAATATAACAATCTTCAGAGAAATTATATAATACATCTGAATAAATAAATTATATTAATTACAAAAAACATATGAATACATTCATGGAATATAGCGAGATAGTGAATACAATAAAATACATAGAATACATAAGGATACATTGAAATACAATAAAAAAGACAACGAATACAATGAAATACATAGAATACAACGATATACATTGAAATACAATGAAAAAAAATAATGAATACAATAAAATACAGCGAGATACATTGAAATATATTAACAGAAAATACAAGTTCCATTACAACGAGAAAATATCTATCAAAATTTTTCCTTCTTCCATTGCTTTTTCAAGAGCAACTGTCTGTAAATGACGACAATTTCATTGTCTTTTGTTTGGCTGTATAGGCTTTGTGTACTCTTTTAGCAAATAAAAACATTAGACTTGAGAGAGAAATTTCATGACTTCTTCTCCTTCTCCAGCGAGATTGAAATTTGACTGTGAATGATATTGGGAGGCTGAGGGCGGCAGTATCAATGAATAACGGCCACGGTCAAAAAGGTGACGGTGGCAATTGCTCCAGCGTCCAGCGGAGGAGAAGACATCGGGAAGTAAAGAGAGAGAGAGAGAGGGAGAATAGATATGGGGCAGGGGATAGGAGAAATTTGAGGAGATATGAGAGAAAAAAATAATACAAAGCTTATTTTATGGCTTAAAGGTAGGAGGTGACCATAAATAGATATTTGGCTATAAAAAATAAAAGGTATCTATGGAATATAATTTTTTAAAAGGGTATTTATTTAAAATAACTAAGGTATCAACCTTTGCTATTGGAGGTAACTAATCTAGTTAAGAACAATTTTGCTAAAAATAAAGAACAATTTGGAATTCTACTTTGCTTAATGGACTTGGATAACAAACTATAGCTAACATGAGCGATGCCCAACAGCCATCTCTGAAAGGCGAGTAAAAGCACTACTAGAAATTGGCGGAAAACCGTCCACAGCCTACGGACCGAAATCGGACGGAAGAGGAAACCAACCGAAATTGGTCGGAAAGAATATAAATTGATTGCAAAAGACAAATAACCAATTTCAAATAAACATACCGATCACCATCTGTCGGTAAATGTGGTCCCATAATATCGAAATATTATTTTATCTGACACATTTCACATTATCGATCGATGTAGGTCGAAATGAACATTGACCAAAAGTTGGTCAAACTTGCACATTATGTACGAAAAAAATCTTTAAATAAAAAAAGATCCTCATTTTCTGCCGATATCGAACGGAATATTTAATTCATTTTTTCCCACCCAATGTATGTTTTATTTTTCTGTAACTAATATAATTTTTTCAAAAGAATTGATGTAAATACCGGCCGATATTGGCCGGTATTAGTGGTCAAACATGGTCAGCCATTTATAGATTATGTTTATCTACAATCCACATATATTAAACATCCTAAATTGTAATATTATATACACACACACGCAAAACTTACATTAACTTGTACCAGCTAATTAATTTTGTTGAAATGTTATTAATCAGGTATCCGAGCAAAGTACTAATTAATTTTGTTGAATTGTTATTAATCAGGTATTCGAGCAACATACTAATCAGGTGATGTAAGGCACTCACATAGAACGTCGATTGTATAATCTAGTTATTCTCGATCACCTGATTAGTACTTTGCTCAGATACTTGACCAGTGGATCAATTGGAAATTCAATTATATTTAATTGACCTAGGATATTTTTTTAATCAATTTATTGTCACGCCCTGACCTTGGGGAGCGCGACCGGCACTCAACAGAGATACCCCGGTCGAGCAAGCCTGCGCAATGCCGTCAACCCAACTCACCCATGAATAAAGAGAAGAATACATTTCATTAATTAGACAGTAAGAGGTCATGTGAACAACACCAGTTCGTAGCCATAAGTTACATCATTAACAAGTCTCCAAAATAGTACACTATACAATCATAGTTGAAGTGGAACAGGTGATACGATTACAACATTTTTAGTTTAACCTTCCCAAAACAAGATAAGACACACACAATGTCTATAGAGCCTCTAACAGAAACAAAAGAGTGTTATAACAATACCGACAACAAGGGTCCAACTATACCTCAAAATGTTATATACAAAACAAGAGATACAGGACCTGTTGATATCCAATTTTTCCCTATATATTTTTTAATATGAAAATACCTTCAAAATAGCATATGTGTGAATATATAAGTATGTCCAAATGCTTTATTATTTTTTCTTAATTTTTAAAGATTTTTTAACCAATTTATTTCCATATTTTGTTCATAAAAAAAATCCAATAATAATTCCCAAAATTATCATTTTGGTGATTCATTTATTGGATTTTAATTTTTATGCCAAAATATAGCTAATATAATTTTTGCATATTTTTACGAATTTATTTAGTATTTTTAAAACCAAATTGCATATAATTGCAATATTAGCCTCTTTTAAGATTTAGTTGCATTTACATTTATAAAAATTAAGTCCAGTATTTTTAAATTGATAATTATATGTTATAAAACATTTTAGTACTTTCAATTTATTTCCAGAAATAAATTTTACTATTTTTATAATTTTAAAAGAGGAAAATTGGCTATTTAAATGATAGCCCAATTTCATTCCAATTATAGCCTAATTTGACCCCAATTTGAACCCAATTTTTTCGGACCAATTCCCACTCAAACCCGAACCCTTAACCCAATTTACATGACCCAACCCAGTCTCCCACCTAACCCCTTTAATCTTGGTCGTTGATCATTTAGATCAACGACCACCATTCCCCCTTTCCTTTTTAAACCCCAAACGATCCCTAAACCTATCTCATTTCTCACCTACCACCGCCCTTGAATCCTCTTCTCTCTCAACTCTCTTTGAAACTCTCATGAACTCTAGCCGTCGTTGTGAGCACGTGATTTTTGCCTCACACAAATTACTCCCAAAAATTCAAAATAAAATAGTTTTTCTTTTGTGTGCAATTTTGTGAATTTTTCGAGATATTTTCAGCTATTGATTGCATTTGTGTGTACACGTTTATTTGTGTAAATTAATGGAAAAGTACAAAAATATAGCATTTTAAATTTAGGATTTTATTTTTAGTAAAATTGTATTTTTACAAGAAAAGCATAAAAAATAATGCACTTTGCATTTTAGTATTTAATGATGTGATTTGGTATTTAATTATTCTGTGATAATTACTACTTAGAGTTAATTAACATTTTTAGGATAAATTAATCAAGTTTAAATTTAGGTTGGATTTTTTTTATATATATTTATTTTATTAGAATTCTAGAATAATAAAAGGAAAAGAATAATAAATAGTTTATCAGAATTTTGGGCCAAATTCAGTTTAAATTGAAAAGCCCAAATCAAATTCGCCCCAACCCGGTCCGCCCCAGCGTCGACCAAACGACGACGTTTTGGTCATGTCAATCTGGACCGTTGAATCAGCTTGATCAAACGGTCCAGAAGTTAACCCATTCACAAACCCTGACCCGACCCACCTTGTACCCAGTCCGGTCCAGCACCCATGTGGTTGAAACGACTCCGTTTTGATTATTGACTCGATTAGGACCGTTGGATTTCATTCATCCAGCGGCCCTGATTAAATCAACAATTTTAATATACCACAACCCCCCCAAAGCCAAACCCCCCCTCACCTCTTTGTCTCTGAGCTTCAGAGACCAAACAGACCCTCCGCCTCTTACCACCGTGCTCCGCCCACCGGAAATCGCCTCACGGTGGTTCCGGTGGTCCAAATGACCCCATCTTTTCACCACTGATTCCCCTCGACCTCCCCATTCCGAATCCCTAACTCTTATCCCTCGAATCCCAGCCGTGTGCTTCGAATATTAGATCGAAAATCAGGCCGGAACCCTATCTCGTCCAATGGCCTCCAATTTGACACTACAGCTTCCCCAAGACTTCCTCGTTCCAGTCCCATACTCATTTCCCTTCGAATCATCCCCCAACTTCTCGAATCTTCAATTGAAGATTCGAGCAAACCACAAACCAAAACCAATCCACCCCAAATTCATACCCTGGCACCCCCTGACCTCCCTCGTGCCTAAACCACCTTTGGTTTGGGTCGAATCTGGCTAGAAACACCCGAACCCCAAATCGAAACGTAAGAATCCTAGAAAACCAAAACTGGTTTCTGTCCGAAATTGAAGGGAATTTGGGTGTTTAACTGACCTTAGTCGAAGTGTTCTCAGTTGAAAACACTCGATTAAGGTCTGTTTGACCTCAAAAAGTTCAAGTCCGAGTCAATTCAAGTCCGTCTGTTCTTTGTTCCATTTAAGGTATTTTTCCTTCTTTCCTTTTATTCTATTTTTGATGTTTTAAATGTCTGTTTATTTGTTTAGTATTGTTATATTAATTTTTCAGTTTTTTGTCGATTGTTCTGTTCTTCTCCCTCAGACCTTTTATTTGGTCGAATTTGTTTCTGCTCGTTGTTGTGTATAATTATAGGCTGTGTAATCGATTCGAATAAGTTTCGTCGATTAGTTAAGTCTTATTATAAATCCCTGTTCTTGTCAATGCGCTTGAATTGCCTGATTATCTATTTCTGATTGATTGTTGTCAATTGTTGTAGGCAATCGGTTAATTAGTTATCGTCGATTAATTCAGTTTTACTAGTAGTTTTCGTCAGATGGTTTGAGGTCGAATGTTGTATGTACTGATCTTTAGGCAATTAGCTTTAGGGCATTGTCAATATACTGACAATGGTCCTGCATTCTTGTATAGGTTTGACTTAGAATTGTGTTAGTTTAATCCCTGCATTCAGGTGATTTTGATTCAGTTTCAGCTCAGCTTTAATGATTCTGTTGAGTTCTGTGTTGTGTTAGTTTTTGATTTAAATTCAGTTCATTTGTTTTAATTAGAATTCAACCTTAGTCATTCAGTTGTCAGGAGGATTGGTTATAGCTGTTAATCAGAATTAGTTTTAGATAATTGTTAGCTTGAACTGATTTTAGAGTTAAAGGTTTTAATGCAGATGAATAGATTGTATTAGGGCAGTAATATTAAGGGGTTTCAGGGGTGATTTGGGAATGGAACAGTTAGGATAATATTTTAATGTTAGTATCTTGTTAGTGGGGTATTAAATGTCTTTAAATTAATAAGTTAATGAGGAACAAGAGGAATTGGGGCGGAAAATAAGGAAAAGCATTCCTTAGTGGGTTTTAAGTGGAAATATGCAGATTTTAGTGGTCAAAAGGGTCTGGTAGTTAAGTTTTAAAGAGGGGGCAGGTCTGTAATGGCTATAAAAGGGAAGACATTTGGACTAATTAATAGGGGAAATTTTGGAGATCAGAATTTCAGTATTAGAAATATAAAAAATAAGCTGGCTTTTAATGTTGAAGAGGTCAGTTTAGTTTGAGAGTGAAAGTGGCTAAATTTTAACACAAAATTTCAGTTAGTTAGAGAGTGAAAACAGGTCGGATTTCAATACTAAGAATTCAATATTGAGACGAAGGAAGTCTAGTCTTCTTTGATTGCTGAAAATCAGTTAAAAGAGTAGAGTTTCTTGAAATTGTTCTTCTTTGAGAATTAAAGAATAGATAATCAGAAAGTACTATTTCATTTCATTTCTGAGTTAATTTCTGCCCTCTGTTTGTTTCTGGGAGTTCTCTGGTTCAGTTTGATATTGCTGGGGTTGTCAACTGGTTTTTCTGATTTTGTTGTGGGTTTCTCGTTACTGTTCCATTGGTTACTGCTGGGATTTTTCTGATTTTAATCTGTTATTGGGCTGTTGCTGTTTGTTGCTGTTGCTGTGTTGCTACTGCATGTGCTGTTTCTCATCTTCCTCTTCTTTTGTTTCCAATACAAGGTATACGACTATAACATTGGCTATTGTAAGTTGAAATATGTGGAAGCATGAATATATATAAAAATGGAAGTCTGAAGTTTGATTCATTTTTTTCTTTTTTTACTGATTGTAGTTAGAACATTTTGTATACTACTGTTATGTAGATTTCTGCTGCTTTGTATAGCTGGACTGTTTTCAGTTGATTTGGATTAATTGAATATATTGTTATAATAAACTATTAGGTGGTATTTATAGCGGTAGTTAGTTTTATTTGTATGATAGCATTTTTTTGTTTGAAGTTAAAAATTAGGAACAGTTTAAGCATGCTGTTAGATTGAAATCGGTAAGTCCATGCCTCCTTAGTAAATACAATAGTTAAAAATCAGTAGAGTAGGTTTCAATTGTCAAAATTAATATGCCTTTGAGTTCATTATTTTAGAGCAGACATTGGTAAGTTCAGTAGTTGGCGTTACGAGTCACTAGAACCAAACTTGCAATCTCGTATTTTTTTTATATATATAATTTCAATTTTAGCGATATTCGCTTATAGAATAAGGCACGAAACAATTTTTCATTTTTATGAATTCGAGTGCAATTTTCCGTTAAGCATCTTTTGTAATCTAATAATTAATAAGAGGCCCAAACTTGCGAAGCATATAATTTAATTAGAACTTTTTCTTCTTTCATTTTTACGAAAAAAAAAAGAAAAAATGTAGTCATTTTAGGATTATCCTTTTAAAATAAACGAGATGAGCCTCGCCTAGTAAAACGCATAGATTGTGGGGCCCTCACAAATGTACGTATTAATTACTTAGAACTCGGGATCGGCCGCTTAGCGAACTTCACGGCCTTTTTCCAAAAATAACCACGCGTTAATCTCTTTAGGCGCATACTTTAAATAACATTTCCTTCTCAAATTCGGGTGCACATGTATGTGACCCAAATCCAAATTTCAACGGAGTCGAAATGTGTCTCTAATCATGGGTACATTGATTGTGACGTGGTTCGAGATGCATTTTTACGACGTTGCAAATTCCTTTAAAAATAATGAATGAGACGAGCCTCGACAAACAAAAGTACACAAGCTACGGGGCCCTCTATACGTGTTGGTAAAATTACGTAGATTTCGGATGGGCCGTTTAGCAAAATTTCACGGCTTTACCCAAAAATAATAATACACTAGTCGCTTTAGGCGCGCCTTTAATAACATTACTTCCCTTAACTCGGGTGCGCATTTATGCAACCCAAATCCAAATCTCAACAATGTTAAAACGTGTCCAAAATTATGGGTGCATTGATGTGACGTGGTTCAAAACGTGTTTTAATAACATTGCAATTCTCTTTTAAAATAATAATAATAATAATAAAAGCGGTAAAAAGTTAAAATTTGCACATAGGTTCAACATGTATTAAAATCAGATAAATAAGCCGAATATGACAGTTGAGCGACTGTGCTAGAACCACAGAACTCGGGAATACCTAACACCTTCTCCCGGGTTAACATAATTCCTTATCCGGATTTCTGGTTCGCGGACTATAATACAGAGTCAATATTCTCCTCGATTCGGGATTCACCGGTGACTTGGGACACCATAAATCTCCCAAGTGACGACTCTGAATTAAATAATAAATCCCGTTTCGATTGTCCTTTAATTGGAAAAACTCCCCTAATCCCTCTGCGCCCCTGCGGGGTGTAGGTAAAAAGGAGGCGTGACAGCTCTGGCGACTCTGCTGGGGAATGAACCCAGAATCTCTGGTTCAGGGTTCAGAATTCGAGCTTAGATGAATGGTTATATTTGGCTTTATTTATTATCTTATTTTATTACATGTTTTGTCCTAATGTGCTAAATGTTGCTTTTACCGCTTTGATATTATCTGAACTGTATACATAAACTGCTACAAAATACCTCTCTTCTCTCTCTTGAGGAGTGCACGCTGGTCGTGACTTCTTTCTGTTAGCGTCATATCCCAAAATATAATGAGGATTCGGAGGAGTTGCAAAACCGGATGATCTTTTGGTTACCGGTACGCAGTTCCCACCTTCGGCTCGAGTTGTTCGCTCGGGTAAGCCAGGTCTAGGATAAACACCTAGGATAAACCTAGTATAACAAAACCTCATGCCGGATCCCTAGTAGGAACGCTTATTTGCATCATGTGTACTTGACTTAGGGGACTCAACACAGGGGTTGGGTCCGTCTAGGACAAGCGACCTGAAATGAAAAAGACCATCCTGCTGCATCCTGTTTGTTTTACGCATTTATTTACTGCAGACATGCATGCTGACCAGCTTCTGAAAATACTGGAATATCGGGAAAAGAGAAAAAGAAAATGGCAGTGTGGAGAGATAATTACCTTTTAAAAAAATGTTGTCAAGTCTTGTTTTTTAGTAAAAAAATGAAAAAAATGTTTTTAGTGTAATTTATTTAAACAAGTCTTGTTTTCAGAATTAGGTTATTTTCGTTGTCCGAATTGCGCTGGTTTGATTCCCACCGGATGTGAGATACGTAGGCAACCCTTATCAGGTCCAACCTCCCTTTTTGCAAAAATAGCCAAAAATGTCAAAATTTCAAATCTTTCGTCATAAATAAGTCGGGTGATTCCATTCTTGTAAAAAATAGCCGAATGTCCCTGAAAAGACGTCGGAAGGCTGTTTTTGTGAGAACAGCCACTGTTGGTCATTTTCAAGGTTTTAGTCCGGTTGGTAAAACACAGCCTTTAAATCTTCTTCGAAGTGCTGAAAGGCCGTATTGACAAGACCATAGTTTTATTTAAATGTGTGTCAATTTTAATTTATTCTTTCTTTGAGTCCAATGAGTCTTAATCACCCCAAACAAACATGCAGAATGAGCACGAGTCCAAGTTTGCCGGTAACAGTTAGGAGCAAGATCCCTTTGGAGTTGTGCTTGTGGTGGGAAGATTTGGAAAAGTCAGAGCGAGATAAGACCAAACTACATCTGGGAGGTCTCACCAGTTTGTTGAACGTCAGACCCAGATGTGACATCATAAAGGCTTTGGTTACATTTTGGGACCCAGCCCACAACGTATTCCACTTCTCAGATTTTGAACTCACCCCCACCTTAGAAGAGGTAGCAGGTTATATGGACATTACTGAGGGGCTAAGGCACAAATATCTGATTGCTTCAAGAGCCGTCAATTCACACAAGTTCATGAATCTACTGAAGATAAGCAAGGGAGTTCTGTACTCTGAGTTGGATATGGGTTTTTATACTCTGCAGTTCATATACCAGAGGTATGGGCATATAGGAGGGTTCGACGATCTGGAAAGCGGGGTTTGCAGCAGAGGGAATCGGACAAAATGGGATGAACATAGGCGGTTCGCCTTCATGGTGACATTCTTGGGCATTGTGGTGTTTCCTCGGAAAGACAGAAATATTGATTTGAAGGTGGCTGGAGTCGTCAAGGTCTTGATTACCAACAACAAAAGCACGCTTGCCCCTATGATAGTGTCCGAGATATACCGAGCTCTCACAGCCTGTAAAGCCGGGGCAAATTTTTTTGAAGGATGCAATTTTTTATTGCAGATGTGGATGATCGAGCACTTGTGTCATCATCCTTAGTATATGAGCTATATATCCACAAACGAAGGCTGCATTGAAGGATATAACACGAGGGTTTCAGGGCTCAAATTGCCAGAAGGGTCTGAAGATTGGGTATCTTGCCTTCGCGCCATCACTGCGGCACAAATAGGGTGGACATTGGGTTGGCTTCCTGTTGAAGAAATTGTGTATATGCCCGCCACAGGGCCTTACTTCCTCTTAATGGGACTCCGAGGTATTCAACCTTAAGCACCCTACCGGGTGATGAGACAATTAGGAAGGTGTCAGGTGGTACACCCAGATGAAGATCTCAGTGTTTATACAGTCAAGACAAGCACCAAAGGCCAATTTCATGAAGAAATCGTCCGTTATATATGGAATGAATGCCAGTATTTGACGGTAAACACTCGAGTGCGCGGCCTATCCAGAGGCGAAGTCTCACCGGCTTATCTCGCCTGGTACAGAAAGAAGGGCATTATAAGAGACGAACCAGAACAACCAACCAAAAAACCTCACATTCAAGAGTTCGTTGAGGCGTCACAAGAACCGTGGGGCTGGTTAGCCAAAGAGCGTGAATACCGGACCGAAGTAGGCAAGCTGAAACAATAGATTAAGGATCTGAAATTTGAGAACAGGGTGCAAGTTGCTGCCGACGAAGGAGAGAAGAACAAATTAGCCCAAGAAAATGAGGCTCTCAAGGCTCAGATCCGACAAATGAGGATAGATGCTGACAACCAGCAAAGGAGTCGGTCGGATGAAAGATTGATTAACGGACTAAAGAAGGAAATCATTGAGCGTCGGGATGACTTGAAGAAATCCGAGGGTGCCGTAGCACAGCTCCGGGCACAATGGGTAAAAAGAACAAAAGAGCGCACACAGTACTTGCAGCAGGTGAAGAAGGAATATGAAAAAACCATTGCCAAACTAAAGGAAAAAATGACCACCCTTGAGGACAAGGCAGCTAAGCAAGCTGAAGCTTATGAAATCGAAAGTGGACAATGTTACGATTTATGGCTCGAATGGAAGATGAAATACAGCAGCTGCAAAGGCAGCATCTCCAGGATTCTCAGGTTTTGGGAGGCCGTAGTGATCAGATAAGGCGCCTGCTCATAGAAAAAGGTCGAACCAGGAACAAGATTTGGGCTATTGCCCATGCCATTATTAGGAGATGCCGAATGTGTGAAGACATGACCCGCACTACCTTCTTGTCAGCGGTAATGATTTTTGTCAAGCGGACAATGTACGAACTGGAGCAACTTGAAAGGGATCTCGCACCTAAGTCCGCGGCAGGGCCGAACGATGCCTCGCGGGCACCAACTTTTGGAGCTTTAATGCATTCATAGTTCGACTCAGTGTTCTTGTTTTTAGAGTCTGTTGTCTGTCTATATGTTCTCTTTTGCATCAAAATGTGTCAGTAGTTTTTTTTTAGTCCGTACTTGGTTTTACTTCGGGTTTGTTCTCCTTTCCAAAAAATGTTTAGTTTGTATTATAATGTTTCAGTAAAATTCCCAAAATTTGCTCTCGTATTTATGAGTCACGGTCTGATATAAGATTCGACCACCACTAAAAAGGGAAAGGGAGAAGAGTAGAAAAAAAAACAAATAAAGGAAAGTTTGGAGGCACTTAAAAGAAGCCGGAATGACGCATGCAGTCAGAACAAAGACATGATAGAAATGGTTAAACTGCTTAGGAACATTTCATCCCCAACGTGTAATTGCAATATTTGTTAAACTCTAACGCTAACCAGTTTGTTGAATCCAGATTTCGAAACAGTTAGCTCGTTAGAACGTTCTGGCAGATTACCATTACCACACAAGATCTAAAGGGCCCATTTCGAAAAGCATGTCTGGTTCGGACAAAAGTGTTGAGGAGGAAAAGACGGAGATGCAAATGATGAAGAAGGAAGTAGACAGGTTGAGACAAGAGATAGCTGGGATGCACCTAGCCTGGGCTAGGGGACAAACATCACCAATCCCTCCCCCTACTCCTACCCTCTCACAAGCTTGGACTCCGGAACACCCTTCCACTGGTCCATCAACGAGCTTCCCCATTGCCCAATACTATCAGGGGGAAACTTCCTATAATCCCCAAGCTCCACTACCCAAACAAAACCCTCCTCCACCAACTGTTCCTGTTTTCGTGGCACCTCCACCCGCCACATTGCAAAAATCATCCGATGAACCAGTGTTTAAGGTTCATGACAACCAATACTGTCCTCCCGAACTCACCTTCAAAGCACCCGAGCCATACATATACACCCCTCCCCTTCAGCTCCCGGCGGAAATTGAGAGGCCGGCTAAGAATCCGGAGCAGGACGAAGTTCTTCGCAAAGTGAAAAGCCTGGAGCAGTCCTTCAGCAATATGCATGGATTGGGCAGCCAAGTTAGTGTGGCCTATAAAGATCTGTGTCCCTTCCCCGATGTTCAATTGCCGGCAGGTTTTAAGATACCAAAGTTTGATCTATATGAGGGACATGGTGATCCCCTGGCACATCTACGAGGTTTCTGTAGTAAGATGAGAGGGGCAGGTAGAAAGGATGAGCTGCTGATAGCTTATTTTGGTCAAAGTTTAAGCGGGTCCGCACTGGAATGGTACACAAGACAAGATCCGAGCAGGTGGTACACCTGGGACGATCTAGCACAAGCATTCGCAGGTCACTTCCAGTACAACCTTGAGATCGTCCCTGACCGTCTCACATTGCTGAAACTTGAGAAGAAGCCGGGAGAGAGCTTTAGAGAATTTGGGTTCCAATGGAGAGAACATGCAGCAAGAGTTGATCCTCCGATGAGAGAGGGGGAAATGGTGGACTACTTTCTGCAGACTCTAGAGCCAACTTACTTTGGTCACTTGGTGACGTCAGTTGGCAAATCTTTCAACAAGGTGGTGAAAATGGGCGGTATGATTGAAGAGGGACTTAAGTCCAACAAAATCCTGAGCTATTCGGCAATCAAAGCAACAACTCATGACATTCAGAGCGGCACGGGAGGTGCACTCGGGAAGAAGAAAAGAGAAGAGGTCGCAACAATAGAGGCAGGTAATTGGTCCATATCGAGAGGTCCTTTACCCCGCTGCCAAGCCATACCCCATCACCCAAATTACCCACACACTCCAAATTACCCTCCACAGCCCTACTACCCACCACAAGAACCACATTTCTCCGTCCATAAAGCCCAGACATATACCCAGCCTCCGGCTCGCCCACAGTGGCGTGCGCCGGCTCCCCAAAATACCTATCCACCTCCACAGAATACATATCCACCTCCACAAAACACATATCCACCACCAAAGGCCTACAGGAATCCCGCAGGGCCAGGTTTCCGGGGGAATCAGACTTTCAGAAATGAATGGGTGCAGAGACAAAGAACATTCACCGAGTTGGGAGAAACCTATACTGCTTTGTTCCACAAATTAAGGCCGTTAGGTTTGTTGAGTCATGTTGAGCCCAGATTGCCGAATCCCCTTCCCCAAAATATGGACCACTCGGTAAGCTGTGAGTATTGTTCGGGGGCTCCCAGACATGATACCGAGAAGTGTTAGAAGTTTAAATGTGCAGTGCAAGATCTTATTGACACCAACAAGATCGAGGTTCAGACACTAGAGGCACCCAATATCAATCAGAACTCGTTGCCAGCACACCACGAAACCCACATGATCGAGCTTGTGCACGAAGGAGGGGAACTAAAGAAACCCTCACAGACGGTGATGATGATCCGTGCCAGTCCAAAAGAAAAGTCAACAGGTGGAGAAAAGGTGGTACAGTTGGAAAAGGTAGATGTCAAGCCAGTAGTGGTGATGGGGAAGAGTTCACCTGTTGTTGCAAAGAATCCAGAGCCGGTCAAAGTAACGGTGCGAGGGGTACCAAGCAAGCCAGCATGCATAGGGCCAGTTGTCATCAGGACAGTAATGCAGATGCCGATAACCAGCGAGAAAGCCGTGCCATGGAGCTACAGTAAAGCGATGGTAATGTACAAAGGGAAGGAGGTTGTGGATGAAGTATGTGAGGCCCAGGGCTTAACTCGTTCGGGAAGGTGTTTTGCTCCCGTAGAGTTAAGAAGGTCCAACCCAGCAGTAGTAAAGAAGCCAGTGACGGAGGAAGAGGCTGAGGAGTTTTTGAAGAAAATGAAGGCACAAGACTACTCCATTGTGGAGCAGTTAAGGAAGACCCCAGCGCAGATTTCGTTACTATCACTGCTGATCCATTCCAGCGATCATTGCCAGGCACTGATGAAAATCCTGAATGAGGCCTATGTTCCGGATAAAATCTCTGTAAATCACTTGGAGAGGATAGTGCATAAAATCTTTGAGGTAAACCGAGTGATGTTTTCTGATGATGAATTGCCAGCAGAGGGTACAGAACACAACAAAGCCCTATACTTGACCGTGAAATGCGAAGACTCGTTGGTCACCCGAGTATTGATTGATAATGGATCAAGCACCAACATCTGTACTTTGACTACTCTGAACAAGCTAAAAGTTGATCATGACCGGATTCACAAGAACATCGTCTGCGTCCGAGGTTTCGATGGAGGTGGTACCAACACGGTGGGTGATATCATACTGGGATTGACCATTGGTCTAGTGGAATTCACCATGGAATTCCAAGTGGTAGACGTGGCAGTATCATACAATCTTCTATTGGGGCGACCCTGGATCCATGCCGCCAAAGCAGCCTTCTACATTGCACCAGATGGTGAAATTTGAATGGGACAGGCAGGAGATAGTGGTGCACGAGGATGACGGTACAGGCATTGTGAGTGATGCCGTTGTGCCATTCATAGAAACTGATGATGACAAAGGTCCATGGGTGTACCAGGTTTTCGACGCGGTTTCAGTGGATAAAATTTCTGAAGGCGAGGACCTTCCACTTCCCAGGATTGCAGCTGCGACCTTCATGGTAGCCTCGGAAACGCTAAACAGCGGGTTTGTACCAGAAAAAGGTTTGGGGGTTGATCTGCAAGGTATGGTCCAGCCAGTTTCTTTTCCCAAGAACCTGGACACTTTTGGGCTAGGATTCAAGCATACGGCAACAGATGTAAGGCGGGCCCGAAAGTTGAAGAAGAAAGTTTGGGTTCTTCCCAAGCCAGTTCCACGTCTTTCCAGATCCTTTGTCAGAGCAGGTATCAGAAGGTTGTCAGTCCCCAAAATTCTTGGACCTCTGATTGGGTCAGATGAAGATTTGAATTAGGGTTTTGAAAGGTTGTTCGCCGACGTCAACGTGATAGAAGCTGGAGAAGGTTCTAGTAGGACAGATATACAATTTGTGGGGCCTAGGGCCAATATCAACAATTGGACAGCTACTCCTCTTCTTACCCGGTGGGAGTCTTGGTAGTAGGCTATGGATTTTCTTTCTTGTTTTCTGGATTATTCCAGAGTTGTAATCTAGTTTTGTTTTATTTTTTATTTCGACAAAAGCGTGAAACTCTGTTATCCCGCATTTTAATAAAGTGAAAGTTTTCTCTCTTTATTTTGTTTTAATTCTGTTTTCTTTTTCTTTTCTTTTTCTGAACAGTTCTCTTTATACTGGTTCTAATGACATGGCATGCACAACGGATCTTCAACCTAGTCTAAAAAATCAATCTGATTCCGAACTAATTGTACAAGAGGTCGATTATGATGATGAATCGGAATACGATGAGGATGAAGCCTTTGAAGAGATAAACAGAGAATTAAGCCAGTTCGAAGAGAAACCCAAGCCCAATTTGAACGACACTGAAGCTGTCAATTTAGGGAATGCAGACGATGTCAGGGAAACCAAAATAAGCATCCACATTGAACCTAACATCAGGGAGGAACTAATCAAAGCACTCATTGAATTCAAAGATGTTTTTGCATGGTCGTACGATGACATGGCGGGCTTAAGCACCGATCTAGTGGTTCACAAATTGCCCACTGATCCGGCGTGCCCTCCCGTCAAGCAGAAATTGAGAAAGTTCAAGACAGATATGAGTGTGAAGATTAAAGAAGAAGTAACCAAGCAGCTTCAGGCAAAGGTTATTCGGGTCACTCGATATCCTGATTGGTTGGCTAATATGGTGCCAGTGCCGAAGAAAGATGGGAAGATCAGAGTGTATGTCGATTACCGCAATTTGAACAGGGCAAGCCCCAAGGACAACTTTCTATTATCTAACATCCATATCTTGATCGATAATTGTGCCGGACGTGAGATCGGGTCTTTTGTAGATTGCTATGCTGGGTATCATCAGATTCTGATGGATGAAGAAGATGCGGAAAAGACGACATTCATTACGCCGTAGGGGACTTATTGCTACCGGGTAATGCTTTTTGGCTTGAAGAACGCTGGGGCAACGTACATGAGAGCAATGACTACAGTGTTTCATGACATGATACACAAAGAGATTAAGGTGTACATAGATGATGTGATCATAAAATCTAAGCGTCAGGAAGACCACGTGGCAGACCTAAGGAAGTTTTTCCAAAGACTTCGAAGGTACGACATTAAGCTCAACCCGGCCAAATGTGCATTTGGTGTTCCATCTGGAAAGCTGTTGGGATTCATCGTTAGTCGACGAGGCATTGATTTGGACCCGTCAAAAATTAAATCCATCCAGGAATTGCCATCGCCGAAGAACAAAACAGAAGTAATGAGTCTGTTGGGAAGGTTGAATTATATCAGCAGGTTCATCGCTCAACTCACGGTGACTTGTGAACCCATTTTTCGGCTACTAAAGAAAGATGCTGCGGTAGAATAAATGGCAGAATGTTAGGAAGCCTTCGACCAAATCAAAGGGTATCTATCAAACCCACCTGTGTTGGTCTCACCTGAACCAGGAAGACCGTTGATTCTCTATCTAACGGTACCGGAGAATTCATTTGGTTGCATACTGGGGCAACATGATATCACAGGAAGGAAGGAGCAAGCCATCTATTATCTCAGTAAGAAGTTTACGATCTATGAGGTTAAGTACACTCAACTTGAGAAGACGTGTTGCTCTCTAACTTGGGTGGCACAGAAGTTTAAACATTATCTGTCATCATATACTACTTATCTCATTTCACGCTTGGATCCACTGAAGTATATTTTCCAGAAGCCTATGCCCACAGGGAGGTTAGCGAAATGACAAATATTACTCACGGAGTTCGACATCGTCTATGTGACGAGGACGGCCATGAAAGCCCAAGCATTGGCCGATCACTTGGCTGAGAATCCTGTTGATGAAGAATACGAGCCATTGAGGACATATTTTCTTGATGAAGAAGTGATGCATATAGATGAGTTGGAATTATCTGAAGAACTAGGTTGGAAGCTCTTCTTTGATGGAGCTGCAAATGCGAAAGGAGTTAGAATAGGAGCGATACTTATTTCTGAAATAGGACATCATTATCCTGTTACGGCACAACTACGTTTCTATGGTACCAATAACATGGCTGAATATGAGGCATGCATTTTGGGCTTACGGTTAGCTGCAGACATAGATGTCCAGGACGTCTTGGTCTTGGGAGACTCGGACCTCCTGGTGCATCAAATCCAGGGTGAATGGGAAACACGGGATTTGAAGCTTATACCATATCGACAATGATTGCACGATCTGAGCAAGCGATTTCGATCACTGGAGTTCAGACACATCCCAAGAGTTCACAATGAGGTTGCCGATGCTTTGGCCACTTTAGCATCGATGTTGCACCACCCAGACAAAATTCATGTTGACCCATTGCATATCCAGGTTCATGATCAACATGCTTATTGCAACATGATAGAGGAAGAAATGGATGGCGAGCCATGGTTTTATGATGTCAAGGAATACCTCAGGATGGGATATACTCAGAGCAGGCCACCGGAGATCAAAAGAGAGCCATTCGGCGATTGGAAAATGGATTTTTCCTCAGTGGAGGAGTGTTATACAAAAGAACACCAGATTTGGGATTGCTGAGATGTATAGATGCTGGTCAAGCCATGGCAGTGATGACAGAGGTACATGCGGGAGTTTGTGGGCCACATATGAGCGGATATGTATTGGCAAAGAAGATTCTTCGAGCAGGGTATTATTGGCTCACTATGGAGCATGATTGTATCAATTTCGTGCGAAAATGCCATCAGTGTCAGATACACGGAGATTTGATTCATTCTCCGCCAACAGAATTGCATACAATGTCAGCACCATGGCCATTTGTTGCATGGGGCATGGATGTCATTGGACCGATTGAGCCGGCAGCTTCCAACGGTCATAGGTTCATTCTGGTCACCATCGATTATTTCACCAAGTGGGTTGAGGCTAAAACTTTCAAGTCGGTAACCAAGAAGGCACTGGTGGATTTTGTTCATTCCCATATCATCTGTAGATTTGGGATCCCCAAAGTGATCATCACGGACAATGGCGCTAATCTTAACAGCAGTTTGATGAAAGAAGTATGTCAACAGTTCAAGATTACACACCGTAATTCCACACCATATCGTCCCAAGGCGAATGGAGCTGTTGAGGCAGCCAACAAGAACATAAAGAAGATATTGAGGAAGATGGTAGAAGGGTCCAGGCAATGGCATGAAAAGTTGTCATTTGCATTGTTGGGATATCGCACTACTATCCGCACTTCAGTAGGTGCAACTCCTTATTTGTTGGTATACGGAACTGAAGCAGTGATACCGACAGAAGTAGAAATTCTGTCCCTTCAGATTATCGCTGAGGCTGGGATTGATGATGATAAATGGGTCAAAGCCCGATTGGAGCAGTGGAGCTTGATTGACGAAAAGAGATTGGCAGCAGTATGTCATGGCCAGTTGTATCAAAATAGGATGGCAAGAGCATATAATCAGAAGGTGCGTCCCAGGAAATTTGAAGTAGGACAGCAGGTGCTGAAACGAATCTTGCCACATCAGGCCGAAGCAAAGGGCAAGTTCGCCCTAAATCAGCAAGGGCCGTTTATTGTGACTAGAGTGTTATCCAACGGCGCCTTATGTCTGACAGATGTCGAGGGAAGATGCATCGACATGGCTATCAATTTTGACGCAGTCAAGAGATATTATGTGTAATTCCTTTGATTGCAATTGATGTTTGCCTGTTTGTACTTGGCATTTATCGGAGAATGAAATGACAGAGGCAATTCTTTCTTCTATCCAAACACCTTAACCTTTGCTTCCCCCTTTGAGCCTTATTTATTCCTTCATACCTCTCTTTTGGAATCGGTAATGAAATTAACAAAAAAAAAGAAAAAATAACAACAAAACAAAAGAAAGTCACAAGAAAAACAAAGGAATTAAGTGAACTACGTTCGACATGATTCCTCAAGGAGGATACGTAGGCGCCTCACGGCTCGGTCATAGTGTAACAAACAAATAAAAAAATAAAAATCCCCAAGCAAGAAACTGGGGCAGAAGCTGCGGGAGGGAAGTTTGATTCCAAGAGTTGTAATGTTTTACCCATCAAAATTATTTTTAACCTTTTTTGATACCCCTTTTCTTTTTGCCATACACAAAAACCCATATTGATGTCCAAAAAAAAAGACCTCCCGATCAGTATTCAAGAAGTGCCAAGTCATGCAAATAGAAGTCAAGAATAACACTCTTATCCTCAGCAGAAAGAGGATCATAAGCTGGAAAGAATTGATAGCCAAAAGAATCCCCAGCAGATAAAGTCTTATCGGTAACACTCCAATCCCCAACCGAGAAAGAGAAAACAAAACGAGAGAGTCTTATGGTGAAAACCTTCATAGGCACCAGAAGGCGACGGGAGTTGAGAGAAATGAGAGAGTCTTATTAGTGAAAACCCCTCGAAGGGCACTATGATGCGACAAGATAAGATTGGCGGAAAGGATCCGTCGAGGCATCAAACAATGCAAAAGTGTTGATTTGGCAAAAAGAGTTGGGCACCTGCATATCCCCCAGCGAAATGAGGCCACCAGAAAGATTGATTGATACAAATAGACTGGGTTGATTAATCCGAAATGAACGACATGATCGTTGGGATCGGTTATATCATTCAGATAAGTCCTTTTCTTTTTCTTCTTTCCAGCATTCGTTCGGAAAGACTTCTTCTTTTTCCATTTTTTGAAATCATCACTTTTCCTTTCTTTTGTTTTAAGAATTTTTCTTCCAACAGTTTGTTTGAGAAAGATTTTTCAGAGCTCACTACCAGTTGCCAAAACGGTGCAAAGCAAAATGCGAATAGGACAGGCTAAAGATAAGGCGACAAAGCGAAAAGAAGTTTGTCGCAAGACAAAATGATGAATGGGTCTCGATTCCAAGGGGACCAAATTTCCAGGGGAAGTTGGAGAAAAACAGAAAATTTGGAAGTTGAAAAGTTATGGATCAAATTCCAAGAGGATCCCCAGCAGATTTGCGAGATGCAGGAACAACTCCGACAGATTATCGACCAAGTTCCGCGATGATTGAACAACACAAAGCGGGGAAGAAAGAGAAAAGAAAAACCATCCCCAGCAGGAATATCATCCCCAGCAAATAACATCATCCCCAGCAAGTTTTGTAATAAAATGCAAAGCAGGGAAAGGAAATGTTATTGACAGCAGGAAGACATGGCCACAAAGAAGATTATCAAACTGGGGCAGAAAATTTTCTCTCATTGCGAAAATTTTCTTGAAATCAAATACCCACTTGGGGAAGATGGAAGATAACTCAAGTTTTGAAGGAAGTGGAATCCCCAGCAGTTTACGGGAGAAGGCAATACAAGTTTTAAAGAAAGCAATCTTGGAAGAAGTAAGATAACCCAAGTTTTAAGGGTAGTGGTCTTTGAATCAGTATCATCCCCACCATTGTTAAAAGGAGGAAAGTAACTAGTCTTAAAGAAGGAAGATAATTCCCCAGCAGTGTTATCCCCGACAGGTTTCAGAGAAGTGAAAACACCAGTTTGAGGGAAGTAATTGATGGAGAAGTCAGGAGCCCGCCTGGAGAATGGAGGTTGTTAAATTTTAAGTTGGAGTTAGGAGCTCGCCTGTAGAACGGAGGTTGTTTATTTTAAAAGTTGAAGAAGTCAGGAGCCCGCCTGTAGAACGGAAGTTATTTATTTTAAAAGTTGAAGAAGTCAGGAGCCCGCCTGTAGAACGGAGGTTGTCACATTTTAAGTTGAAGGAGTCAGGAGCCCGCCTGGAGAATGGAGGTTGTTGTCATTTCAAGTTGAAGTTCAAGTCAGGAACCCGCCTGGAGAGTAAAGGTGCTATATTTTTAAGAAGTAGATGAAGTCAGGAGACTGCCTGGAGAATGGAGGTATTATGTTTTGGGAAGTAGTGAAGTCAGGAGCCCGCCTGGAGAATGGAGTTATTACATTTTGAGTTGTAGTTGAAGTCAGGAGCCCGCCTGTAGAACGGAGGTTGTTATATTTTAAGTTGAAGAAGTCAGGAGCCCTCCTGTAGAACAGAGGTTGTTATATTTTAAGTTGAAGAAGTCAGGAGCCCGCCTGTAGAACGGAGGTTGTTATATTTTAAGTTGAAGAAGTCAGGAGCCCGCCTGTAGAACGTAGGTTGTTATATTTTAAGTTGAAGAAGTCAGGAACCCGCCTGTAGAACGGAGTAGCCGAACTGGAAAAACACCGCTTGTATCTGCTCACTTTATCTTTGCACGAAAACCCTTCGTGTTTCCGGACAAAGAGGAGCAGCTGTGAGCACGTGATTTTTGCCTCACACAAATTACTCCCAAAAATTCAAAATAAAATAGTTTTTCTTTTGTGTGCAATTTTGTGAATTTTTCGTGATATTTTCAGATATTGATTGCATTTGTGTATACATATTTATTTGTGTAAATTAATGGAAAAGTACAAAAATATAGCATTTTAAATTTAGGATTTTATTTTTAGTAAAATTGTATTTTTACAAGAAAAGCATAAAAAATAATACACTTTGCATTTTAGTGTTTAATGGTGTGATTTGGTATTTAATTATTCTGTCATAATTACTACTTAGAGTTAATTAACATTTTTAGAATAAATTGATCAAGTTTAAATTTAGGTTTGGATTTTTTTATATATATTTATTTTATTAGAATTCTAGAATAATAAAAGGAAAAGAATAATAAATAGTTTATCAGAATTTTGGGCCAAATTCAGTTTAAATTGAAAAGCCCAAATCAAATTCGCCCCAACCCGGTCCGCCCCAGCGTCGACCAAACGACGACGTTTTGGTCATGTCAATCTGGACCGTTGAATCAGCTTGATCAAACGGTCCAGAAGTTAACCCATTCACAAACCCTGACCCGACCCACCTTGTACCCGGTCTGGTCCAGCACCCATGTGGTTGAAACGATCCCGTTTTGATTATTGACTCGATTAGGACCGTTGGATTTTATTCATCCAGCGGCCCTGATTAAATCAACAATTTTAATATACCACAACCCCCCCAAGCCAAACCCCCCCTCACCTCTTCGTCTCTGAGCTTCAGAGACCAAACAGACCCTCCGCCTCTTACCACCGTGCTCCGCCCACCGGAAATCGCCTCACAGCGGTTCCGGTGGCCCAAACGACCCCATCTTTTCACCACTGATTCCCCTCGACCTCCCCATTCAGAATCCCTAACTCTTATCCCTCGAATCCCAGCCGTGTGCTTCGAATATTAGATCGAAATTAGGCTGGAACCCTATCTCGTCTAATGGCCTCCAATTTCACACCACAGCTTCCCCAAGACTTCCTTGTTCCAGTTCCATACTCATTTGCCTTCGAATCATCCCCCAGCTTCTCGAATCTTCAATTGAAGATTCGAGCAAACCACGAACCAAAACTAATCCACCCCAAATTCATACCCTGGTACCCCTGACCTCCCTCGTGCCCAAACCACCTTTGGTTTGGGTCGAATCTGGCTAGAAACACTCGAACCCCAAATCGAAACGTAAGAACCCTAGAAAACCAAAACTGGTTTCTGTCTGAAATTGAAGGGAATTTGGGTGTTTAACTGACCTTAGTCGAAGTGTTCTCAGTTGAGAACACTCGATTAAGGTCTGTTTGACCTCAAAAAGTTCAAGTCCGAGTCAATTCAAGTCTGTCTATTCTCTGTTCCATTTAAGGTATTTTTCCTTCTTTCCTTTTATTCTATTTTTGATGTTTTAAATGTTCGTTTATTTTTTTAGTATTGTTATATTAATTTTTCATTTTTTTGTCGATTGTTCTGTTCTTCTCCCTCAGACCTTTTATTTGGTCGAATTTGTTTCTGCTCGTTGTTGTGTATAATTATAGGCTATGTAATCGATTCAAATAAGTTTCGTCGATTAGTTAAGTCTTATTATAAATCCCTGTTCTTGTCAATGCCGCTTGAATTGCCTAATTATCTATTTCTGATTGATTGTTGTCAATTGTTGTAGGCAATCAGTTAATTATTTATCGTCGATTAATTCAGTTTTACTAGTAGTTTTCGTCAAATGGTTTGAGGTAGAATGTTGTATGTACTGATCTTTAGGCAATTAGCTTCAGGGCATTGTCAATATACTGACAATGATCCTGCATTATTGTATAGGTTTGACTTAGAATTGTGCTAGTTTAATCCCTGCATTAAGGTGATTTTGATTCAGTTTCAGCTTCAGATTTAATGATTATGTTGAGTTCTGTGTTGTGTTAGTTTGGTTTTGATTTAAATTCAGTTCATTTGTTTCAATTGGAATTCAACCTTAGTCATTCAGTTGTCAGGAGGATTGGTTATAGCTGTTAATCAGAATTAGTTTTAGATAATTGTTAGCTTGAACAGATTTTAGAGTTAAAGGTTTTAATGCAGATGAATAGATTGTATTATGGCAGTAATATTAAGGGGTTTCAGGGGTGATTTGGGAAAGGAACAGTTAGGATAATATTTTAATGTTAGTGTCTTGTTAGTGGGGTATTAAATGTCTTTAAATTAATAAGTTAATGAGGAACAAGAGGGAATTGGGGCGGAAAATAAGGAAAAGCATTCCTTAGTGGGTTTTAAGTGGAAATATGCAGATTTTAGTGGTCAAAAGGGTCTGGTAGTTAAGTTTTAAAGAGGGGGCAGGTCTGTAATGGCTATAAAAGGGAAGACATTTGGACTAATTAATAGGGGAAATTTTGGAGATCAGAATTTCAGTATTAGAAATATAAAAAATAAGCTGGCTTTTAATGTTGAAGAGGTCAATTTAGTTTGAGAGTGAAAGTGGCTAAATTTTAACACAAAAGTTCAGTTAGTTAGAGAGAGAAAACAGGTCGGATTTCAATATTAAGAATTCAATATTGAGAGGAAGGAAGTCTAGTTTTCTTTGATTGTTGAAAATCAGTTAAAAGAGTAGAGTATCTTGAAAGTGTTCTTCTTTGAGAGTTAAAGAATAGATAATCAGAAAGTACTGTTTCATTTCATTTCTGAGTTAATTTCTGCCCTCTGTTTGTTTCTGGGAGTTCTCTGGTTCAGTTTGGTATTGCCGGGGTTGTCAACTGGTTTTTCTGAGTTTGTTGTGGGTTTCTCGTTACTGTTCCATTGGTTACTGCTGGGATTTTTCTGGTTTTAATCTGTTATTGGGCTGTTGTTGTTTGTTGCAGTTGTTGTGTTGCTACTGCATCTGCTGTTTCTCATCTTCCTCTTCTTTTGTTTCCAATACCAGGTACACGACTATAACACTGGCTATTGTAAGTTGAAATATGTGGAAGCATGAATATATATAAAAATGGAAGTCTGAAGTTTGATTCAGCTTTTTCTTTTTTTACTGATTGTAGTTAGAACATTTTGTATACTACTGTTATGTAGATTTCTGCTGCTTTGTATAGTTGGACTGTTTTCAGTTGATTTGGATTATTTGAAGATATAGTTATAATAAACTATTAGGTGGTATTTATAGAGGTAGCTAGTTTTATTTGTATGATAGCATTTTTTTGTTTGAAGTTAAAAATTAGGAACAGTTTAAGCATGTTGTTAGATTGAAATCGGTAATTCCATGCCTTCTTAGTAAATGCAATAGTTAAAAATCAGTATAGTAGGTTTCAATTGTCAAAATTAATATGCCTTTGAGTTCATTATTTTAGAGCAGACATTGGTAACTTCAGTAGTTGACGTTACGAGTCACTAGAACCAAACTTGCAATCTCGTATTTTTTTATATATATAGAATTTCAATTTTAGCGATATTCGCTTATAGAATAAGGCACGAAATAATTTTTCATTTTTATGAATTCGAGTGCAATTTTCCGTTAAGCATCTTTTGTAATCTAATAATTAATAAGAGGCCCAAACTTGCCAAGCATATAATTTAATTAGGA
Source organism: Nicotiana sylvestris (assembly GCF_000393655.2). Classification (NCBI taxonomy): domain Eukaryota; kingdom Viridiplantae; phylum Streptophyta; class Magnoliopsida; order Solanales; family Solanaceae; genus Nicotiana; species Nicotiana sylvestris. The sequence continues at coordinate 49,898,346 of NC_091068.1, forward strand.
CATTTTCTTCTTTCATTTTTACGAAAAAAAAATAGAAAAAATGTAGTCATTTTAGGATTATCCTTTTAAAATAAACGAGATGAGCCTCGCCTAGTAAAATGCAGAGATTGTGGGGCCCTCACAAATGTACGTATTAATTACTTAGAACTCGGGATCGGCCGCTTAGCGAACTTCACGGCCTTTTTCCCAAAATAACCACGCGTTAATCTCTTTAGGCGCGTACTTTAAATAACATTACCTTCTCAAATTCGGGTGCACATTTATGTGACCCAAATTCAAATCCCAACGGAGTTGAAATGTGTCGCTAATCACGGGTACATTGATTGTGACGTGGTTCGAGATGCATTTCCATGACGTTGCAAATTCCTTTAAAAATAATGAATGAGACGAGCCTCGACAAACAAAAGTACACAAGCTACGAGGCCCTCTATACGTGTTGGTAAAATTACTTAGATTTTGGATGGGCCGTTTAGCAAAATTTTACGGCTTTACCCAAAAATAATAATACACTAGTCGCTTTAGGCGCGCCTTTAATAATATTACTTCCCTAAACTCGGGTGCGCATTTATGCGACCCAAATCCAAATCTCAACGATGTTAAAACGTGTCAAAAATCATAGGTGCATTGATGTGACATGGTTCAAAACGTGTTTTAATAACATTGCAATTCTCTTTTAAAATAATAATAATAATAAAAGCGGTGAGAAGTTAAAATTTGCACATAGGTTCAACATGTATTAAAATCAGATAAATAAGCCGAATATTACAGTTGAGCGACTGTTCTAGAACCACGGAACTCGAGAATGCCTAACACCTTCTCCCGAGTTAACAGAATTCTTTATCCGGATTTTTGGTTCGCGGAATGTAATACAGAGTCAATATTCTCCTCGATTCGGGATTCACCGGTGACTTGGGACACCATAAATCTCCCAAGTGGCGACTCTGAATTAAATAATAAATCCCGTTTCGATTGTCCTTTAATTGGAAAAACTCCCCTAATCTCTCTGCGCCCCTGCGGGGTGTAGGTAAAAAGGAGGCGTGACAGTCGTCCTCTCACCCCACCCTGATATCTGCCTAATCCATGGCCTTTCAGGTCATTTGAGACTTGTACCAACCTTCTGTGGCTTCTATGTGTTTGTTCTTGTGGTTTCACGTCCAGACCTTGAAGGAGCCTGGTCCAGTCCTTGTTCGATTCCAGTTCATGGCTCTTCTCCGGTCATCTTGACCTTTTCTCTTTCCAACCATGGCCATTCGAGTCAGAACCTTGACTCTTCTAGTTAGATCGATAACTTTCAGGGTCTTTCTCACCTTTTCTGGGGTTTTCGAAACCTTAATCTTTAAGATCTTTTAAATTTCTTTTCCGGTCTGCTTTAGATTTGTGATTACCTTGAACTTTTAAACATTTTCTCGAAGTTTCTTTAACTTTGCTTTCAAGACAACTCTTCATCTTTTCCGATTAGAGTTTTCTTTTAAGTTATTTCAAAATCTCTTCTTTGATTTTAACATATTTGTGACTTTGCTATGTTTTGCTTGTGTTGTTCTTCTATCTGAGTTAGCATGTTGAAAACCCTAACTTCTTTTGAGTCTCAATCGAGTCCTGAAGATGTTTGTTAGATGTGTGCTTGTTTGTTTAAACTCTTGCTTGACTTGTCTGTTTACCATCTTTTAAACTTGATTATTGCTGAAAACCCTAGGTTTTCTTGGCCTGGAACTATTTGTTTGAGCATGCACGTGATGCAATTAAAGTTCTTTGTTTCTGGCTCTTTTCTTTATGAGGTTATTTGATTTTGAGTTTTACTATCCTTTAAACTTAACTGTTGTTGAAACCCTAACTTTTTCAAGAGGTTTTCTCACTTGTTACTGTGAGACTTTTACTCGCTTTTGCCTCTCTTCTTTTCTTTGGCTATATGTGTGAGCCCTGTCTAACTACTGAACCCTAGCTTATTTCTGCCACTAATTCATGCTTGTGATTATCTCTTTTGCCAATGTGCTTGGCCTCGCATGTCTGGTGACCCTATTCACTTTATTTATATACTGAAGTGCAGAAGCATGTTTCTTCTTTGATTGATCTCAATCGTGTGACTGATTTCAAAAACTTTCTTTTATGAACTCTAATTTCACTCGCCTGTTAAAGTCAATTGATTCCTTTCCTTATTTTGCCTTACTGAATCTTTTCCCAAAATAAGCATATTTCTGCACTTAGACTTGATTATTTACTCAATGCTTTTACTACTCATTTTATGGCAATAATCAATTTGTTTCTAAATTGATCTTCTTTCCTTATTTTGAATCTGTCATTACCCGTTAAACAGTGACTCCTTAATTAAAGGGAGTCACTTGTGTAATTTATTCTGACTGTTGATTGTTTCCATGTTTGTATCTTATTACTTTTCCTTCACTCGTTTCAAAAACTATAAATACCCTGCACCCCTCTTCTTTCAAGACACGAACATATGAGTTCAGAACACATACTTTACTCAAAACTCTCTCTTTTCTCTGTTACTACTTGTGTTACTGCCTTACCTAGCCGGCTGAAAGCCAAGGCTAGGTTGTGGGAAATTTGCTTACTTTCTTTCTGCATTTGCTTCTTTACTGGTATGTTCTAATTAATCTTCAGCACCAACAACAACATGTTTCTTTGATATTTCTTGTACTCTTTCCTGTTTCATGCTTGTGTTTAATCGAGTTTCATTATTAAGCATGTTGTGATCTGCCCATTTCCCTTCTAAATTAACATTTTTCTTCTAATGTTTGAACTCTGTCAGTCACCTACGATGACTTATGAATCCCAAACCCCTATATCCCCTATGTGTTTGTATTCTCTGGTTGGTTTGAGGGCATGTCAGCATTAGACATTGCTATGCATGACCCAAACCTGACCCTCCCTGGATCATATGCTTCATATCCTCTCTATGAGTTGTGTCCTCTGGCTGGTTTATGGGCATGCCAACATCACTTATTGCTATGCATGTCCAGATTTGACCCCTCCTATGTTACACCCCAAGTTTTTATACGTGAGAGTACGTCGTAAGTCATTGATGTAAGCTTGGAAATGAGATTATATTTGGAAGCAAATAAAGTAAGTTAATCATGTTACCTTGGAGGTTACAAATATTTAAGATCATGAATAACGAGTACCAAGAGAGTTGGAAATCTTAGAAGCTAAACCAATTGAAGAAAATAAGTTTCGTCGAAAGTCGACAAGTTTCGAATGTTATAACATGTACTTTGGGGTGAGACTAGGGTTATTAACATGATAAGGAGGTTATTCTATGAGTTATTTTAGTCGTATGATATTCATTTTCTACATTTTGAAGGCAAGCAAGTTGTGGAACAAGAGTTGGCAAAGGTCATCACAAGTTACATTCATAAATTTGCTGAAATTTAGGTCAAATGTATCTGAGAATTTCTCCAAATATACTTGGAATCATGGGGTGTTCTACCTACCAAATTGAAGGTCTACGAGTCTAGTTTCTAACTCATTAAACCGTTCGTCAATATGACATCGGAGTAGAGAGATATTCGCGTGTTTGCGAGACCGCGCAAGCATCTCCCAATGGGACCCACTTAGGCGGTGGTTGACCTACTTCAATTTATAAACGATTTGGACGCCTATTTTTGCTCATTTTTCAACTACAATTCGTCTCCAAACTTCTCCTAACCCTCCTAAACATATACCACAAGGTTTTGAAGTGATTCCAAAGTGATTACACCATATTTCAACATCAAAACTTAGTTCTAGTGAAGAACAACACCTCTTTGAGGTTGTGTTGTCATTGAGGATTGTTGTGGGCTGTATTTGGATGAAATTCCAAGTTTTTGCTGCTGTCTAAGGTGAGTATAACAGCCTACTAATTGTGCTTAATCTTGCTTGTATGTTGGTTAAGTTGTTAGGATGATAAACTACAAGATAATACTTGGATTAGCTTAAGTCACTTCTATGGTGTTGTATTGCTATTAAGGGTTGTTGTAAACTGAATATAACTTGGATTTTGACTTGAAGTTACTGTATAAGGTATGTATATTGTGATCTTGCTTGTGCCTAAGGTTATCTTGATGTTGATTAAGTTAAATGGATGGGCTAGACATGAACTAGTGAATAAAGTTGCTAATTGAGGATAGTTGAAGTTGTGGATTATTTTCGTTGTTATAAATATATGGTTTAAGGCTGGAATCATTGATTAATGACTTCATTATCATGTTAATGATACTTTTATGTTGAAGTAAGAAGTCTATAAGGATTGATAAGGGGTATACGGATTCCAATCGGAGCTTGCCGCTCGTCGTAATGTAGTTGTGACTTGTTGTTGTTATATGGTGTCTTGATATTGATAATTATGTATTGATGGATTGCTCTGGTAATTGTTGTTGGTATATGGTATTGGAGGAGGCCCTTGTTACAAGGGAGATGCTGCCCAAATTTACGTAAACGAGCTACTAGCTTAAGTTATAGACTTAGCCTTTGCTCAGCACTGATTTTGAATCTCCTTATACTATGATAGATTGAGTTGACTTGTTTGAAGAGTTGCTTGGAAGGGATTAAGGACTCAACGGGTTTAAGGTATGTTAAGGCACTTTCTTCTTTCTTTTGGCATGGTCTAAAATGAAATGAACATAAACGATACGCTATTTCATAATGACTCTACTCCTAGCAACTAAGGTTGTCCATGTTGTTCTTTCCTTATAAAATTATTCTAAACAAGTGTGTATGATCCTTAAATCCTACTAAGGTTCATATTGATGGTAGGGATGTCCATAATGTTCTTAAGTCACTCCAAAAGGTTTAGAAGATGATTCCATGAGTCTAGCATGCATTATATATAGTATCTATTTTACTCTACCGAGCCGCGCTATAGTCGGCCGGGTACGGCACCTATTGTGCAACCACTGATCAGTTGGGTTTACCGAGCTCCACGTGGCCGGGTACGATTCTACCGAACCTTATGATGGTCGGGTACGCTTTTACCGAGTCCTCTTTGAGGCCGGGTACGATATGATGATGATGATGCCCACAGAGGCGAATGTTTTAAAAAGTTTATGTATATATATGTATTATGCATTTCATATCAGTAACCCCCAGAGGCACTCTGATGTTACAGGTTGTATCTCCTCTATCTCTCTCTTTACATTACTGTTCTTGTTTATGCTTTCCTGCCTAACATACTCGGTACTTTATTCGTACTGACGTCCCTTTTGCCTGGGGACGCTGCATTTCATGCCCGCAGGTCCCGATTGATAGGTTGACAGTCCTCCTAGTAGGCTATCAGCTCAGCGAAGGTGTTGGTGCACTCCACTTGCTCCGGAGTTGCCTATTTGGTCAGTATGCTTTGGATATGTATTGATTGATATGGCGGGGCCCTGTCCCGACCTTTATGATTTTATGTACTCTTAGAGGCTTGTAGACATATGTCAGGTGTATGGATAATTGTATGGCCTTGTCGGCCTATGTTTCGAGTTTACTAATGGTCATGTCGGCCTTATAGGCCCGTATGTCACATATATTAGTTTGTATATCATGTTGGGTCTTCATATGTTGACTATTCCCTTATGTTTTATTCTTGTTATCTCAGGACGAGTTTTCTAGCTCATTTACTCATGATAACATGATAAGAAAGATATGTTACGTTGGTACTCGGTTGAGTAAGGCACCGGGTGCCCGTCGCGGCCCTTCGGTTTGGGTCGTGACAGAAGTGGTATCAGAGCAGTTCTGTCCTAGGGAGTCTACAAGCCGTGTCTAGTAGAGTCTTGTTTATGGGTGTGTTGTGCACCACACTTATAAGCAGGAGGCTACAGGGCATTTAGGTCTGTCACTCTTTCTTCTTACTCTAGATCGTGCAGTAGAGCTCAGTTGTAAGAATTCAAACTCCTAAATTCGACTTTAGTCATAATACAACGATACCTACTTCCACAAAGCACTCATCTCTATCTGGTTATGTAAACTTGGGTGTGAGCACTGCCCGAGGTCCCCTTGAGGCCCTTAGGGAACTTTGACACACTCAAGTCTGAGAAAGGATTTGAAACAATGGCGTTTGAGGTGGTTTATTCCATAACTTAGAGAGGAAGTCAAGAATCAGACTTTTTTTGTTGTAACTTCTTCTTTACACTTTTTCTGATGCAATTCATTATTTGGTTTGTAATAAGTTGTAATAAACGTTGGGGTTGGCTAGTGAAAAGGGATGGGTAATTATGCATGTTTAGTTGTAGAAGGGTAGAAGATATGCCTATAGGACTTGTTTAAATTTCTGCATGTTTATTACCACTCTTAGATGCCATGCCTATAGTACTTGTTTTCTGTATGTTTAACTCTGCATTTAGAAAACCTGTCTATAGGACTTGTTAAATTCTGCATGTCTAAACCAGCATTTAGATAATATGCCTAGGACTTGTTTAAAAATTCTACATGTTATGGCCACGCTTAGACACCATGTTCTTAGGATCTAAAAGGCTAAAATCAGACATTACGTCCATAAGGTTAAGAATCAGTACCCTTTTATAGAAATCATGCCTATAGGAAGTAAATTTTGCCTGTTTCATTTTACGATCAAGCTAGATATCATGTCTATAGGAATTAAAATGAGCAATGCTAGATATCCTGCCTATAGGATCGGAAACCAATTTTTTAAAATCAGTTTGACCCTGAATCAATTTTAAACAACCTTACTCTTTACTTTAACGCGGTTAGAAAGCATGCCTATAGGATCCAAATCATTTGTTTAAAACTGTTATTGCTTTGTCACGTTCTAGATTAGTAGTAGATACAATGTTCATAGGATTTCACCCAAACACTTAGGCAGGCCTTAGGTGATAACAATAAAATTGAATTCGCCTTTGTTAAGTAGTAACTGTTACAACCAGCAGGCAGGCCTGATTCGGACTTCTTATCTGAGTTATGTAATAAACTGGTTTGCCTCAACGATTAAAATTCTCCTTGCCTTAGTATTTTAAATTCAGACCTTAATTGTGTTTAAGTCATGCTATTTATGTGCTTTGTTTGAGGAGGCGTACATGAGCCTTTTGGTTGTTTACATGTTTCCCCTAATATGCAGTCCTATGTGTTTTTTTTGTACGTCGCCTTAGCTTTTTCACCTTCTGAAACCCAAAAGTCAGCCTAATATCCCTCCCCTTTAGGAATAGTAGTCCTAAGTTCCTCCGGGACTAATAGGAATTGGACGGGTAAGCATGCAATAGTGGTCGAGACCAATCCGCGCTTTAATACCTTAATGGGGTGGGGAGGGTAGATATGGACATGATGACCGGTGCGCTAATACCACACGTATCCCCTCTTTTGAGGAGTGTCATACCGGGTATCACATTGATGTGATCCATATTATATTTAAACCTAGGACCCCCTCCTTTTATATCATCAAGTATATGTAGAACTGTAACTCCTTTTCAAAATTCATCTATTAATTGTTCTTTCAAACTCTTGTGTATTTAAATTTAAATCCCCTATTATTTGAGCCTATACTTGTCTATTTGCTAAATTGCACAAATTCACAAGAAATTGTCTGGCCGGGAGCCACACTAGTGGATCCTGAGGGGTGCCTAACACCTTCCCCTTAGGATAATTTCAAGCTCTTACCCTATCTCTGGCTACCTTATAAGTGTTCTAATGCACCTTAAATCATTAGGTGGCGAATTTTCAAATGCAAAACTGTTGCGACCAAAACACTCACGCAAGTGTACGCGAACGACAAGTAATATAGTAGTAAGTAGAGTATCGTTCCCACGAGGAATTGTGATCAACTTCTCGACTGATGAAGACTCAAACAATTATCAATTCAAGCTAAATTATCACAAAATATATAAAGAACCAATTTACAACTTACTTAATAATTGCACAATAATTCAACACAAAATTACTACACCAATTACACAATATTTTAATAACAATTTTGGTAAAGATATTCCAGGGTCATGGACTTGCTAGAGATCATGCTACTATTTTAGCTTAAGATTGATTTATTGAATTATCCGGGTTATTGATTATAGGGTTAATAATATTCATAAGAATCTTTCGAGTTCTTATGCATCTATTCAAGTTAAACTAATACCTATATGTCTATGGTATTAATATTAGCAAGAATGCATTTACAACTCCTATTTTTCAACCAAACAAGGCAATTAAGTATATGTCTATCTTAATTGCGAATTCTTCACCCGATGCCCGAGATTCAAAACTTGTTCTATTTGATTCTATATGCAACCAAGAATTTCCTTTGTCAAGTTTAATTCAAGATTCGTAAATAATATTTCACTGTTAGCTACGCAGTAAAATAATTAGAAGAAGAATCAAATAAACAACCCATAACAATAAATTCAAGATCTTCAATCTAAGCTTCAAACAACAAGATCATCTAACATCCATGACCCAAGAATACTAGAGTTTTTAGCTACTCATAATCATACAAAAATCAACAATAAAAGTTTTAAACATAATATTAACAATCAACAAGAAGAAAGTTTGAAAGAACTCTTTAAATCCTTCTCCAAGATGTTGTTCTTCTTTTCCTTTCTTAGCTCCAAGATGAAACTCCTCCTTCACTTTCTCTCTCAAGGATGAATAGTATTTTTGCACTTACTCCCCTCAAAATCTGATCTTCTCCATAATGGAGTTCTTGCTTTATGTAAGTTGAGTGAGATTTTTTTGAAAGAATTCCGATTTTTACCCCTAAATAAAGTCTTCTCGGATAGGACCCGCGCGAACTATCGCGCGAAGTTTCAAAGTTAGCGCGATAGTTCGCGCGCTTCTCTTGGCTTCCAGGAAGAAACCTTCGCGAACTATTGCGCGAAGTTTCAAACTTCGCGCGATAGTTCGCGCGCTTCAGTAGCTCGATTTTGTCCATTTTTTTTGTTCCGTCTTGTCCTTGCACACACTCTACTCCTAGGGGTTATTCTTGCTCATAAATCATTCCAATCTCCTCTTGAAAGCATCATTAGGCTTCTTATCCTGCAAGGTATACATATTTTGAGTAGAGCCTGTTTTTCCATCAATTATCCATAATATGACATTGAAATATAATCAAGCAGAAGCATAAACAATAGCTAAATCACCCAGATTTCGCCTATTATCAAAAACCCAGTTCCCAAAAGGAATGAGTTGTCCTAAAATGTCATAAACCCGATCTCCCGATGCATAAGAGGGGAAAAAGGAGGTGCGACAACATTGTGACTCTGCTGGGGATATTTAGGCTTTTACCATTATAGACTGTTATTGTGAATTTGTACCTCCTTATGTGCAATTACTTGTTTAATTCCTTCAAGCATTCAATTTCCTTCTCAACTGCAAAACTGACTTGTCTCCTTTGTTCCTTTCTTTTATTACTGCTTTAAATTATGAAACTGTTGTATTTACTGCTTTTTTAACGTGCAAATACGTGTCAACATGCTTTTAATTATTGCATAACCATGCTCAACATCATACTCCACTCGTGACAAACAAATACCATAGCAACGCTTATAATGAGTGGTTGCGCTCTTCCCATATTATCAACCCCTAAATTTGAAAAGGCATATTTGCGGTAAAACCAGTCAATTAGCGGTGCAGTCGACGATTCCGTGCCTTCCCCCTTGAGTTGTCCTCTCAAGGGTACTAGTCTAAATCCCCATAGAAACCTTACTTTGTTCAAATTGTGCATGCATCATGGTCAAACCTATCCAGGTCAGTTATGTTGTCCACATAATGATCCTTTAAGATAGCCTCGTCCAAAGTCTACCAGGTTTCTTTGAACCCAAACGGACATCACCACGTTCTGTGCATTTATTTGGAGAACTAAATGCTTCATACTAATTTTTGGTATTAAATAGTCGAGTGTGGTGGGGGTAAGGGCCTAACCTTATTTGTCTTGCAGAAATATGAGGCATGAAGTCCCTATATTCGGCATTGTCACCAACATCCACCCAAGACTGCTAAGCTGGTGGGAAGATCTTTACTCTAGTGATCAAACTCTTATCCGAAAATATTTGGGAAATCTGCCTTCCCTCCTGCAAATCCAACCCAATAACAAGATCATAGAAGCTGCCACACTATTTTGGGATTGGGAAAGGGCTGTATTCCGCTTTGGGGACATTGAAATGACACCCTTGCTAGAGGATATAGGAGGATTGGCCAGTCCAGTGTGGGAAACTCCGGGTCTGCTAATGCTTGAGAACCGCAAAGGTAGGGGTTTCCTCAAAATGATGTGTTTAAAGAAGAATCCAGAATTGACATGTCTGAAGGAATTCTACATTCCTTTTGACTATTTGTATGAAAGGTATGGTCACAACAAATCCTACCGTACCTACCCTGACGAGTTTGCCATCACATCATTGGGGCATATCCACCGAAGGGTCTTCGTATTCCTGGGGCTGATAGTGTTTCCGATGAAGAAAGCAAGAATCCACACCAGTCTGGCTATGGTAACTAAGACCATAATGGAAGGGATCGGTGGGCAGCCATTCAGCATCATGCCCATGATCGTTGCCGACATATATCGAGCCTTGGAGAAGTGTCAACGAGGAGCAAAACACTTCGAAGGCTGCAATTTATTACTTCAACTCTGGCTCATGGAACATCTACAAAGGGGCGAATACCGACAAGAGATTCAGCAAAGGGACTGGGATGATCACATTGCTTTCCATCATTCGAAGTGAATGAATTACGTCCCCGATATGTTCGCTCAACCAGAGGATGCCAAAAGATGGGTTGAGCTGTTTGATAATCTGGCTGAAGAACAGGTCCAATGGATGTTCGAATGGTTCCCGACCGAGGATTTCATCGCCCGATTCTGAGACACACCTTTCTTGATATTGATTGGGCTGAGAGGAACATACCCTTACGTCCCTCTCCGAGTTATGAGACAAGCTGGTAGGAAGAAGGTTATACCCAGGGTCGACAAGATGAGTCATTTTCGGGCTGATTTCCAGAATGATGATAGTCCTTACAAGTGCCAAGCTCAACATATGTGGCACTGCAAGATCATAATGGGGAGAGATACCATCGAGTTAGACAGGTATCATGCTGGTTGCGCTCCTTTCTACTCAAGTTGGGTGGAAGACAATCATGATGGTCTGGGCCAGCCAGGGTTTGCTCGAGGTCACAGGATCATAGATGAAAGGGCCGAGGCACAGGTCAAATACAACCAACTGCACAAAAGAATTCGTGAGTGAGAAAGTGAACACCGCTAAATACAAGAGTCCAACCAAAAGCTAATTGAGGAATGGAAGGACATGGCTGTCAGTGCCAATAAGCGACTGGGATATTTGGAGCGAGGCGTAGTGGAATTGGAAAGAAAATTTCTTAAGAGGGTCGAAGACTGCCAAAATACTGAAGGAAACAAAGGCGGACATCTTACCTATTGCTGGGACTTCGCGAGTTAGGGAAGCTGTTTAACGGAGACAAATATGCCGAATCTGGGGAAGGTCCTTCTGGGACCAAGTAGATATGAGTTTGTCCTTTCGCTTTAAAATGTAATAAGGCCAATGGCCATTAGTGATTTTTTTTTTCATTTCCTATTTATTTAGTGTCAATGTGGATTTGTCTTATTTTCTATCAATAAAATGAGGCATTTAGCATTATAAGTTCTCCAAATTAATTTGCCGCTAGGCCTACCTCGGGCACAAAGAGGTTCCCAAATTAGGACATGTTTTACATTCCGCACTGTGTGTTTAAATATTGCAACACTTATTATAATCCTTACTAACTTGTTACCTTTTTGTTTTTACTTTTTGTTTTATTATTCCCCTCCCCAAAGGTTTGTTCGTGCACTCTGCCAACATCATCCTATTCCACGAGATCCAGGGGCCCTCCACCCACTCCTCCTCTTAGTCCTGTAAAAAACAAGAACAAAGGCAAGATGGAAGATTTGAACAATGTCAGAAAGGCGAATTCAACTGAACGGGTAGAGTCCACTAATGGTCATGGTGCTTAGGTTCCTAAGGAAAATGCATCTCAACTTGAACAAAAACTACTGAAATTCCAAGAAGAGCTTGATCAGGTTCAGAACTTGGCAAATCTGTCATTTTCCCTCACCACTCCAGATATCAACTTCCCAAACGCTTAGAACCCTATACCTTCGTAGAATATCCCAAAGCCGCAAAACCATCCCGTTCCTCACCATCACTACAACACCTGTCATCTCCCAAACAATACTCAACTACTCATCCCAGAACCCCAAAACTCCACAAATGACCACTTTCACACCCACCATAACACCCCCCATCTACGTGGAGACCATGCCATACTCCACCCAACCCATGTCAAGCACACACGAGTCTAATGATAAAGACTTACTCATCAGGAACATGGCTGAGGAACTTAAGAAATTGACTAGCCGAATTCAAGGAGTTGAAGAAAGCAAGGGAATTGAGGGGTTGAACTATGAATATCTTTGCATACAACCCGATGTCGAACTGCCCGAGGGGCACAAACCTCCAAAGTTCGAAATGTTTGATGGTACAGGGGGTCCAAGGGTCCATTTGAGAATGTACTATGACAAGCTGGTTGGAGTAGGGAAAGACGAGAGAATCCGCATGAAGCTAATCATGAGGAGTTTGAAGGGAGATGCTTTGTCTTGGTACATTAGCCAAGATCCAAATAAGTGGTCAAACTAGGTAGGCATGGCGTCCGACTTTATGGACAAGTACAGGTTTAACACAGAAAATGCACTGGATGTGTTCTATATTAAGAATCTAAAGAAGAAGCCCACAGAAACATTTTGCGAGTATGCTACTCGCTGGAGGTTCGAAGCTGCTAAGGTCAGACCTGCCTTAGAGAGGAACAGATGAACAAATTCTTTGTTCGGGATCAGGACCCGTAGTATTATGAACGACTGATGATGATTGAAAGCCACAAATTCTCTGACATTATCAAACTGGGTGAAAGAATTGAATAGGGTATCAAAAGCGGTATGGCTACAAACTTCGAGGCCCTGCAAGTTAAAATAAGGCTTTAAAGTCCGGTGGTGTGTCCAAGAGAAGGGACGTAGGAGCCGTGATAGTTGCACAAAGGATCAAATCTCCTATCAAATACCAAACTTACCTAACACCTCCACTCACATATCAACCAACTCCGAACTACCAAGCACCATCACCCTCCTATCATGCTCCACCACCCACTTATCAATCACCTCCACCTCCCACATATCAGCCTACTTCGCCCAGATATTCCCAACCCGCACGTGTCTACCAAACTTACAATGTTTAACCATCCCACTATCAATCACCCCTACATGCCAAAACGTCCCTAGACCTCGACCAAATTTTGATCGCAGACCTCTAAAACAATATACAACCATTGCTGAACCTATTGACCAGTTGTACGAAAGACTCAAAGCTGCTGGTTATGTCACCCCCATCCCTGCTGCAACTCCTGAGAACCCTTATCAGTAGGTTAACCTAAACAAATCTTGTGCATACCACTCTGGCATGAAAGGGACACTATCGACGAATGTCATTCCTTAAAAGACAAGATCCAGACTTTAATTGATAACAAGATTATTGTGGCAAAGGAAGCCACTCCAAATGTCTGCAACAACCCTCTGCCCGATCATAAGGGTGGAGGCATCCACATGATTGAAATAGAGGATGATTGGGATCCTGAGGGATCAATCGGGCTGATCACAGAAGGCGATGACCCAAAGAAGCCAATAGTTACTCTTAATCCAATCATAGTCCAGATCCAGCCATCTGGGGACGCCGAGGTAAATATGTCGGTGCCGCTTAAGTTTGAAGCAACGTCATCTGTAAAGACACCAGTGACAATTGAAGTCGAATTCATGTCTCCGACAAATGTGCCCACACCGTTTGAAGTTGCAGTTTTACCACCCAAGGCACCATTCCATACAAAGGCTGTACCATGGGACTATATAGTCGAGGCAAGAAGGAAAGGCAAGGTTAGGTTCGAAGAGACTGTTGCAACACAGGGTATGACAAGAACTGGTAGAGTCTATAACCCGGAACATCTAGCTGAGTCAAGCAAGCAGGCCTCCAATCGGTCACCCATTATTGAGACAAGTCCAAACGATCTTTGGCGAAAGATACAGGCCAAGGAATACTCGGTCATCGACTAGTTAAACAAGACGATGACTCAAATCTCCATTCTTGCTTTGCTACAAAATTTCGAGGCACATAAGAACGCTCTACTAAGGGTGCTAAGTGAAGCATACATACCAAGAAACATCACTGGCGGAGAAATGGCTAACATGGTAGGACAGATGTTGGAGAGACATAAGATCACTTTTCATAAGGATGAGCTGCCGCCCGAGGGGCTGGGGCACAACAAAGCACTTCACATCACTGTGCAATGCGAGGAGTATTTCATCACCAGGATCCTGATTGATGGGGGTTCTAGCCTCAATATTTGTCCACTGGTAACACTCAAGAAGTTGGGTAAAAGACTGCACGAGATAAAAGATGGAGCTATCAATGTGAAAGCTTTCCATGTTTCCCAAAGGTCCACCATTGGGGAGATTAGTCTATGCTTGCAAATGGGGCCAACATGGTTCGATGTTGATTTCCAAGTGATAGATGTGCCACCATCCTATAATAAGCTGTTGGGACGGCCATGGATTCATGTTGTTGGGGTCGTAGCATGAACGTTGCATCAGGTAGTAAAGTTCGAATGGAATCACCAGGAAGTGATCATTCACGGTGACAGTAGCAACCCTATATACAGTCGCCAGACCATTCCGTCAATCGAAGGAAGAAGGAAGCTAGGTGGAGAGACTTACCACCACATTGAACGGGTAAATGCTATTGACAAAGACAAATGGTGGTATAATAAAATCGAGAGCATACTGAATTAGAGTGGGTATGAACCTGGCAAGGGGCTCGGCAAGAATCTCCAAGGAATCGCTAAGCCCATAAAGCTCAAGAAACATGGCACTACTTTCGGTCTGGGATATGAGTACACCTGGGAAGAATTCAACAACTGGTCACCACCATGGCAGGGTCCTTATTATCCACTGGAGCAGCCAATACCGCATTTGGAGCAGACTTTCCAACAGGCTGACATTGTTTATGGGTCAGAAGAAGAAGAAGCGCTTGCGGCGGTAAAGAACTTGTTCCTAGAAGATAATGACATGGACTGTTGTGTTGTTCTCGAGGAGGAGGGGGAGGAAGGCCCTTCCATATAGGCCGTAAGCAGAGGGGCACGCCTCAACAATTAGACCATCAGGACAACCAGAGCCCGACGAGCCTCGGAGTAGCAAGGCTAAAACAAGCATCATGCACTATTTTATTTACTAAATGATTTTCCTTTCGCATTTTAATTCCCGCAATAACATCTCCAATGATCAAAACGATTATGCAATTTATCAAAGAATTTTGACTTTTCTTATGAATCAACACTCATTATTATTTTTCTCTCATTACTTTACTTATACAACATTACTATTACTTATCTTGATGAACCAATGACTGTGACATGCAATGAGACAACACAACAAATGGACATTGATTCAGAGGAAGTGACATACCAGAGGAGATTATCAAAGAAGTTGAGAACTTTGAGAACAGACCTAAGTCCAACCTGGACGAGACCGAAGTTGTTAACCTGGAGATGCAGAGAACGTCAAGAAAACACGAATCAGCATTCACCTGTCGCCATTAGAAAAGAAAAAATACACAAAATTTTTGAAAGAGTATGAGGATATATTCGCTTGGTCGTATGATGACATGACTCGTCTGAGTACGTCTATTGTGGCTCACAAACTACCAACCGATCCAATGTGTCTACCGGTAAAGCAAAAGCTCAAAAAGTTCAAACCTGATATGAGTTTGAAAATCAAGGAAGAAGTCACTAAGCAGGTCGAAGATAAGGTTCTCATGGTAGTAGAATACCCGACATGGTTAGCCAATATCGTATCGGTACCAAAGAAAAATGGGAAGGTCTGAGTCTGTGTCGACTACCAGGATCTCAACCTGGGCCAGTCCGAAAGACAATTTCCCTTTGCCAAACATACACATCCTGATTGACAATTGCGCCAAGCATGAGCTGATGTCATTTGTAGATTGCTTCGCTGGTTATCATCAGATCTGTATTGATAAAGAAGATGCTGAGAAAACGGCTTTCATTACGCCGTGAGGAATGTATTGTTACAAGATGATGTCATTCGGCCTAAAGAATGCAGGGGCCACCTACATGAGGGCCATGACTACCATTTTTCATGATATGATACACAAGGAGATTGAGGTATATACAGATGATGTCATCATCAAGTCCAAGAAGGTCACTGATCACATGGAGGATTTGAGGAAGTTCTTCAATAGACTGCGGAGGTACAATCTAAAACTGAATCCCACGAAGTGCGCATTTGGGGTTCCTACTGGAAAATTGCTTGGGTTTATTGTGAGTCGCCGAGGAATAGAACTGGATCCATCAAAAGTCAAAGCCATCCAAGAACTACCACCACCAAAAAACAAGAAGGATATGACTAGTTTCTTGGGAAGACTTAACTACATCAGCCGGTTCATAGCACAGTCCACAGTTATCTGTGAGCCAATATTCAAGATGTTGAAGAAGGACGCCGCCACCAAATGGACCGATGACTGCCAAAAAGCCTTCAACAGAATCAAGGAGTACTTGTCAACACCACCAGTCTTGGTCTCGCCTGAGCCAGGTGGACCTTTATTACTCTACCTTGCAGTATTGGATGGAGCTTTCGGTTGTGTTCTGGGGCAGCATGATGAAATGGGGAGGAAGAAGCAGGCCATCTATTACCTCAGTAAGAAGTTTACCCCGTACGAGGCTCGATATTCTCTATTAGAGCGCACCTGTTGTGATTTGACTTGGGTAACTCAGAAGCTGAGACATTACTTCTGTGCCTATACCACATATCTCATATCAAGGATGGATTCGTTGAAGTACATCTTTCAGAAGCCCATACCCACTGGCAAGCTATCCAAGTGGCAAATCCGGTTGAGTGAGTTTAACATTATATACGTAACTCAGAAAGTGGTCAAGGGACAAGCACTAGCATACCACCTTGCCGAGAATCCCATGGATGAAGAATATGAACTCTTGAAAACGTATTTTTCTGATGAAGAGGTATCCTTCATAGGAGAAGACATTGCAGAATCCTATGACGGTTGGAGAATGTTTTTCGATGGAACGACAAACTTCAAAGGAGTTGGCATAGGAGCAGTCCTAGTATCAGAAACCGGTTAGCATTATCCGGTGTCTGCCAAACTCAGGTTCCCCTGCACTAACAACATGGCCGAGTACGAAGCCTGCATCTTAGGGCTCAAGATGGCCATTGACATGAACGATCAAGAGTTGCTAGTGATTGGAGATTCAAACCTACTCATACATCAGTGCGTGAATAATGGGCAACCAAGAACTCCAAGATACTCCCATATTTGTATCATGTATAGGAATTAAGGAAGAGGTTCACGAGGACAGAGTTCCAACATGTTCCCAGAGTCCAGAATGTATTCGTCGATGCATTGGATACCCTATCGTCTATGATACAACACCCAGACAAGAATTTCATTGACCCCATCCCAGTAAAGATCCATGATCAGCCAGCTTATTGTGCCCACATTGAAGAAGAAGCAGACAGAAAGCCTTGGTTTCATGATATCAAGGAATATTTGGCAAAAGGAGAGTACCTAGAACTTGCAAACCCTACTCAAAAGCGCACACTTCGGAGACTGTCCAACAATTTCTTTCACAGCGGAGGAATCCTGTATAGGAGGACTCCTGATTTGGGATTATTAAGGTGTGTCGACGCAAAGGAAGCATCCAGGCTACTAGAAGAAATTCATACTGGGACCTGCGGTCCGCATATGAATAGTTTTGTCTTAGCAAAGAAGATACTCCGAGCTGGTTACTTTTGGATGACTATGGAAACGGACTGCATCCAGTGTGTCCGAAAATGTCATCGCTGTCAAATACATGCAGACACGATAAAGGTACCTCCTAATGAGCTTAATGCAACAAGCTCACTATGGTCGTTCGCCGCCTGGGGAATGGATGTTATTGGACCAATTGAGCTTGCTGCATCCAACAGACACAAGTTTATCCTAGTGGCCATCAACTATTTCACCAAATGGGTCGAAGCAGCATCCTACAAAGTAGTGACTAAGAAAGTCGTGGCAGACTTTGTCCGCGACCGCATTGTTTGTCGATTCGAGATTCCAGAGTCGATCATTACTGGTAATGGTTCCAACCTCAACAGTGACTTGATGAAATCTATGTGTGAAACCTTCCAGATCAAACACAAAAATTCCACAGCTTATAGGCCTTAGATGAATGAATCTGTAGAGGCCGCCAACAAGAATATCAAGAAAATATTGAGGAAAATGATAGAGAAGCATAAACAATGGCACGATAAGCTATTGTTTGCTCTATTGGGGTACCGTACCATGGTCCGCACATCAACCGAGGCAACACCTATATGATGATTTATGGTACAGAGGTAGTCATTCCCGCTGAGGTAGAAATTCCTTCCCTAAGGATCATACAGGAAGCTGAGCTCGACAATGCAGAGTGGGTGAAAAGTCGTTATGAGCAACTAGCCCTTATAGACGGAAAGAGAATGAATGCAGTTTGTCATGGTCAACTCTATCAGAACAGAATGTCCAGAGCCTTCAACAAGAAAGTCAAGCCGAGATAGTTCACACCAGGGTAGCTGGTATTAAAGAAAAATTTTCCACATCAAGATGAAGCCAAAGGGAAATTCTCTCCCAACTGGAAGGGTCTATACATGGTTTACCGGGTTCTAACAGGAGGAGCCCTCATACTTGCAGAAATGGATGGAGAAGTCTGGCCAAAGCCGATCAATTCAGATGCAGTCAAGCGTTACTATGTGTAATCTTTATGCTTTTCGTATATGATGTAATTTGAACTATGCCTGACCTGATTCCTGTATAAGAAGGGATACGTAGGCAGCCCTATGGGTTTGGTCACAATTCAATAAAATTCTCATTTTCCCTCCGCAATTGGAAACTGGGGCAGAATTTTGAGGAGGACCCTCAAAATTCCGAAGTAATTTCAGCCAATCGTCTCAAGCAACAATCATAAGCATCAACCCATCAAATTGGGGCAGAATTTTGAGGAGGACCCTCAAATTCCGTGCCAAGAGAGGTTGCAATGTTCTGAACCACGTCACAGTCGTCGGTTCATCTAAAAGCTTTTTTAATTATACATTTATGTCATATTTTTTACAAAATCATGCATGTTTATTATTGAAATCCTTGTTTAGAAACACTACCCCAATGATACATACAGTATCACCACATCAAAGCCGAGCAGGTCAAGCAAAGCCAGCGGGGATACGAACTAACCTCCCCCTTTACAAAACTCACGATTTTTCTTTGGATGCAGGCACTTGGATTGAGAGATCATCAAACATACTATACACCCATGGAACAAACATTATTCAGGAATACAACTCTCAAAACCATTGCACTTACCAACATTTTCTATCTACACACACCGGTGATATTCCGCATGTCACAATGTCCCCAGCAGTCACAATATCACAACCTGCTATCAGCTAAGAAAGCTCTATTACCACTTGCCATTTTATTTATTGCATAAGGCTACCATTCTGCCTTCCGAGACTAAACACTATCTCCATCCACATTTCTGCACTGCATAAGGCTACCATTCTACCTTCCGAGACTAGATGATGTCTCCATCTGCATTTCTGCATTGCATAAGGCTACCATTCTGCCTTCCGAGACTAAACGCTGTCTCCATCTGCATTTCTGCATTGCATAAGGCTACCATTCTACCTTCTGAGACTAAACACCGTCTCCATCTGCATTTCTACATTGCATAAGGCTACCATTCTGCCTTCCGAGACTAAATACTGTCTCCATCTGCATTTCTGTATTGCATAAGGCTACCATTCTGCCTTCTGAGGTTAGGCTCTACCTCCATGTGGGCTGAAAGATCGCCTCATACTACATTGCATGCCTGAAAGATCACCTCCATCTACATCTCATGGGAAGAAAGATCGCCTCATACTACATTGCATGGCTGAAAGATTGCCTCATACTGCATCCGCATGGCTGAAAGATCGCCGCATACTACATTGCATGGCTGAAAGATCGCCTCATACTGCATTTCCATGGCTGAAAGATTGCTGCATACTACATTGCATGGCTGAAAGATCGCCTCATACTGCATCCGCTGGGTTGAAAGATAGCCAAATTATCCAAAGGCGTCATCGTTCGAAGGCACCATTTTCATAGCCCGAGAACACCATCTCATGGCCCGAGGATCCCTTTTTAATCTTTTGTATATCATTATTCAAAGGCGTCATGGTTCGGAGGCACCATCCTCATAGCCCGAGAGCATCATTTCATGACCTGCGAATCTTTTATTGCACGTTTCATGGCCTAAGAGATCATGGTCTAAGGACATCATCCTAACCGATCAAAGACAACATTCATGGTCTGACGGGAACTTGCATCACGTTTAAATTCATGCACACTGTCACACCTCCTTTTTACATACCCGAGGGGGTACAAGGGAGTTTTTTCCAATTAAAGGACAATCGAAACGGAATTTATTTATTTATTTCAGAGTCGCCACTTGGGATATTTAGGGTGTCCCAAGTCACCAATTTTAATCCCGAATCGAGGAAAAGAATGACTCTGTTTAACAGTCTGCGCACCAGAAATCCGGATAAGGAATTCTGTTAACCCGGGAGAAGGTGTTAGGCATTCCCGAGTTCCGTGGTTCTAGCACGGTCGCTCAACTGTTATATTCGGCTTGATTATCTGATTTTATACAAATATGAACTTATGTGCAAATTTTATCTTTTTACCGCTTTCATAATTGTTATTATTATTTTTACAAGAATGTGAACATCGTTTAAAAACATGTCTTTGGATTGCGTCACATAAAATGCACCCGCGATCCGGAACGTATTTTTATTCAATGTTTTAGGATTTGGATTTGGGTCGCATAAATGCGCACCCGTGTTTAAGAATGTATTATTATTAAATCGTGCCTAAAGCGATTAGCGTATTATTATTTATGGGTAAGACTGTGGAATTCACTAAACAGTCCATCCCGAATTCTAAATACTCAATTAAATATTTATTGAGGGCCCCACAATTTTGTATTTTTTATTCGGCGAGGCTCGTCTCATTTATTTTTTAAAAGACAATCCTAAAATGCCTACATTATTCTCTATTAAATTTGTCTCTACAAAATAAAATAAAAAAAACGTCTTAATTTATTTACAGGCTGAAATTGACCAATAATATTTAATTAAACAACATTCTTCCAAGTTCCAAAATGGTCTATTTTGATAAACTAACGTGTTTTTTGAGACATGATAATCATCCAACAATAGCGAATTAACTAGACGAAGTTACTACACCATTTATTTATTTTTAGGCAATATATAGGTAGTTCGTCCGTTAAGCTATCATCCGATGTTTCACTATATGTATTAAATATCTACATGATTCTGATTTTTTGCAAGCTAAATAATTTATACATACAAATAAAATTCAGAATATAATTAAATATAATTCAGAATTTCAACTCTTCATTTCCGTATTCATACTTCATATTTCAGATTACAATAACCAGCGTGTCAGTTGTGTACCTGATTTGGAAGCAAAAGAAAATGAAAGATGAGAATCAGCAGCAGTAATAACAATACAGCACAGCAGCAACAATAACAACCCAGGAACAGAGTTTGCAAACCGGTGGAGTATTAATCCCAAAAATAAAAGCTTCAAGCTTTGATGACACAACAATTATTAATGCTAATTTCAAACAATGAAAGAAAGCAGAATATTTTTTTTAAACTAAACAAAGTTTAAATATTTTTTTTCGGAATTTTCTCTCTCTTAAATGTTCAACCTTTTTTTTCTCTCTCTTATTCTCTTTCTGTCAGATTTTTTCCTCTCTACCTGTTTTTTTTTTTCGTCTGTCTGTCTATATTTCTCCCTTATCTGTCTTCAAGACTTCTCTTTTATAACCCATCCCATAAATCTTTCAATTAATTAAAATTCATACTTTTTCTCTACCCAACCCATTATCTTTCCACTCATCCCCATTACATTAAATAAACATATCACACCACCCCATTTCATTTTGTCCCCCATGCTTCATTTAAAATAATGCAAGATTCCCCTTTAAATTAAATCTTGTCCCCCCTTTATATTAAATAATCATATCACAACCCACCCCATTTCATTTTGTCCCCCATGCTTCAAATAAACAATTACAAAATGTACAATTCCTAAACTACCCCTTCCGACCTTACTGAAATTACCAAACTACCCCTGAACGTATTACAAATTTACCAAACTACCCATCAGCTATAACACATCAATTAATCAAACTTAACCAAAATATAGACAATATGATCAATTTCTAACAATGTTCAAACAACAATATGAACACGGATGAACATCATAACAACAATATCACATGAACATGATTTTAACAACATTTCAACAACAAATCACATGAACACAAATTGAACAACCAAGAACAACTAAAATTTGATTGAACAATATTTTTAGCAACAACAAACCTATTTTTCGGATTTAAACAACAACAACAATCAAACAAGTATATTTAGATTCTTAAATTCAATAATATTGAACTTAAAATCAACTCTAACAACATTACAACAAACAATTCTTATATTAAACTTTAAACAAGATTATGAGACCAATTCAAGAAATAATCACAAATGATAAACAAGAAATCAAACTATACAAAATTCGGATTCAAGATCATCCAAACAAAGTATGAACATGAATGAATCTATTTTAACACAACAAACATGACGGATTAAACGATTAAATCAATATATTCCTTTAACACAACTAAATTCTTTAAACAAATAACAAGATCGACGAAGAAACAATTATGAACTTAAACTTGAACTTAACAATACTAACAATTTCTAACAATACATAAACACATGAAACAAATTGAAGAAATAGTTAATTAAATTTCAATTTGAATCTAACAAACAACAAACTAACAAATATTCACTTAAACAATAATACAAACATGAAATGAATATGAAAACAACTAATTAAACTTCTATTTTGAAATCTGAAAATTAATTTAACAAACAACATGAACACACTAGAAAATTATTTCAACGACGAACAACGAACAAAACAAGGATTAAATAATTTAACGATTTGGATCCGGAAAATATCAAACAAAATATGGACAAAAATAAAACTCAAAAACAACTAACCGGAGATGAATCAACGACGAACTCGAACGAATTTTAAACGAATCCAAACGAAACTTTGACAGAACTTCGCCGGACTTTAACCGGACTGCTTTTGTTTTCCTCCGTGTGTGTGCGTGTAGTTGTGGAAGTTGCTATGGTGAGCAGCAGCAGCACTTGGATGTGAAGAACGCAGCGGGCAGTAGCGATTTGGAAGCTGGAAGAAGCTGCCATGGCAGCAACGACAACGAAGAAGAAGCAGTGGGCAGCAGTCCGCGTCGACGGGAAGAAGACGCAGCGAGCAGCAGCGACGGGAAGAAGAAGAAGAAGAAGCCACGGGCAGCAGCAACAGGCAGCAGAAAACGCAGCAGCAGCTGCATGAGAAGCAACATCAGCGGCTGGACGCGAACGACGCAGCAGTTGCGACGATGGTCGTTTGGATGCGACGACGAAGAAGAAAGGCAGCTTGCTTGGCGTTTTGTTTGGAGAAGATGTTGTTCGTTGGAGCTGCTGGTTTTGTCGACGTCGGGAAGCCATGGTTGAGTTTTGAGGGGGAAGCCATGGATGACCTTGGAGAAAAATGGAGAAGAAGAAGATAGGGAGGGGGTGGCGGATAGCTTAGTCTTTTAGGGTTTTTCTTTGGTTTTTTTTTGTTTTTGTTTTGTTTTGTTTTTATGAAAAATGAAAGACAAAGGGGGTTTGGGTCTTTTGAGTTATGGACTGGGTCGACCCAGTTCGAAATGGACTGGGTCGTAGGGAAGATTGGGCCATTTTTTGGGCCTATGGCTTGAAGTTGAAGAAGAGGCCTAATTCCGACTTTCTTTATATTTTCGCTCTCTTTTCTTCTTTTATTTTTCTAAAACTAAATTATAAAAATACTTAAACTATTATTAAGAACTAAATTAAGTTATAAAAGTGCAAATTAACTCCCAATAACAATTAACGCACAATTAAGTATTAATTAAGCATAAAATTGTATATTTGGACATTAAATGCTAAAAATGCAAACGATGCCTATTTTTGTAATTTTTTAATTTTTGTAAAACAAATTTAATTACTAACAATTGTAGAATTAAATCCTATATGCAAAATGCGACATATTTTTGTATTTTTTATTAATTTAGCAAATAAACACGCACAGACAAATACAAATACTTATTCAAAATATCACAAAATTGCACACCAAAGAAAAATCATTTTATTTTTGGATTTTTTGGGAGTAATTCTCATTTTGGGCAAAAATCAAGTGCTTACAGCTGCCCCTCTTTGCCCAAAGACACGAAGGGTTTTCGTGCAAAGATAAAGCGAGCGATTTTTGCCCATCCGAGTACTCCGTGTGAAGCATTTTTTGAAAAAGATTTGACCGAACCTTTGCTTCAAAGGTTTCCTACATATCCTGGGCTAAACAGGAATCAGGTCAATGTAGTTCGGGAAATTTTGGTAGCTGGGACTACCGTGGGACTGCATTGTTACTGTTGTTGCATGCTATTACTACTGCTTACCGATCTCCTTGTTACACCATGCTTAAAAGAAAACAAGAAGCTAGGCTAGAGTACAATTTGTTTTTTGTTGCCTTGCTTCCTTATCTGCTTGCATTTCTTCCGGTGCTTTTCTTCTTTTGACACATGTACTTGAGTTTGTACTGTGACCTCTTGTTGCAACCTTCTGTTTCCCGGTGCCGGGGAATTTTATTGTTTCTTGCTGGGGATTCCTATTGTAACCCTCTGTTTTATTGTCCTCTGACTTGATCTTGAAATGTATGCCTCTGTTATCTGGGCGGGCTCCCAACTTCAATACTTGAAAATTAAAGACTTTAAATGTATGTCTCTGTTATCTGGGTGGGCTCCCAAGCTCAATGCTTGAAATGTAAAGACTGCAATGTATGCCTCTGTTGTCTGGGCGGGCTCCCAACTTCGACGCTTGAAATATAAATACTGAAATGTATGCCTCTGTTATCTGGGCGGGCTCCCAACTTCAATGCTTGAAATGTAAAGGCTGAATGTATGCCTCTGTTCTATGGGCGGGCTCCCAACTTCGACGCTTGAAATATAAATACTGAAATGTATGCCTCTGTTATCTGGGCGGGCTCCCAACTTCAATGCTTGAAATGTAAAGGCTGAATGTATGCCTCTGTTCTATGGGCAGGCTCCCAACTTCAACAACTGAAATGTAAAGACTGAAATGTATGCCTCTGTTATCTGGACGGGCTCCCCACATCAACAACAACTTTTAAAAATAAGCGTCATTCCTCTCTTCAGACGGGCTCCTGACTTCAATAACACAACTTTTAAAATAAACGCCTTTCCTCTCTTCAGGCGGGCTCCTGACTTCAACAACAACTTTGAAAATAAATCGCCATTCCTCTCTTCAGGCGGGCTCCTGACTTCAACCAATACATCGCCATTCCTTTCTTTAGGTTGGAAAGATTTCAACAACTTTTAAAAACGCCTTTCCTCTCTTCAGGCGGGCTCCTGACTTCAACAACAACTTTGAAAATAATCGCCATTCCTCTCTTCAGGCGTCAAAGTAAACTTAGGAGGAAATGCATCTCATATGGGTAAAACTAAACTTAGGAGGAAATGCCTCTCCTATGAGTCAAAGTAAACTTAGGAGGAAATGTGTCTCCTATGGGTAAAACTAAACTTAGGAGGAAATGCCTCTCCTATGGGTGAAACTAAACTTAGGAGGAAATGCCTCTCCTATGGGTGAAACTAAACTAAGGAGGAAATGCGTCTCCTATGGGTAAAAGTAAACGTAGGAGGAAATGCATTTCCTATGGGTGAAACTAAACTTAAGAGGAAATGCCTCTCCCATGGGTAAAACTAAACTTAGAAGGAAATGCCTCTCCTATGGGTGAAACTAAACTTAGGAGGAAATGCCTCTCCTATGGGTAAAAACAAACTTAGGAGGAAATGCATATCCTATGGGTGAAACTAAACTTAGGAGGAAATGCCTCTCCTATGGGTAAAACTAAACTTAGGAGGAAATGCGTCTCCTATTAATGAAATCTTCACTTAGGAAGTGCGTCTCCTATGCGTGAACCATTTCCTTCTTCCTGAATTATTTACTTACCTGTGTTGTCTTCCCTCGAAACTGCTGGGGATGACTTTTCCTTTTCTTCCTTACCCACTCTGGGTTGTCCGACCCTCTTGAAACTTGGTCGAGGATGCTTCTACATCTCGATGATCCACTAGGGATAACACTGCTGTGGATAACTCTGCTGAGTAAATATGTTATCTTACTCCTTCCAAAATTACTTCCTTTTGAGTATGATGTTTCATTCCTCTGCAAACTACTTCCCCCTTTTTCTTTTTTTCGTTTTTTTTTTTTAAAAAATAAAAATAAAAATGACAAGACTGAATGTATTCCTCTGTTATATGGGCGGGCTCCCAACTTCAACCAACAAATCGCCATTCTGTTCTTCAGGGGGCTCCTGACTTCAACCAATAATGTCAAACTATTTTTCAGGGGGGCTCCTGATTACTTAAAATTTGAATTGTATTCCCTTATTCTCCAGGTGAGTTCCTGACTGTTGATACTTCCATTGTATTCCCTTATTCTCCAGGTGGGCTCCTGATTGCTGATACTTCAACTGCTCTTCCTTGTTCTCCAGGTGGACGCCTGATTGCTAATACTCCAACTGCTCTTCCTTGTTTTCCAGGTGGATGCCTGATTGCTAATACTCCAACTGCTCTTCCTTGTTCTCCAGGTGGACGCCTGATTGCTAATACTCCAACTGCTCTTCCTTGTTTTCCAGGTGGATGCCTAATTGCTAATACTCCAACTGCTCTTCCTTGTTCTCCAGGTGGACGCCTGATTGCTGGGGATAATACTACTGGGGAAGTCTCCTTTATTCCCCTCCTTCAAATTCAATTTTTTTTTACACTGCTGGGGATAAAAGTGTTATCTTCTCGGGATAACGTTGTTGAGGATAACGCTGCTGGGGAATTTTATCCCTTCAAGTCGATGATTCATTCTTCTGGAAGCTGTTCGGGATGATAATGTCTTTTTGCTTTTCTGAGCACAAGTGTCATCCCTTTATTCTGTCTGCTGGGGAATACTTCCTCCATTTAAACTTATTATGTTGGGGCAACACTGGTTCAAACACCACTTCCCTTGAGGCTGGTGCTATCTTTATTCTTCCTCGAATGGGTACCTGACTTCCAGAAAATTTTCCAAATGAAAGGAAAATTTTCTGCCCCAGTTTGACAGTCTCCCTTATGGCATGCATTTCTGTCATCAATGCCATTTCCTTTACCTGTTTCAAATCAAACAAAATTTGTTAGTTTAAAACGTGGTGGTTGGTTGTGATACTCCTACTGGGATGACTTTTCCTTTTCTCCTTCCTTGCTCTGCGCTCCACAACTTGTTGGGGATGATATTATTTGCTGGGGATAATCCCTTTCTGCTGGGGATATCACTCTTCTTTTGTGGCATAGCTCGGAAACTGGCATTTCCCCGACCTTTTAGTCTAGTATGAATTTCCCCAAATCATGCTCACTGCTCTCCTTGCTTTATTCAGCGGGCCTTGGCCTTGAGGTTTATAACCTTTGATTTCGGCAAGGGTATCCCTCTTGACACTTGTCAATCCTTTTGTCAATTCCCTTTTGCTGGGGATATCTTTTTTGACACTGGCCTCGCGTTTGTTCCTTGCTGACTATACCACTTGGATGTACTAGTCAGATCTTATCTTGCATAATTGGAAAGCTGATGGCATATTTTGAAGTCAATTCACACTTGTTTTGACCAAACAGACTATATTGGGGAGTTTTTCTATGAAAGGAAAAGATGAAAAGGAACAGAATAAAGACAAAGGAAAATGATGACTCTTTAACAAAAGAAACTATAAATAAAAACCTATCAAACGCAGACACCGACTCTAATGGTCATGACATGCACATGTGGCCTATCCTCTGCCATCAATCATCTTTCAAGACCTTCAATTGGCAATTCCCCATCTGATTCTTAATCTTATTCGACTTGTAGTGCCCGAAGGGTTTTCACTATCAAGTCTCTCTCATTTTGGTTTTTCTCTCAGCTTTCATCGCCTTATGGTGTCCGTGAAGATTTTCACCGATAAGACTCTCTCATTTGTATCACTTTCCAGTTGAGGATTTGGAGTGTTGCCAGTATGACTCTCTCTGTTGGAGATTAGAGTCCTTTCTGCTGTGGAACAGAATGTTATGTTCGCCGGTAAGAATCTTCATTTGTCTGACTTGACATCTTTTAAAGACTGATCAAAAGGTCTTTCTTTGGACCGTAATGTGGGTTTTTAGTTAGGGCTAGAAAAAAAAGGGTATTAAAGGCTCAAAAATGCATTAATTTTGGGTTATTAGTTACAACCTTCGGAATTAGATTTATTTACAACAAACACAACCTTTGCCCCAGTTTCTTGCTTGGGGACATTTTAATTTATGATTTTTTCATTTTTCAAAACTATGATCGAGCCGTGAAGCGCCTACGTATCCTCTTTGAGGAATCAGGTCAAACGTAGTTCCCAATTCCTCTTTTTTCATTTGACTTTCTTTTGTTTTTTTTTGTTATCATTTTTCTTTTCTTTTCTTTTTCGTTTTGTTGTTTTCTTTTCTTCTTTTTTTTTTCTTTTTCTTTCTTTTTTTTCTTCATGTTTTCATGCCATGCTCGCGTTTTCTAGTCGTTTTTACTGATTCCGAACGAGGGGTATGAAAGAAAAATAAGTAAGGCTCAAAAGAGGTAACGAAGGATAAAGTGTTTAGGTAGCAGAACAAAATGCCTTCGTCCTTCCAGTCTTCAAAACATGCCAAATGCAAACAACACAACAAACAATAGATTTATAGTCTCTTCCGACGGTGCTGGGCTTGATAATTATGTTAAACATTTGCTTTTCCCTTTGTTATTTCTAAAACATCGTTGGGCGACACTCTCATTATCATGAATGACCCTCACGCCAATTTGGAGAATCTTGATTTTAACGGTTTTTTTTGTGTTTAACTTGCCCCAGTTCCACATGACTCGGGCTTCAAATAATCCCAAACCGTTCTTATTTCCTTTAAATGGTCTGATCGACTTTCCAGGGTTTTACGATTAACTTTTAAGGTTAGGGCCAAACTGTGTGCGCATGTCATGTCACTAGAATCGGCGCTGAACAAAATGACAAAAGGACTAAACAAAAAGATGACTGGAAATAATAAAAGACCGGATTTTGCATTGGACTACCGGTGAAATGGTTAAAAAAAAACAAAAACAAACCGGAATAAAATCCTAAACAACCTGGACAAAACTTAAACAAACCGCTATGACAAAACGGAAAGATAAGCGGAAAGATATTGACACAAAACAATATCTGAATTACAACCCTAATAATCCGAACAACATAAATGTCAACAAAATAAGCCACCACAAGCTTCTCTCTTGTTAACCAAGGAACAGAGCGTCCTTCCACTTTATCAAGACTGACATCTTAGCCACTGAGCTTTGCATCGATACTGCCAAGACCATTACCAGCTTCAATATCATCAACATCCGTTGGCAAGTTCTCGAGGGGGCTCGAGTGCACCATGTCACTATTATTAATCACAACCCGCCCTTCTTGGATCATTTTCTCTACTTCCCTTCTCCAACTATGACAACTCTCAATGTTGTGCCCTATGACATTGGAGTGGTAGGCGCATCGCGCTGCCGGATCAAAGCTCCTTGCAAGTGGATTTGGAGTACATGCGGGGAGTGGCTCAATAGAGCCAGCATGTTTTAGCCTTTCAAACAGACTTGCATGAGATACTCCGATAGGGGTGAGAGCCTTTCCTCGTTTCAGCAACCTTTCGTTCCTAAATGCTTGATTGGGCCGGAAACCTGATCCAGGGGGCTTCTGGTAGGCTTGTGAGGGTGGATAGGCCTTCTGTGGAGCTGGGTATTTGGAAAGTGAAGCCCGTCTTTGGGAATCTCGTGGAGAGAAGTAGCATTGGGGAGGGGAGTAGCGTGGACGAGTGATGGAGCTACTCGGGTAGCTAGGAAAGCTGTCATAAGTGGGTTGGGATGGAGAGTATGGGGGATGGGTAATGCCAGAGTTTGAAAAGCTTGGCGGTGGTGGGGGTGGTGCTTTCCCAGTTATCCATGCCTGATACATGTCTGCCACATGTTGTCTCAGCATTTTCACTTCTTCTACCAACCCGTTGTTCTGTTCGACCAATTGTTGTCGGTCATCAGTACCGACCCACCCTGTTCTGAGGTTCTGTGTCATTTGCTTTGCAGGGAGGAGTTACCACAACCAACCACTTTTCTATATATGAACACAGCAAAGGGAAGCCATCACGTTAGTGTCAGGGCATTTGACAGATAATCATATATTAGAGATGCAATGCACCTAAGCAGTTAAACCGTTCTATCAGAGATGCAATGCACTTGCGCTTTCCTTTATTTTTCTTTCTTCCTTTTTTTCTTTTTCAGTGGTGGTCGAATCTTATGGAGATTGCCTACGTATCATGACCCCGCATGAATCAGACCTTGCGTAGTTCGGACCAAATGAAAGGTAACAACAATGAGACACATTTTTTTTATCAATTTTCATAATAAAATAAACTGGGTTTCAAAGGTTGAAAGATGACCAACAAACTCAAAAATCAAACAACCCATATATTCTAGCCAAAAGATTTATAACCTCAAAACAAAAAGGTCAGCTTCCTTTCCCCGTTTGACAAATGCAACCAAACGGCTATTTTTGCAAATGTGCCCCCTTCCAAATCTCACATGAATTTTGAGGCCGGGGAGGATTATTTTGACACTTTACAAACTTGTCCGTTCTTTTACGAAAATAACCTTTTGACGATTGAAAGATACTCTAAGGCTATTTCGGCAAGAACGGTTTTAAGACGCGGCCGAAGCTGGCTCGGCTTTATTTTGACCAAAAATTCAAATGGTATTCACCTAACCGCTGACTCTTTTTTTTTCAAATTACAATAAAAACCGGGTGTTGTAAACACGGCCCTTCAGCACCTCGGGGACGAAGATTTGTAAGGCTGTGTGGGTCAACTAGACCAAAAATCCTAAACATGACCCAAAAGGTGGCTGTTTATGCAAAGTGAGCCTTCCGGCGTCCCTTTCGGGAACATTCGGCTATGTCTTGATAAAACAGCGTCACCCGACTTCTTTATGACAAAATTAAAATTTGACATGTTTTTTATTGGCTATTTTTAGCAAAAGGGGAGGTTGGACACCACTAGACTTATTTATGACAAAATAAAAAATTTTGACACGTTTTTTATTTATTTTTTGGTTTTTGACTATTTTAGCAAAAAAGGGGGTTGGACCCGATAAGGGTTGCCTACGTATCTCACATCCGGTGAGAATCAAACCCGCGTAGTTCGGGTAAATTAACCGAACTATTTTAAAACATGACTCTTTTCCATTTTTATTTTTGGCATTTCATAAGCGAATAAAACTATTTTTAGAAACAAGACTCTTTTTTTTCTTTTCAACAAATAGAATAGCCTATTTTTCCAAGCTAAAAATAATAGACTTTTTTTTATTTTCACAGATAATAAAACAACCTATTTTCCAAACTAAAATAAAAGACCCTTTTCTTTTTCCTTTCCTTTTTCAACAAATAATGAAACAACTTATGTTTTTCAAACTAGAACAAAAACTTTTCTTATCCTTTTCTTTATCAACAACCAACTTTCCAAAAATAAAAGGCTCTTTTTCTATTTTCTTTGATTTTTTTTTAGTAAAACAAAATAAAACATTTTCCTTTTTTTCAAAATTCCGGCAGAGTTTCGCCAGTAATTGGTCATTGATTTTTTTTTATTTCTAAGATAATCAATTAACTCCCTAACTGATATTTCTCTTTTTTTTCAATTTTCTAACATTCCCGAGATTCAAAAACCGGTCAACATGCAAGTTCGAAACAAATATATGTACAGAGCAAGTAGGATGCATCAGAATGGTCTTTTCATTTCAGGTTGCTAGTCCTAGACGAACCCAACCCCTGTGTTGAGTCCCCTAAGTCAAATGCAACGTGATGCAAATAAGCGTTCCTACTAGGGATCCGGCATGAAGTCACGTTATTCTATATTCAAAACCTGGGTCAGTGTACTAGACTATGTACCCGAGCGGACAACTCGAGTCGAGGAGGGGGCAACTTACCGGGAACCAAAAGGCCATCCGGCTTCGTAACTTGTCCGACCTCTTTCTTATTTCAGGGTATGACACTAACAGAATAGGGAGTCTCAACCAGTAAGCACATCCCCGGAGGTGAAGAGAGAAGGGTGTCGGCACAGTTTATATATACAGTCAAATAATATCAAAGCGGTAAAAGCAGCATTTAGCACATTAGGCTCAAACATGTAAAAATCAGATAAAGCCAAATATAACAATTTATCTAAGCTCGAATTTCTAACCCTGAACCAGTGGTTCTGGGTTTAACTTTTTTCCCCAGCAGAGTCGCCAGAGCTGTCACACCTCCTTTTTACATACCCGAGGGGGTACAAGGGAGTTTTTTCCAATTAAAGGACAATCGAAACGGGATTTATTTATTTATTTCAGAGTCGCCACTTGGGAGATTTAGGGTGTCCCAAGTCACCAATTTTAATCCCGAATCGAGGAAAAGAATGACTCTGTTTAACAGTCTGCGCACCAGAAATCCGGATAAGGAATTCTGTTAACCCGGGAGAAGGTGTTAGGCATTCCCGAGTTCCGTGGTTCTAGCACGGTCGCTCAACTGTTATATTCGGCTTGATTATCTGATTTTATACAAATATGAACTTATGTGCAAATTTTATCTTTTTACCGCTTTCATAATTGTTATTATTATTTTTACAAGAATATGAACATCGTTTAAAAACATGTCTTTGGATTGCGTCACATAAAATGCACCCGCGATCCGGAACGTATTTTTATTCAATGTTTTAGGATTTGGATTTGGGTCGCATAAATGCGCACCCGTGTTTAAGAATGTATTATTATTAAATCGTGCCTAAAGCGATTAGCGTATTATTATTTATGGGTAAGACTGTGGAATTCACTAAACAGTCCATCCCGAATTCTAAATACTCAATTAAATATTTATTGAGGGCCCCACAATTTTGTATTTTTTATTCGGCGAGGCTCGTCTCATTTATTTTTAAAAGACAATCCTAAAATGCCTACATTATTCTCTATTAAATTTGTCTCTACAAAATAAATAAATAAAAATGTCTTAATTTATTTACAGGCTGAAATTGACCAATAATATTTAATTAAACAACATTCTTCCAAGTTCCAAAATGGTCTATTTTGATAAACTAACGTGTTTTTTGAGACATGATAATCATCCAACAATAGCGAATTAACTAGACGAAGTTACTACACCATTTATTTATTTTTAGGCAATATATAGGTAGTTCGTCCGTTAAGCTATCATCCGATGTTTCACTATATGTATTAAATATCTACATGATTCTGATTTTTTGCAAGCTAAATAATTTATACATACAAATAAAATTCAGAATATAATTAAATATAATTCAGAATTTCAACTCTTCATTTCCGTATTCATACTTCATATTTCAGATTACA
Organism: Nicotiana sylvestris; assembly: GCF_000393655.2. Taxonomy (NCBI): domain Eukaryota; kingdom Viridiplantae; phylum Streptophyta; class Magnoliopsida; order Solanales; family Solanaceae; genus Nicotiana; species Nicotiana sylvestris. The sequence continues at coordinate 49,932,022 of NC_091068.1, forward strand.
ATAACCAGCGTGTCAGTTGTGTACCTGATTTGGAAGCAAAAGAAAATGAAAGATGAGAATCAGCAGCAGTAATAACAATACAGCACAGCAGCAACAATAACAACCCAGGAACAGAGTTTGCAAACCGGTGGAGTATTAATCCCAAAAATAAAAGCTTCAAGCTTTGATGACACAACAATTATTAATGCTAATTTCAAACAATGAAAGAAAGCAGAATATTTTTTTTAAACTAAACAAAGTTTAAATATTTTTTTTCGGAATTTTCTCTCTCTTAAATGTTCAACCTTCTTTTCTCTCTCTTATTTTCAGATTTGTTTCTCTCTCTCGTATCTGTGTATTTTTTCTCTATCTCTCTGTCTATATTTTTTGATTTCAAGACCTCACATATATAACCCATCCCATAAACCTTTCAATTAATTAAAATCCATACTTTTCTCTACCCAACCCATTATCTTTCCACTCATCCCCATTACATTAAATAAACATATCACACCACCCCATTTCATTTTGTCCCCCATGCTTCATTTAAAATAATGCAAGATTCCCCTTTAAATTAAATCTTGTCCCCCCTTTATATTAAATAATCATATCACAACCCACCCCATTTCATTTTGTCCCCCATGCTTCAAATAAACAATTACAAAATGTACAATTCCTAAACTACCCCTTCCGACCTTACTGAAATTACCAAACTACCCCTGAACGTATTACAAATTTACCAAACTACCCATCAGCTATAACATATCAATTAATCAAACTTAACCAAAATATAGACAATATGATCAATTTCTAACAATGTTCAAACAACAATATGAACACGGATGAACATCATAACAACAATATCACATGAACATGATTTTAACAACATTTCAACAACAAATCACATGAACACAAATTGAACAACCAAGAACAACTAAAATTTGATTGAACAATATTTTTAGCAACAACAAACCTATTTTTCGGATTTAAACAACAACAACAATCAAACAAGTATATTTAGATTCTTAAATTCAATAATATTGAACTTAAAATCAACTCTAACAACATTACAACAAACAATTCTTATATTAAACTTTAAACAAGATTATGAGACCAATTCAAGAAATAATCACAAATGATAAACAAGAAATCAAACTATACAAAATTCGGATTCAAGATCATCCAAACAAAGTATGAACATGAATGAATCTATTTTAACACAACAAACATGACGGATTAAACGATTAAATCAATATATTCCTTTAACACAACTAAATTCTTTAAACAAATAACAAGATCGACGAAGAAACAATTATGAACTTAAACTTGAACTTAACAATACTAACAATTTCTAACAATACATAAACACATGAAACAAATTGAAGAAATAGTTAATTAAATTTCAATTTGAATCTAACAAACAACAAACTAACAAATATTCACTTAAACAATAATACAAACATGAAATGAATATGAAAACAACTAATTAAACTTCTACTTTGAAATCTGAAAATTAATTTAACAAAACAACATGAACACACTAGAAAATTATTTCAATGATGAACAACGAACAAAACAAGGATTAAATCATTTAACGATTTGGATCCGGAAAATATCAAACAAAATATGGACAAAAATAAAACTCAAAAACAACTAACCGGAGATGAATCAACGACGAACTCGAACGAATTTTAAACGAATCCAAACGAAACTTTGACAGAACTTCGTCGGACTTTAACCGGACTGCTTTTGTTTCCTCCGTGTGTGTGCGTGTAGTTGTGGAAGTTGCTATGGTGAGCAGCAGCAGCACTTGGATGTGAAGAACGCAGCGGGCAGTAGCGATTTGGAAGCTGGAAGAAGCTGCCATGGCAGCAACGACAACGAAGAAGAAGCAGTGGGCAGCAGTCCGCGTCGACGGGAAGAAGACGCAGCGAGCAGCAGCGACGGGAAGAAGACGCAGCGAGCAGCAGCGACGGGAAGAAGAAGAAGAAGAAGCCATGGGCAGCAGCAACAGGTAGCAGAAAACGCAGCAGCAACTGCATGAGCAGCAGCATCAGCGGCTGGACGCGAACGACGCAGCAGTTGCGACGATGGTCGTTTGGATGCGACGACGAAGAAGAAAGGCAGCTTGCTTGGCGTTTTGTTTGGAGAAGATTTGTTCGTTGGAGCTGCTGGTTTTGTCGACGTCGGGCAGCCATGGTTGAGTTTTGAGGGGGAAGCCATGGATGACCTTGGAGAAAAATGGAGAAGAAGAAGATAGGGAGGGGGTGGCGGATAGCTTAGTCTTTTAGGGTTTTTCTTTGTTTTTTTTTTTGTTTTTGTTTTGTTTTGTTTTTATGAAAAATGAAAGACAAAGGGGGTTTGGGTCTTTTGAGTTATGGACTGGGTCGACCCAGTTCGAAATGGACTGGGTCGTAGGGAAGATTGGGCCATTTTTTGGGCCTATGGCTTGAAGTTGAAGAAGAGGCCTAATTCCGACTTTCTTTATATTTTCGCTCTCTTTTCTTCTTTTATTTTTCTAAAACTAAATTATAAAAATACTTAAACTATTATTAAGAACTAAATTAAGTTATAAAAGCGCAAATTAACTCCCAATAACAATTAACGCACAATTAAGTATTAATTAAGCATAAAATTGTATATTTGGACATTAAATGCTAAAAATGCAAACGATGCCTATTTTTGTAATTTTTTAATTTTTGTAAAACAAATTTAATTACTAACAATTGTAGAATTAAATCCTATATGCAAAATGCGACATATTTTTGTATTTTTTATTAATTTAGCAAATAAACACGCACAGACAAATACAAATACTTATTCAAAATATCACAAAATTGCACACCAAAGAAAAATCATTTTATTTTTGGATTTTTTGGGAGTAATTCTCATTTTGGGCAAAAATCACGTGCTTACACACACTATATGCTTGAATTGTTTCTAATTGTAGGTACACCGGCGAGCAACGGCCATCCCGGCAGGAGCAAGCCCGCTCCAGTTCCCACAGCCATATCAAACCTTAACCATTCTCGCAAGCCGCCCACTCCCCCCATCTTGGGCATCGCGTCCGTTTTTGAAGAGTCTCCATCGTCATACTCCGCCGACAGATCCTGAACTATATATGGCCTGATTCCTGTGAAACCAGGGATATGTAGGCAGCTCAGAAGCCAGGGCGCGACCTAGCTTCTTAGAACCGTTTCATTCGGTCAAAATTGGTCATCATATCTTTACCTGACAGCTCTTTTATCCTTCCCGAGTAAAGAGGGGCAGCTGTTGATACCCAATTTTTTCCTATATATTTTTCAATATGCAAATACTTTCAAAATACCATATGTGTGCATATATATAAGTATGTCCAAATGCTTTATTATTTTTTCTTAATTTTTAAAGATTTTTTAACCAATTTATTTCCCTATTTTGTTCATAAAAAATCCAATAATAATTCCCAAAATTATCATTTCGGTGATTCATTTATTGGATTCTAATTTTATGCCAAAATATAGCTAAGATAATTTTTTCATATTTTTACGAATTTATTTAGTATTTTTAAAACCAAATTGCATATAATTGCAATATTAACCTCTTTTAAGATTTAGTTGTGTTTACATTTATAAAATTTAAGTCCAGTATTTTTAAATTAATAATTATATGTTGTAAAACATTTTGGTACTTTTAATTTATTTCCAAAAATTAATTTTACTATTTTTATAATTTTAAAAGGGGAAAATGGCTATTTAAATGATAGCCGAATTTCATTCCAATTATAGCCTAATTTGACCCCAATTTGAACCCAGTTTTTCCGGCCCAATTCCCACTCAAACTCGACCCCCTAACCTAATTTACACAACCCAACCCAGTCTCCCACCTAACCCCTCTAGTCCTGGTCGTTGATCATTTAGATCAACGACCACCATTCCCCCTTTCCTTTTTTTAACCCCAAACGACCCCTAAACCTATCTCATTTCTCACCTACCACCACCCGTGAATCCACTTCTCTCTCAACTCTCTCTAAAACTCTCATGAACCCTAGCCACCGCCCTCTCACCCCACCCTTATATCTGCCTAATCCATGGCCTTCCATGGTCATTTGAGACCTGTACCAGCCTTCCATGGCTTCTATGTGTTTGTTCTTGTGGTTTCACGGCCAGACCTTGAAGGATCCTGGTCCAGTCCTTCTTCGATTCCAGTTCATGGCCCTTCTCCGGTCATCCTTGACCTTTTCTCCGGCCATCCATGTCCATTCGAGTCAGAACCTTGACTCTCCTGGTTAGATCGATAACTTTCAGGGCCTTTCTCACCTTTTCTGGGTTTTTCGAACCCTAATTTTTAAGATTTTTTAACTTTCTTTCCGATCTGCTTTAGATGTGTGATTACCTTGAACTTTTAAACATTTTCTCGAAGTTTCTTTAACTTTGCTTTCAAAATGACTCTTCATCTTTTCCGATTAGGGTTTTCTTTTAAGTTATTTCAAAATCTCTTCTCTGATTTTAACATATTTGTGATTTTTCTATGTTTTGCTCATGTTGTTCTTCTATCTGAGTTAGCATGCTGAAAACCCTAACTTCTTTTGAGTCTCAATTGAGTCCTGAAGATGTTTGTTAGATGTGTGCTTGTTTGTTTAAACTCTTGCTTGACTTGTCTGTTTACCATCTTTTAAACTCAATTATTGCTGAAAACCCTAGGTCTTCTTGGCCTGGAACTGTTTGTTTGAGCATGCACGTGATGCGATTAAAGTTCTTTGTTTCTGGCTCTTTTTTTATGAGGTTATTTGATTCTGAGTTTTACTATCCTTTAAACTTAACTGTTGTTGAAACACTAACTTTTTCAAGAGGTTTCCTCACTTGTTACTGTGAGACCTTTACTCGCTTTTGACTCTCTTCTTCGCTTTGGCTATATGTGTGAGCCCTAACTAACTACTGAACCCTAGCTTATTTCTGCCACTACTGCATACTTGTGATTATCTCTTTTGCCAATGTGCTTGGCCTCGTATGTCTGATGACCCTGTTCACTTTATTTATATACTGAAGTGCAGAAGCATGTTTCTTCTTTGATTGATCTCAATCGTGTGACTGATTTCAAAAACTTTCTTTTATGAACTCTAATTTCGCTCGCTTGTTAAAGTTAATTGATTCTTTTCCTTATTTTGCCTTACTGAATCTTTTCCAAAATAAACATATTTCTGTACTTAGACTTGATTACTTACTCAATGCTTTTACTACTCCTTTTATGGCAATAAACAGTTTATCTCTAAATTGATCTTCTTTCCTTATTTTGAATATGTCATTACTCGTTAAACAGTGACTCCTTAATCAAAGGAAGTCACTTGTGTAATTGATTCTGACTGTTGATTATTTCTATGTTTGTATCTTATTACTTTTCCTTCACTCGTTTTCAAAAACTATAAATACCATGCACCCCTCTCTCTTTTCTCTGTTACTACTTGTGTTGCTGCCTTACCTAGCCGGCTGAAATCCAAGGCTAGGCTATGGGAAATTTGCTTACTTTCTTTCTGCATTTGCTTCTTTACTGGTATGTTCTAATTAATCTTAAGCACTAACAACAACATGTTTCTTTGCTATTTCTTGCACTCTTGCCTATTTCATACTTGTGTTTAATCGAGTTCCATTATTAAGCATGTTGTGATCTGCCCCTTTCCCTTCTAAATTAATGTTTTTCTTCTAATATTTGAACTCTGTCAGTCACATATGATGACTTATGAATCCTAAACCCTCATATCCCCTATGTGTTTGTATTCCCTGGTTGGTTTGAGGGCATGTCAGTATTAGATATTGTTATGCATGACCCAAACCTGACCCTCCCTGGATCATATGCTTCATATCCGCTCTATGTATTGTGTCCTCTGGCTGGTTTATGGGCATGCCAGCATCACTTATTGCTGTGCATGTCCAGATTTGACCCCTCCTAGGGTCATATGCTACCTGCAATGTATTCCCAAACCCCTACCCCTTTGAGCAATTACTGATGATGTATAATTTTAGCTGTACTACTACTGTTTTCCAAACTACCCTTACCCCCTTGCTATTCTCAACCCAGTTTTTAAACAAATCTCCGCTTTTGCACTTCCATTATACTCTTAGACTTAGGTTCTTCCCCTCTTATGTGAGCCTTGCCTTGGGACCCATAAGCTCCCTCTGAACTTGGACATATAAGGGCTGGCCGTTCCACACTGCAGTCATCTCTATCTGGTTATGCAAACTTGGGTGTGAGCACTGCACGGGGTCCCCTTGAGGCCCTTGGGGAACTTTCACACTCAAGTCTGAGAAAGGCTTTGAAACAATGGCGTTTGAGGTGGTTTATTCCATAACTCAAAGAGGAAGTCAAGAATCAAGCTTCCTCTGGCTGTAACTTCTTCTTTACACTTTTCTGATGCAATTCATTATTTGGTCTGTAATAAGTTGTAATAAACATTGGGGTTGGCTAGTGAAAAAGGATGGGTAATTATGCATGTTTAGTTGTAGAAGGGTAGAAGACATGCCTATAGGACTTGTTTAAATTTCTGCATGTTTATTACCACTCTTAGATGCCATGCCTATAGGACTTGTTTTCTGTATGTTTAACTCTGCATTAAGAAAACCTGCGATAGGAGTTGTTAAATTCTGCATGTCTAAACCAGCATTTAGATAACATGCCCATAGGACTTGTTTCAAAATTTTGCATGTTATGGCCACGCTTAGACACCATGTTCTTAGGATCTAAACGGCTAAAATCAGACATTACGTCCATAAGGTTAAGAATCAGTACCCTTTTATAGAAATCATGCCTATAGGAAGTAAATCCTGCCTGTTTCATTTTACTATCAAGATAGATATCATGTCTATAGGAATTAAAATGAGCAATGCTAGATATCCTGCCTATAGGATCGGAAACCAATTTTTTAAAATCAATTTGACCCTGAATCAATTTTAAACAACCTTACTCTTTACTTTAACGTGGTTAGAAAGCATGTCTATAGGATCCAAATCATTCGTTTAAAACTATTATTGCTTTGTCACGTTCTAGATCAGTAGTAGATACCATGTTCATAGGATTTCACCCAAACACTTAGGCAGGCCTTAGGTGATAACAATAAAATGGAATTTGCCTTTGTTAAGTAGTAACTGCTACAACCAGCAGGCAGACCTGATTCGGACTTCTTAGTTGAGTTATGTAATAAATTGGTCTGCCTCAACGATTAAAATTCTCCTTGCCTTAGTATTTTAAATTCAGACCTTAATTGTGTTTAAGTCATGTTATTTATGTGCTTTGTTTGAAGAGGCATACATGAGCCTTTTGGTTGTTTACATGTTTCCCCTAATATGCAGTCCTATGTGTTTTTTTTTTGTACGTCGCCTTAGCTTTTTCATCTTCTGAAACCCAAAAGTCAGCCTAATATTCCTCTCCTTTAGGAATAGTAGTCCTAAGTTCCTCCGGGACTGATAAGAATGCGATGGGTAAAAATATGCAATAGTGGTCGAGTCCAATCCGCGCTTTAATACCTTAATGGGGTGGGGAGGGTAGATATGGACATGATGACCGGTGAGCTAATACCACGTGTATCCCCTCTTTTGAGGAGTGTCATACCGAGTATCGTATTGATGTGATCCATATTATATTTAAACCTAGGACCCCCTCCTTTTATATCCTCAAGTATATGTAGAACTGTAACTCCTTTTCAAAATTCATCTTTCAATTGTTCTTTCAAACTCTTGTGTATTTAAATTTAAATCCCCTATTATTTGAGCCTATACTTGTCTATTTGCTAAATTGCACAAATTCACAAGAAATTGTCTGGCCGGGAACCACACTAGTGGATCCTGAGGGGTGCCTAACACCTTCCCCTTAGGATAATTTCAAGACCCTACCCTATCTCTGGTTATCAAATTAACTTAGAAGTGATCCCTTATAGGTGTCCTAATGCACCTTAAATCATTAGGTTGAGACTCTTCCAATGCAAAACCTAGTTCCCAAAAGGAATGAGTTGTCCTAAAATGTCATAAACCTAATCTCACGATGCATAAGAGGGGGAAAAGGGGGCGTGACAGGACCCTGAAATGAAGTGGGGCTCACCAATTCAGCTGAGGAGAGGGTGTGCTACTATCACGGATTAATACCACCTACTATGGAACCACCTGCATCTATTAAAGATGCAGCGCCCCCGACAAAAGTGACGTTAGTACATATGGAATAGTACTAGTATGTAAAACTAAACCATCTTAATAGAACGAGTAATAGTAAATGGAGAAGGAAACATGAAATTAATAAGAAACTCAAACAGTATCAAGGTGTCAAGTTAGGAAATTTCAAGTAAGTTTCAATCTTTTTAGGTTGGGAGATCTTTAGCATCGATATACCACCGTATTTTTAGCACTGAGTCCGATCCCAGCCCGATCGGCTAAGTCGTCTCACCCCGAGGCATCCACCCACAATACCACCATGTGAGCGACATGGTGTTCGATCTCAGCTCGATCGACTAAGCCATCTCACCACAATGTCGTGTGGGGCGACATCATATCACATCTCGCTAGCAATAAGTTCATCCCATTTAAGGGGAAACATCTCAAAACATCAATCTCATCCCATATAAGGGGAAACAACCTTATCACATTAACAGAGGAATTTACCCCCCCCCCCTAATCACTCCTACACGGCATGTGTTGCTTTGGGTTAGGTTATCTTGACCTACCCTTCCTCGGTGGCTAAACGATACTCCCACTCATTTCATAATATTTTACATATCATTCATTTCATTAGCACCAATGGCCATAATGCAATATCTCTCACATTGGCCGCACATCATATCTCATGCTCCTTTCTTTAACTTTCAATTATCATCATGCATCATCAACAACAAGGCTTTTCAAATTAAGACATTAAATATGCATGTGAGAGAATAAAGGTGTTAGGAACATGGAGATTTCTTAGTCAATTTGGCATAACAACTTTTATTCGACTTGACTTGAAGTCACAATATTTTAATACATGACTCACGCTTTGAGCACACTCTCGAAGAATAGGATAATATTATAAGAATATTAGGAACACATTTTAAATATATATATATAGCTAATTTATAATGAACAACCGGAACTTACAAAGACATTGTGGGATTTGATTCTAAGAGAGAGGTTTAGCCAACATACCTCGCCTTGAGTGTCCTTAAATTACTACATTGTTCGGAAATATTATCCACTTCGATCTATTTGGAAATATTGCAAAATTAAACACAAATTAGGAAGGAGTTCATGGTTTAAGCTCATTCGAGCATTTTATCAATTACTAGGTGGGTATTATGATTTCAAGGTCCTACTATGGAGGATTCCATCATCCCACTACCCAAAGTCTACCCAATTAAGCACAACAATCTCCCCACAAACTTTGATAGTACATGAATGCATAATGAACAACTCTCACACCCAAGAATTACTTTTCTCATTACTTATTTTCAGTTAAATCCCAAAATTGAGGGCTAGGTAGTAGAATCTTACATCTAGGATGAAGACCTAGTGAGTTTTCCTTATTAATCCTCCTAGCCTTGGAAACCCCTCTCACTCTAGAGCACTTCCTCAATCTCAAAATATCAGATTTTTACCTTATAAATGACTATTAACGTCTATATATCGAAATAGAGTCGGGTTATAAAAACCAAAAAATGGACCTTCCAAACAAAGCTCTGTGGTCGCAGAATGGATATGTGATCCACAAATTGGTCCGCATAAGTGATGTCAAGAACTAGGTTGTTCGGGTCAGTTCTGGGACAAGTCTGCGGTCACATAATGCACAACAGAACTCCCCTTCGAAAATCTCCATGCTAGGTCTGTGATGGATTTTGCGGCCCGCGAAAGCATTATACGGTCGCATATTGGATCGCAAAACGACCCTCCAAAATTGGCCACTTTTCTATTACACTCTATAGCCAATATGCGGTCCGCGGAGTGATTCTGCAGTCGCATAGTGGACCGTAGAAATGCCCTTTTCTGCCAAAAAATTTCTTCAACTCCCGGGCATCACATAAGTCCACCTTGTCATCATGAAAGATCGGGTTTTTAGGTGAAATTTTTTGGACTCTATAGCCAATATGCGGTCCGCGGAGTGATTCTGCAGTCGCATAGTGGACCGTAGAAATGCCCTTTTCTGCCAAAAAATTTCTTCAACTCCCGGGCATCACATAAGTCCACCTTGTCATCATGAAAGATCGGGTTTTTAGGTGAAATTTTTTGGGGCCTTACATCCTCCCCCGCTTTGGATCATTCGTTCTCGAATGAGTGTCAAAATCTGCCATTAGCATCTAATGTGACCGAACTATTACTTCACACACCAACAATTTCAAATTTTGGCTAACTCCCTAAATTTTCAAAAACTTTACTAGAGTCTCCCATGTAATGAGACTATCCACTTGCTAGAGAATCACAAAAATCAATCCTAGTAACATAACCATAACACAACGATGTAACACAATTACGGAGACAACACCGTCTACAATGTTATAACCATTATATTAGCAAAAGAAACATCCTTAATATGAACTATACAATTGAAACATAATTCATAGAAGGTAAACTCTTAACATTTTCACAGAACATAGCCACCTTAAATACATAGTCATTCAAACAAATGGGGGTACTTCCTCTTCATCTCTTCCTCGGCCTCCCAAGTGGCCTCTTCAACCTGCTGGTTTCACTATAGCACTTTCACGGAGGCAATTTCCTTATTTTTCAGCTTTTAGTCTTGCCTATCAAGAATGCTGATTGGAATCTCTCTAGAGTATCAACCGGAACAATAAGCGACGGATCTCCAACCACCTTATTCAACATGGATACATGAAACACCGGGTGTACTAAAGACATCTCTGGAGGTAGTTTTAGCCTGTAAGCCACCTGACCAATCCTCTGAATGATTCTGTACGGTCCGACATACCTCAGACTCAATTTTCCTTTCTTACCAAACTGCATTACCACCTGCATGGGGGAGACCTTCAAGAATACCCAATCATCATCTTGGAACTCCAAATCCCTACGACGTACATCTGAATAGGACTTCTGATGACTCTAGGCAGTTTTCAACCATTCCTTAATGATCTTTACCTTCTCCATAGCCTGATGCATGAAATCTGGCCCTATCAACTCCGTTTCTCTAATCTCGAACCACCCAATGGGAGATCTGCATCTCCTACCATATAAAGCCTTTAACGACGCCATCTGAATGCTAGTATGATAATTGTTGATGTAGGAATACTCTACGAGTGGAAAATGATCATCCCAGCTACCTTTGAAGTCAAGAGCACAAGCACACACATATCTTCGAGAATTTGAATAGTCCACTCTGCTTGCTCATCGGTCTGTGGATGGAAGGTTGTACTAAGATTTACCTGACTACCCAACCCTTGCTGAAATTTCTTCCAAAAATTAGCTGTGAACTATGCTCCCCGATCAGAAATGATAGAAACTGGAGTGTCATGCAACCTGACTATTTCCTTGATATACAACTAAGCATATTGTTCTGTTGTGTTGGTAGCCTTAACAGGTAAAAAGTGCGTTGATTTTGTGAGTCGGTCCACAATCATCCAAATCGAGTCGAACTTTCAAGGAGTGCGAGGTAGCCCTACCAAAAGTCCATATTGATCATCTCCCATTTCCACATCGAAATTTCTATGTTCTGTGCCAAATCACTGGGCCTTTGATGCTCGGCCTTTACTTGTTGACAATTTGGACATCTTGCCAAAATGTCTGCTACATTTCTCTTCATATTGTTCCAGCAATAGACTTTCTTAAGATCATGGTACATCTTTGTAGAGCCTGGGTGCATAGAATACCTGGAAGTATGAGCCTAGGTCATGATTGTTTCCCGGAGACCATCCATGTTTGGAACACATAGTCGTCGTTGGTACCTTAGTGTACCATCATCCATGCCAAGAGAAAAAGTTGTGGTCTTATGTTTATGAATCCCCTCCTTCAATTGTACCAATAGTGGATCGTTGTATTGCTTCTCCTTGACTTTTACCACAAGTGATGATTCAGCCCTATTGTGCACAATCACCTCTCCTTCACTAGAGTCCGTAAGATGAACTCCCAAACTAGTTAACCGATGAACTTCCTTGGACAACGACCTTTGATATGCCTCCAAGTGAGCTAAAATACCTATAGATTTCCGGCTAAGAGCATCCACCACAACTTTAGACTTCCCCGGATGACATAGAATATCAATGTGGTAGTCCTTGAGTAACTCAAGCCATCTTCTCTGCCTCAGATTCAATTCCTTCTGTTTGAAAATATACTAGAGGATCTTATGGTCCGTGAATATATCCACATGGACCCCATACAAATAATGGCGCCAAATTTTCAATGCAAAAACCACCGCCACGAGCTCTAAGTCATGTGTTGGATAGTTCTTGTCATAATTCTTGAGTTGCCTTGAAACATAAGCGATCACCCTTCTATGTTGCATCAATAGACACCCAAGTCCGATTCTTGAAACATCATAATATAACACAAACCCATCTATACCCTATGGTAGGTCAACACCGGTGTCGTAGTTAATCTTGATTTCAACTCTTGGAAGCTCCTTTCACAAGCATCTGGCCATTGGAACTTCACCTCATTTAGCGTCAATTTAGTCAACGGAGAGGTAAGAGTGAACCACTCTACAAATTTCCTATAATACCCGGCTAAGCCCAAGAAACTACGAATCTTTATTGGAGTTGTAGGTCTAGGCCAATTCTTCACAGCTGTAATCTTCTAAGGATCAACCTTAATTCCTTCTCTAAAGACAACATGACCTAAGAATGTGACAGATTCAAGCCAAAATTTGAATTTCGAAAACTTTGCATACAACTGTGCTGATACAGAGTCTGCAGAACCACCATGAGATGATCGACATGGTCCTCAATATCGTCAATGAACACTATTACAAAAAAGTCAAGGAATAGCTTGAAAACACGTTTCATAAGATCCATGAAAGTTGTCGGGACATCATCCCCCTTCCATTCAATAACTCGATCATTTGGGAATTCAAATCTAACGGTCCTGGTTCGGCAATCAAGCTTAGAAAAACATGAATAAAGCTAGTTCATTCCCATTATTACATCAAAATCAACCATCTCCAATTCAATAAGATCGGTCATGGTGTCCCGACTACGCACTGTCACAACACAATCACTATAAACCTGCACAGCCACAATAGACTTACCAACCAGAATAGATACAGAGAACAACTCATGAAGCTATTTCGGTTCTATCCTAAATTCCATAGCAACATAAGGAGTGACATATGACAAAGTGGAACCAGGATCAATAAGTGTATACACGTCATAAGATTGGACAATCAATATACCTATGACAACATATTGAAAAGCCTCTGAACTCTGGAAACCCTTCATGGCATAGAAATGGCGGGGTCCTCCTGAACTCTATGTACCACCCCTAGTTGCTCCATGCCCTGCTGGTGCTGGAGTGCCTCGAGCTGGAGGAGGTGTTGTGGATATAGTAGCTGCAGAATTGGTTGGTTGTGTTGTACCCCTGACCACACTCTGGCGGGACAAACGATAATCTCTTTGACTGTAGCCTCTCAACCCGCACCCATAGCATATGGGTAGGTCCATGAAGTAGGCCCCAAAATACACCTTCCCACACCTAGGGCATGGGGGCTTTCGCTGCTGCTGGAATCTCCCTCCAAGCCGACCTTGATGGTAGGATCCCCTGCTGCCCTAGCTGGGCTTGAAACGGCTCCACTACTACTGACTGGGCCCTAATGGTTGTGCACTGACTAAAGACTGGGAAAGGACTGGGATATCCTTAACGACCCTCCCCTAAATGTTGACCTGACACCACTACCAAAATTACCACTAAAGTTGCCCACTGATCGGGCCTTGTTGCTACCCTCTCGCTCCATTCTATTCTTCAGTTTGCGGGTCTTTGTAGCTTGAGAAAATGCCACCATCTTACCATAGTTCATATTAGAATTTAAGGCAGTTGTAGCGACCTCATTAATAACCAAGGGGATAAGGCCCTACACAAACCGGTGCACTCCAGCCTCCATGGTGGGCAACATATATATGGCATACTTGGAAAGGCGCGCGAACCTCATATGATACTCCCACACACCCATGCTACCTTGTTTCATACTCTCAAGCTCGGTGGCACGAGCTGCATTAGTCTCGGCAGGCAAGAAATGATCGATAAAGGCGTCGGTAAACTCATTCCACCTCCCCTCCTCATAGGACTCCTCCCACATCTCGAACAAAGAATAGGCCACCTCTTTTAAGTAGTAGGAGTCCAACTCCACTCCCTCCGTATCAGTAGCACGCATGACTCGTAGAGTCTTGTGCATCTCATCAATAAGGTCGTGGGGGTCCTCCTCGGGATCAGTATTTGTGAACACTGGAGGATCCCATTGAAGAAACCTGTTTACCCTGAAACTAGCGGAATCCCCTAGCTGACTAGAAGAAGTGGGTGCAACATTCGATATCTGGGCCTGTGAAGTCATTATTTGAGCCAACATCTGTATAGCTCCCCTAAGGTCCTCATCAGAAACACCGGTACCAGAAGCTGGGGCTGAAGGTGGAATAGCCTAACCTTAAGTATATGTAGGAATTGGTACATTCTGAGCAGGAGTAGTAAAATTAGGCAGTGTAGTAGTTGGGGGGGAATCAGAATATCCTCACCCCTCGGGTGCTCACCAACACCATCAGGTGTAGAATCAACTACCACTCCTGGGGTGGCATTGGCTCCTTGGCCAGTTTATGCCTTCTTCCTAGTGCCATGTACTAAATATTAGAGCAATGCACGAGTTAGAGGAGGAATAGTCTTACAATCAGCTCTATCGCACAATCTAGAACATCAAAGAAGGGTATTATTCCTAAATGCCCAAGTAGCCCCTAATTATAGATGTGGGCAACAACACACCGATAAGAAGGAATCTACTAGACATGACTTTGAGACATCCTAGGAAATTTTAAAACCTTAGGCTTTGATACCAAGCTTATCACGCCTCGGCCTTAGGAAGCGCGACTGGTGATCAACAGAGATACCTCGATCTAGCAAGCCTGCATAATGCCATCTACCTAACTCACCCATGAATAAAGAGAAGAATACATTTCATTAATTAGACAATAAGAGGTCATGTGAAAAACACCAGTTCATTGCCATAAGTTACATCATTAACAAGTCTCCAAAATAGTACACTATACAATCATAGTTGAAGTGGAACAGGTGATATGATTACAACATTTTTGGTTTAACCTTTCCCAAACAAGATACAACCCACACTATGTCTAGGTAGCCTCTAACAGAAACAAAAGAGTGTTTCGACAGTACCAACAACAAGGCTCTAGCTATACTTCAAAATGCTATGTACAAGGGACAAGATATACAGGACCCCGAAATGAAGTGGGGCTCACCAACTCAGCTGACGAGAGGGTATGCTGCTATCACTAATCAATACCACCTGCATCCATTAAAGTTGCAGCGCCCCCGGGAAAAGGGATGTTAGTACATATGGAATAGTACTAGTATGTAAAACTGAATGCCCTTAACAGTAAACGGAGAAGGAAACACGAAATCAATAAGAGACTCAAACAGTATCAAGGTGTCAAGTTAGGGGAAAGGTAAATTTCAAGTAAGTTTCAATCTTTTTAGATTGGGAGATCTTTAGCACCGATATACCACCGTATTTTTACCACGGAGTCCGATCTTATCCCGACTGGCTAAGTCGTCTCACCCCGATACATCCACCCACAATACCAGTATGTGCATTGACATAGCATCCGATCTCAGCCCGATTGACTAAGCCGTCTCACCACAATGTTGTATGGGTCGACATCACATCACATCTCGCTAGAAATATTTTCATCCCATTTAAAAAGAAAATCTCAACACATCAATCTCATCCCATATAAGGGAAAACAACCTTATTACATTAACACGTGGGTTTACCCCCAATCACTCCTACACTGGCACGTGTAGTTTCGGGGTTAGGTTATCTTGACCTACCCTTCCTGTGTGGCTAAATGATACTCTCGAAGCATTTATTATTTAAAGTATTCACCACTCATTTCATAATCTTTTACATATCATTCATTTCATTGGCTCTAATAGCCATAACACAATATCATTCTTGGTACATTGGCCGCACATCATATCTCATGCTCCCTTCTTTCACTTTCAATTATCATCATGGATCATCTACACCAAGGCTTTTCAAATTAAAACATTAAATATGCATGTGAGCAAATAGGGTATTTGGCACATTGAGATTTCTTACACAATTTGGCATAACAACTTTCATTTGAACTTGACTTGAAGTCACAGCATCTTAACACATGACTCGTGCTTTGAACACACTCCCCAAGAACAACATAATACTATAAGAATATTCGGAACATATTTGGAATATATATATATATATATATATATATATATATATATATATATATATATATATATATATATTGCGAAGCTTATTCGGAATAGCTAATTTATAATGAACAACTCGGAACTTACAAGGACATCATGAGATTTGATTCTAAGAGAGAAGTTTATCCAACATACCTCGCCTTAAGCTTCCTTAAATTACTACAATGTTCAAAAATCTTAGCCACTTTGATCTATTTGGTAATATATCAAAATTGAACCCAAATTAGGAAGGAGTTCATGGTTCCAGCTCATTTGAGCATTTTATCAAACACTAGGTGGGCATTATGATTTCAAGGCCCTCCTATGGAGGATTCCTTTATCCCACTACCCAAAGTCTACCCAATTAAGCTTAACAATCTTCCCACAAATCTTGATAGTACATGCATGAATAATGAACAACTCCCACACCCAAGAATTGCTTTTCTCATTACCTAGTTTCAGTTAAATCCCGAAATTGAGGGCTAGGGAATAGAATCTTACCCCTAGGATGAAGGCCTAGTGAGTAGAATCTTACCTCTAGGATGAAGACCTAGTGAGTTTTCCTTGTTAATCCTCCAAGCCTTGAGCAAGAATTGATGAACAATTAGTTTAGGAACCCTCTCTCACTCTAGAGCACTTCCTCACTCTTAAAATATCAGATTTTTACCTTACAAATGACTATTAACGTCTATATATCGAAATAGGGTCAGGTTATATAAACCAGAAAATGGACCCTCCGAACAAAGCTTTGCGGTTGCAGAGTGGACCATAGAATAGATATGCGATCTGTAAAATGGGTTGCAGAAGTGATGTCAAGAACTGGGTTGTTCAGGTCAGGTCTGTGACTTGCAGACCGGGTTTGCGGTCGCATAATGCACTGCACAACTCCCCTCCGGAAATCTTTATGTTGGGTATGCGATGGATTGTGCGACCCGCGAAAGCATTATGCGATGGAATATTGGACCACACAACGACCCTCCAAAATTGGCCACTTTTATGTTGCAATCTGTGGGTCGATATGCGGCCCGCAGAGTGATTCTGCGGTTGCATAGAGGACCGCAAAAATGCCCTGTTCTACCAAAAATTTCCTTCAACTACCCAATGCACTGTTCAATCCAAAAAGTCCTTCTCGCCGCGAAGAATCTCTACAATCATCAACACATAAGTCCACCTTGGCATCGTAACGCCAGGTTTTTAGGTGAAATTTTTGGGGACTTACAGAATTATTGTGGTTATTGCCATATAGGCTTATGTCACATTTATCTCGGTATTTACATTAAATTATGTTTTAAAATATAATGTTTCACCGGTTTAAGTATTGTAAGTAATCGGCTTATTTAGTCTTAGAGATTAGGTGTCATCATAACGCCTAATGAAGGATTTTGGATCATGAAAAGCAAGGTGGTTAGAATAGGTAAAGTATGGCTTAGACTAAAAAATATGATATCAGCTGATATAAGTTACCTACAAATATCAAGTGAGTAGCAACGATATCCCTTTTGAACTCAAGAATACTGAAGGAAGACACACTTGAGAACACGATGAGCTAACTTATCTTTTACGGGAGCGAATTTATGAACAAAACATATTCTCCTAAAAGTAGTGAATGCGGAATTTGATTTTGGATGGAAGATGAAGGCATCTGGGTAATCAAATAACAAGCTATGAGAACTGCATCTCCAAAAAAATGCAGCACAACATGAGACTCAATGAGAAATGTACGATCAATCCTGCTGAGGTACCTATTCTTTCTCTCTGCAACCCCCATTTTACTGAGGGGTATATGGACACGAAGTCTAGTGAATAATTTCCCTGAGAATTCATAAACTACTGAAGTTGAGAGGATAAGTATTCTAATGCATTATCACTATAAAAGATGCGTATAGAAATACCAAACTGATTTTTTATTTCATCACAAAAACTTTGGAATATAAAAAATAACTCAGAACGATATTTCATTAGGAAAATCCAAGTATATCTTGATCAATCATCAATGAAACTAACAGAATAATGATATCCCGGTTGAACTAACTCAACCTTGGAGGCGTAACTGACACCTGGTGTCGTACCGGCCCGAGCGAACCACTATGTAACTCATGATCGTTTGATGAATACTAGAACATACATAGGCCGACTTGGCTGAACTCATTCTTGTTGTAACTATCATGGGCCAACATGGCCACCACTCGTAATATGTAACTGTAAGTGGGGAAATGATGTATCAGCGAACCATCAAACTCAAAACATGAATACACATGGGCCGTCGAGGCCTCTGACATGCTATACATAATGAATATGTGTCTACAAAGCCTCTAAAAATATTTGACATCAAAACATGGTCGGGCCATGGCCCCAGCCTACCCATAAGTTTGTAGCAAAACTCTGACACGATGACTTATAGACTCGCCTGCACTCCGAATGAAGTGGAGTCTTACTGATCCTTAACTGAATGTTAACTTCGTCTACTATGAGGGCTCATCAAACTGATTACCTACACCTGCAGGCATAAATGTAGCATCCACAACAAAAAGGACGTCAGTACGTATAATGTACCGAGTATATAAGGCAGAACTGAAAATAACAATAAGCCAACATCAATGAGAGAGATATAAGAATCAACCTATCTTTGGGACTGTTATCCATATCGTAACATGATTGCCCAACTGAACAATAGTAACTATCCGACCGATCGTAGCTCGGTGATAAATACATGTGTGCCCAACTAGTGGTAATACATAACTGCCCAATCGCTAGTAACTGACCGACCGTCCGTAGCTTAGTGGTAAATGAAGATGTATATAACACTACATTATGAACATTAAAATATTTATCATATGCCTCAATAGAGACTAATGAACATACTTAGACATGCTTTAGATTATATTTCGCAGGCATGAATAACGTAGACTTCCTTAACTACTAAGAGTGGAACCATTTATGAAATAACTTTACGTTTACGTGTCGTTACCTGGATCATGCCAAAAGCTATAACATACATTATCACAATCTGTCCCAGAACCATGTTGAACTCGTCTCGTCGTACTTTAATATACAACAAATCTAATAATACTATCGTTAAGCTACAAAAGATAAAACTATCGTACAACGAACGACAAGCTTATTTTATATCAAAACGGGCATTGTCTTCCTTGTTTTCCTTACTTTTTCCAAGTCCATAAAAACAACTAGAACAAATACAACCTTCAACTATATACTTTCAGCATCACAACACGCCCAAGAGCCCAACAACACAACAACAAGTGCACCAACGTCACCAGCGAAACTACTATTTATCACGACGAGTGACAAGCTTGGATTGGAACCAAACCCCAACTCTTTTTCCCATCTCCCTTGTACTTACAACACCATCAACAGGTCCGGCATATAAACATACATACATACATATATATATATATATATATATATATATATATATATATATATATATATATAGACATGGCATTCCAACCTTATATCCATCATAAAAGTAACATCAAACAACCCAACAAGATATAACAACAACATGAACAACTTCTAGGTATTGTGTGGCCCCTTCTTCTCCTAATTATAACAGCATCAACATACTGAAGAGCACAACAACAATAACAAAATTATAACCAAGTTATTCCCCACAATTTTCACCCATATGAACTCATATATGCAACTCCAAAATAGTCCAATAAGAGACAACAACTTTTTATACCTCTTCAAGTTCTATCTTGTAGTTCTTCATCAAATTAACTTAACCAACACATAGATAAGATTAAGCACAAGCAATAGGGTGTAATACTTACCTTAAATAATCTGAACAAACTCGAACCAAAGCTTCCCTTAGCTTACAAGCACCTTTAATGACATCACAATGCCATTGAGACTCTTTTCTTCACTTAGGCTAACTTTTGAGGTTAGATTTAGGTAAAACCACCTTTGATTCAAC
Organism: Nicotiana sylvestris; assembly: GCF_000393655.2. Lineage (NCBI taxonomy): Eukaryota > Viridiplantae > Streptophyta > Magnoliopsida > Solanales > Solanaceae > Nicotiana > Nicotiana sylvestris. The sequence continues at coordinate 49,952,323 of NC_091068.1, forward strand.
TTGGAACCTTCCAGAACTTTTAGAGAGGTGTTAAGAGAGTTTGGGAACTGTTCTTGGTCGAACATGACCAAAAATGAGCCTTCCAACCACTTTAAAATGTTCAAGGGTCATCCACCGCCTAAGTGGGCCCCATAGTGAGCTACTTGCGCAGTCTCGCGAAAATGTGAATATCTTTCGATTCTGATGTCGTATTGACGCACGGTTTAATGCATTGGAAACTAAACTCTTAGATCTTCTATTTGATGGGTGGATTACTCCATAACTCCAAGTATATTGGGAGAAAATCTCAGTGACATTAGATCCAAATTTCAATTAAATATATGAACATAACTTGTGACGACTTTCGTTGACTTCTGTTTCTCTTCAAAACTTAACACACGACTATCATATGACTAAAATATCTCATAAAATAATCTTCTTATCACGTTAAGTGCCCTAGTCTCACCCCAAAAGTGCGGGTTATAACATTCTTAACTTGCGGACTTTTGACGAAACTTATTTTCTTCGATTCGTTTAGCTTATAGACCTTCCAACCCTCTTGGTACTTGTAGTTAATGATCTTAAATATTTGTAACCTCCAAGGTAACATGATTAACTTACTTTATATACTTTCAAAGATGATCTCATTCTAAGCTTACATCAATTGACTTTGACTTACGACGTACTTTACATATGAACACATGGGGTGTAACACTATCGTTTTTTGTTTTTTTTTTTATTAAAAAAAACCTTTTCCTATGAAAAATATAGCTTCATCTAGTGTAGCTCATGCATATGCATGGAATATCAACTTCTATTATAGATCTCTTAAAGTTTTTGCATAGGAATTGAATAGTCAAACACAATCTTTTGCCCGCTCACCTTTTTTTTTGCCCTTCCATCTTAGTATCATCTGAACTTTCACCTTAAGTTTTCTCCATATAGTTGCTACTGCTTTTACGTGTCTTTTAATTTTAATTCTGAGGGGTTGTTCTCCCCTCAAACTGCTGTGCACCATAGTCCCTTTTTTTCCTTCTCAAATTTGAAATTTATTTGCCATAGGAATACGGGACAGAGTGAGGCAACCACACCAAGGTTTACAACACACCAGAGATACATGGCAGTTGCATAAAACATTTTAGGAAAAAGAAAAGTGGAAGAACAGCGCGACAGTGTTTAAGACCAACAGGTCAGGTGCTTATTTTACTTTGCATGTTTCATCCTTCAGCCCTTTGCAGCTTCGATAGGTTTGCTTAGTACTACTCTGGAAAGGGTATATCACAGGTATAAATGATAAATCAAAACTAGTGTATAACCACTAACCAGTATAAGCTCTGCAAGGGTTTTCCAATAGTATTCAGTAGCTTTGAAGAGGTAATGCAAGAAATAATCTGCATTTCTTCTGAGTCAACCACATATAATAGTGGCATATAAATGTAAATTTGAGAGGAGACAATAATAGGAAACAGGGCCAAAAAATGGGGGAGGGAGAAGGACGAGGAGCGGAAGGAGGAGAGGAAACAGAACAGAAAACTACCACCTACAGATATAACCATATATGTTCACCCATGGTGTCCCAAAATAATGGCAAAAATGGATATCCTTATTGCGGGCACTACAGAGCCTGCATCTATCTTTGACTGACTGAGATGGCGGCAAGCTTCAGTTTGATGGCCTCAAATTCCGCATCCTGTCTCTCCTCATTTGTCAACCAGGACGATAAGCATCGACTGATAAAATCACCGGAACAACTCACAGGAGAAATGCCCCTGCAAACTTTGGGCTTTCCAAAACTCATAATAAGTTGTAAATTCGTTTCTGATGGATTTTCTGCGTAATTCTCCAGAATTTCCCTAATCGCTCTGCACCAGATGGGACGGGCCACCTTCAGGAATTCATGCACAGCCAACATCGGAAGGCTCACACTTCCCACCTCAGACTCCTGTTTCCCCCCTCTTCCATGGAAATCCGAACCCCCAAGCTTCAGCAGATCATAAGCATCTGCTAGGTCGCTGTATGCTGTTCACAGAAACAGGTGAAAGGAAATATAATTAAAGGCAGATCAGGCATTTCAAAGATGCAGAGTAACAATTGGCATTTTTTCTCGAAAAGCAGGCATGAGATAAGATATCTCAATGTTTCCCTAAGATTTCGAATAGCGGTCCCAAATTCAGCTTGATTCTATTGCAACTCTTCCATCCATATAATATACAAAAAGAAAGTCCAGATACGGCCAACTATAACAACTATGTGGTAGTGGATACAAACTCAGAATAAATAAATATTTTTCAACCTTTTCACTATATTTATGCTTAAGTCGAGCACCAGCTCCCACATGCTACATGTACCCCGAAATATAATCAAGGTGAAGGACGAAACATTGACAAAAGCACTGACTTCTAAATAGGCTGGGAATCTGTCAAAGGTAATTAACACAACCATCTACATTAAATAGTTTTGGCATACGACTTCTATGTACCATGAAGATTGGGAGAAACAAGGGCAACACTTAGCAAACAGAGAAATTGCAAGCATCCTATTTTCTTCGAACAATCAAGAAGAGTCAAAATACAAAACCTGTCATTCCAGAAACTTGCTCGTATCATTGCTAACCTATCAATACTAGTCCTTCACTAATGATAAAAGCACAAGAATTCATAAAATCAACACATCTGGCTTGATGTCCAACCAATAGAAGAGAGAGGGGAAGGTGAAAAGTTAGAGGATAATTGTTGATATAAGAATTTCAACTTGATTTTGCGCTTTCTGCTATAATGCAATTATATTATTACTATGAGTTAATTTTTATGCATTTAGAGGTAACATATTCACAAAAATCAGTTGAAGTATTAAACACTAGGGCAAAATGTATGGTACCTGCGAGTTTTCCATCACTCCTGTAGGCCTCTATACCATGTAGACCGACTTCTTTCAATCTTCTAACAACAGCTATTGGATCTTTTAATGCCCATGGATGTGCCAAAACTGCCACGCCTCCTGTCTCACATATAAATTGGACGGTTTCCTCTGCAAGTGGCTCGCTTCCCCTGTACCACGGCCACTCTTCATCAAACTTTTCAATGAAACAAAATAACCTTAGCAATAGATTTAATCTAACCAAAGCTTGATAATTACGTAGCATAAGCAGGTCCTCCATCATAAAGATATCGGGAAAATGCCTGTCTTAGATTCTCTACATGGCCAGCTTCAACCATAGCACGAGCAACATGCAACCTCCCTGGAGCAACTCCTTCTCCTGCAATTTTTTCTACCTGCTCCCACTTAAGGGGCAACTTCAGGTTGTTAAGTTTTGAAATCATGTTCTCCGCACGGAGGAAACGTCCATCCCGTATACTACTCAGGAACTTCTCTAGTTGATCAAATTTTGCTGGTCCGCAACTGCTGTAATATGCAAGAATGTGCACTGGTTCATCTGATGCAGAGTCCCTCCTGTAATGAAAACCTTTAAAATTCCGCAGTGAAGTGATGACAGGACTGGAAAATCTCCAGGATCAACAGAGTCGTCAAATTTGTAATGGAACACCAAAAACAGAAAATTAAAGAAAGACCTTGTTGTATCATAGAGTACTTTAGAGAGAGAGAGAGAGAGAGAGAGAGAGAAAGCCAAGAAATAAATTTCACATCTTTGTCCAGTTTAAGGTAGAACAATAAACCAAATCAATAGACTAACCCTTGGGAGAACATTGTACTGATTTCAACTCCGGGAATAATCTTAATGCCAAATCTACGAGCTGCTTCCAGTGCTTCGGGGATGCCAGACATAGTATCATGATCTGTCAATGAAAGAACTTTTACCTGTTATGGAACAAGTTGCACTACATTAGTTGCTCAATATGCAATTAGATGGAAAAATAAACTAACAGTGAACTGTAACATAGGCAACTAATTGTAAGAAAAAAGAATTTTATAGAAGCAGATTTAGTTTATACAAATAGAAATAGGTGTCAAGGTTTTACTGATGCTGAATCTTTTCCCCCCACCTACAAATGTTGTACCGAACCTCTTTACCTGTGAAAAGATAGATTCTTAGTTGATCACTTATCAACAAACTACAGGTCTAATTTCACTTTCTCTAGCTTTTCGAAGAGCATCAAATGCCAAGCCACCTCCCCTAGCCCCGAAAATAGATTTAATTCTCCAAACTAGCTTTTCAATAAAAAGTATGATTGATGGGATTCCTGCTGACTTTATGTCCTTATTTCCTATGCCTGAAAAGTGGAAAGGCAATTGGATAGGAGAAGGTGCAATTCTGTGGTAGGGAAATCAGGATAGAAGAAAGATGCATTTAGGTGAAATGGAACATTGGCACAAATAACAAACAAATTGGAGGCTTGGGAGTAAAAAATCTCAACCTACGGAAAAAGGTTTGCTCTAAAGTGGCACTGGAGATTCATGGCTGTTGGCACTCAGTTTTTATGATGACACTTTAGAATCAGAACTAAGTATGGCAAACGGTTTTTGCAGGAATAGAAAAGGGACTGAGATCGAAGGAAGATCAATTTAACATCAACAGGGGAAGATCAAACAACTACTGGAAGAATAATTCTAAAAAAGGAAAGAATATCTGTCAAGAAGCTTCACAAGGAAAACGAGAAATCAAAGGATAATCAAATACCTTTAATTGAAAACCTGAAGATAAGAAGATCAGATTCTTAGGAGCAAGATTGGCAATGGTCAAACAGAAAAGGAAGAATTAGAAGACAAATAAGGAAAAATATCAGCGAGATGAATGTGCGAAGATAGCAACAACAGCAACAACCCAGTAAAATCCTACAAGTGGGGTTTGGGGAGGGTAGTGTGTACGCAGACCTTACCCCTACCCCGGAGGAGTAGAGAGGTTGTTTCTGATAGACTCTCGGCTCAAGAAGACGAAAAGAGACAGAAGCCAGGAAGATAATATCAGCATCGTATGAGCCAGAAAATAAATGGAAAAGCAATAACAATAACCATTAATAATTGCACAGTACTATAAAAACGGAAAAATAGTGTGGACACAATATTAACCACTAGCAGTCACAAAACATTATCAGACTAGCCTCACACCCGGTACGAACTAGAAAAATGCTCAACTACCTCCTAACCTTCCACCCTAATGTTCGACCTCCACACCTTCCAATCCAAGGCCATGTCCTCAAAAATCTGAACCCGCACCATGTCCTACCTGATCATCTCTCCCCAATACTTCTTAGGCCGCGCTCTACCTCTTCTCATACCCGCCACAGCCAACCGCTCACACCTCCTAACCGGGGCCTAAGCAAGATGACAGAGGCCAACAAAAAACACAAGGAAAGAAGACCGAAGCATTTAAAGCTCCATTTTTGTTCCTGGAAAAGATCACAAGAAATCAGCAATATGATGGAGGCCAGTAGAAGACACAAGGAAAGAAGCCCAGAGTATTTAAAGCTCCACCTTTTATTCTTGGAAAAGATCATAATATATCTTTCCCAATGATCAAATCCTTTGGGTTACTATCTCTCTATCAAGGAAATCAAATCAATGGCTCAAATCAAGGATGAGCATCAACTGCTATATATTCAAAAGAAGACGAAGACTCAAGACATACTTCGTCTACTCAACTTCCAAACTCTTTGTTCTGCTCTTAACAAGCATTGTATTTTAGTGAGAACTATTGTGTAATCAAAAGAGAGAAGAGAGATAAAATCATTGGTGAGGCATTGTATCTAAAGAAACGAGAACTGTAGAATTAAGGTTGGTGTGTACGTAGGAAACACATCAACGAAGTTGTTACAAATTCACCAAGGAGCTTACAGAGAGACCCTCTTGCAACCCAAGGGATTAGATTAGGATCCATATTGAATTTGAACCAATATAAAAGCATCATTATGTCATTTACTTTCCTACACTTTACATTCAGTATTTATTTAGAAGCCCCGAAAGGAGAAATTGCCATAGTATCCAAAACCGGGAATGGCCTAATGAAAAGATTCAGGAACGCCAAGAAAGGCAGAACAAATTCCATTAAACCAAGAAATTTCAATGAACAAGAAAGAAGTGATGGAAAGTGCTATGAATGTTGAAAATATGTACATATCAAGGCTGAATGCCCAAAACTAAAAAGGAAGACATCCAAAGAATATCAGAAGACTAGATCAATTGGGTGTTGGAGTGATGAGGACACAACAGATCATGACGAAACTGCAAATATATGCTTTGTGTCCCTCCATGAAAATGATTTCTCCGGATGCTGGACTGATGAAGACATTTCAGATGATGATCGTGAAGACTTAGCAGATCACTGCCTTATGGCTAAGGGAGAAACAAGTGAGGTAAGACCCTACAACTGCGACAGATGTAATGAATTACAAGATATTATAGATACCGCATTAAAAGATTATGTAAATGAAATAAAGAGGCCAAAATAGGGAAAAGAAGAATCTGGAACCTAATCTTGAAGTTTGTGAACTCGAAAGAGAAAACTTTAAGGAACAAGTTCAGGAATTACTATTGCAAATAAATGGTCTGCATAAATCCATCACGGTTCAGTTAGGTCAAACCAGCCAATTCAATCTTGTGAGTATACTGGAAAAAGACCTACCAATAACACATATAGACAAAGTAAGTCTACATGTAAATCTGTTATTAATGAACAGTCTGTTCACTCATGTTACTACTATGGCAAATTTGGACATAAGTACTCAAATTACAGATTTTGTCATAATCAAGGATGGGTCTGTAGACCAAAAACTAATACAGGAACATCAGATCTAATAAAAAAGGACCCAAGTAAACTTGTTATCCGAAAGGAAGTAACTTTTCTATTTTGAAGGAACACCACAAGAAGAATCACAAAAGGAAACAGTATCTTGATAATTTCCAGTCATATGACGGGTGATAGATGGAGGTAACGTTAGATTTGGTGATGGCTCAAAAGGGAAAAATCATTGGCATAAAAATAGTTTCATTCAGTAACATGTGCGACATTACTGATGTATATCTTATGGATGGGCTAAACTACAATCTACTAAGTATTAGCCAATTATTCGACTCGAGATATGAAGTAAAATTAAAAAAGACAAGATGTACCATTGGACATGAATTAGGTATCGCTATATTGCCACGTAAAAAGGTATGGTAACGTCTATACTCTTGATTGCATTAAAAACCTAAATAAGCATATTTGTCTAGCATATATATCTGATGATCTCTGGTTGTGACATAAGAAACTTGGTCATGCTAGTAATTGAAAAAATGTCTAGACATGAATTGGTCATTGGTCTGCCTAAGCTTCACTTCTCTAAGAATCATGTATGTGATGCATGTCAACTTGGTAAGCAAACCACCTCCTTCAAGTCTAAAGATATAGTTATTACTCCTAAACCCTTACAACTTTTACACATGGATCTCTTTGGTCCTACCAGAACTGCCAGTATAGGAGAAAAAAAGGTACGTATTTGTTATTATAGATGACTATTCTCGCTTCACCTGGTAATATTTTTAGCTCATAAAGATGAAGCTCTAAAGAACTTTGAGATCTTCTGCAAGAAAGTACAGAGAGAAAACGGATACTACATTTCTACTATATAGAGTGATCATGGAGGCGAATTCGAAAGCAAATCCTTTAAAAGTATTCTATGATGAATAAGGATTCACACACAATATTTCGACACCTAGATACTCCCAGCAAAACAAAGTAGCGGAGCACAAAAAATCGAACCATGCAAGATATGACAAGAACAATGATCACTGAATACTCCCTGCCAAATCACATCTGGACAGAGGTAGTAAGCATAACATGCCACATTTTGAACAGTTGTCTTATACGACCTATTTTGAAAAAGATTCCATATGAACTATGGAAAAGTAAGAGACCAAATATCAGTTATTTTCATCCCTTCGGATGTAAATGTTTTGTCCACAACAACGATAAGGACAATCTAGAAAGTTTGATCCTAGGAGTGATGAAAGTATATTTCTTGGCTACCCAAACACTAGCAGAGCTTGTAGGATTTACAACAAGCGTACTATGTGCGTAGAAGAATTTTTTCATGTCATATTTGATGATATTAATCCTATGATCGAGAAAGATATTGTTGCAGGGGATGACGACAATAACCAAGTATCTCAATCTGCTTAATCTGCTTAGTTGATGGAATATTTTTTGGATAATTATTATGTTTTGCGTTGGACTGATGATTCAGCAACCTTGATGTAAACTCTAAACTTACATCTTTTGACTGGTTGCTTCTGTCTAGCCGACTGTTCGGTATGTAGTTGAGTTACATATTATCTTCCATATTTAGTCAACAATATGCTTTATTGTGTGTCTAACTCCTTTGTATTTTCCTTTTTGTTGATGTCAAAGGTGGAGAATAAACTCAGGGGGAGCACTTAAAGCCGTAGCAGCACCTGAAGCCGTAGCACCGACTCAGGTGGAGCAAGTCAAACTTACTCCATGCTCACTAAGGGAAGTAACAAGTCTTGATCTCAATTTTTTTTAGATTAATCATTTTCAAATTTTTATTGTCATCATCAAAAAGTGGGAAATTGTTAGCACCCAATTTTTATGATGACAAAATTAGAATCAGAACTAAGTATGGCAAATGGTTTTTGCAGGAATAGAAAAGGGACTGAGATCGAAGGAAGACCAATTTAACATCAACAGGGGAAGATCAAAGCAACTACGGGAAGAATAATTATAAAGATGGAAAGAAGATCTGTCAAGAAGATTCACAAGAAAAAATCAAAGGATAATCAAATATCTTTAATTAAAGACCTGAAGATAAGAAGAGTAGATTCTTAGGAGCAAGATTAGAAATGGTCAAACATAGAAGGAAGAATTAGACGACAAATAAGGAAGAATATCAACGAGATGATCGTGCAAAGATAGCATAAGCAAGAAATCAGCAAGATGATGGAGGCCAACAGAAAACACAAGGAAAGAAGACCAAAGCATTTAAAACTCCACCTTTATTCCTGGAAAAGATCATAAGAAATCAGCAAGATGATGGAGGCCAGTAGAAGACACAAGGAAAGAAGACCAAAGCATTTAAAGCTCCACCTTTTATTCTTGGAAAAGATCACAATATATCTTTTTCAAGGATCAAATCCTTTGGGTTGCTATCTCTGTATCAAGGAAATCAAATCAATCACTGAAATCAAGGATGAGCATCAACTGGCTCTAGCTATATATTCAGAAGAAGACGAAGGCTCAAGACATACTTTCATCTATTAAATTCCAAGCTCTTTGTTTTACTCTTAACACACATTGCATTTCAGTGAGAACAATTGTGTAATCAAAAGAGAGAAGAGAGATAAAATAATTGGTGAGGCATTGTATCTAAAGAAATGAGAATTTTAAAATTAAGTTTGGTGTGTGCATAGGATACTCATCAAAAAAGTTGTAACCAATTCACCAAGGAGCTTACTGAGAGACCCTCTTGCAACTAAAGGGGAGTAGATTAGGATTCGCATTGAATCTGAACCAGTATAAAAACATCATTGTGTCATTTACTTTCATACACTTTACATTCAGTATTTATTTAGTTCTTTCAGGATTAGTCGACTAACATGGAAAAGTAGCCGATTGCCAAAGAAGAAAACTAAAAAGGCTTCAACTCATCAATGAAGTTATAATCAATTCACCAAGGAGCTTACAGAGAGACCCTCTTGCAACCCAAGGGGACTAGATTAGGATCCACATCAAATCTGAACCATTACAAAAACATCGTTGTGTCATTTACTTTCATCACTTTACATTCAGTATTTATTTAGTGTTTTCACTGTCTCAGGATTAGTCAACCAACGTGGTAAAGCAGTCGACTGCCAAAGAAGAAAACTAAAAGGCTTCATTTCGAAACCCCCCCCCCCCAAAAAAAAGGACCTTCAATGGCTACAAAGAGTAATTATAGAAGGATGTGATAATACTAAATATGGTAAAAGAGATAAATGGTGCACAAATCTGGTGAGAAAACAAGACTCTGTATAGAAACATATAAGGAGTCAATAGGATGAACTTAATGATAAGGTCAGACTAAAGGTGGGCAATGGCTGCAAAAAAGATGCTGACTGATAGATGGTTGGATGACCTAAGGAGGTATTCCCCGTCATTTATGAGATTGTTAACAACAAAGAGTGTACAGTGGCTGAATGCTACTCCACAAGTGGTTGGGATCTGCACCTAAGGAGGAACCTTAATGACTGCGAATTTGATTGCATAAATGAGCTAATAAAGATGTTGGCAACTGTTAATCTTGAGGAAAATGTGGAAGATTCCTTGGTATGGAGAGGAAGAAAAGATGATAAAAGCATGCTATAAAAATTTCCAGTGGGCATGGGAAAACTGCCCTTAGAAGATGATTTGGAGTACCATTGCACTCCAGGGCAGCATGTTTCAGTTGGCTTGCAGCACATAATGCTTGTTTAGCCAAGGATAATTTAGAGAAGTGGGGGATCATAATTTGCAGTAGATGCTACATATGTGAAGAAGCCTTGGAGTATGTAAATCATCTATTACACTATAATCACATGTAGCAACTATGGTCAATGTTCCTACATATCTTTGGAGTATATTGGGTTATACCTGGAAGCATTCAGCAGCTGGAATGGACAATTCACTATGAAGGGCTGCAGGCAGCTCAATAATGCAGTACCTATCTGCATACTATGGATCATTTGGACGCCTCTGTGGAAGGAAAGAACATATGTCCTATGTGAAGAGTAAATGTCGTTTCTTTTGGTATAAGAAGAATGTTGTAACTGATTTTGCCTTTTTGATGGATCGTTTGTGCTCCTTCAATCTGTACAAGGAGAACTTCCTTTGTATCATCACAGTACCGTCTTGTACTCATCACTAAAACTTTTACCTATTCATTAAAAAGATAAAGAATACGAAAATGACGGACAGGAAGAACAGGGTTGCCAGAATTTTGATTTCAGGCATGGAATGCTGGCTGAATTATCTTGGAATGTCACATAGCTCTCTCGATAACCCTTACACAACAGAAGTGAAAGAATGTCACTCGGCATGTCCCTGTTTATTGGCATCTGTCATAGGACAGAGATGGTTACCAAATACATATTCTATAAAGTACAAGATAAAATTGAAGATACCAGTGCTACGGACCCATACCCCAAGTACATGGGAAATAATAACCCTTTTCCTTTGGAAGAAGTAGAATACCACAGAGGACACAGGGGAATTACACTAGATATGGTGTTCTCTTGTTTGCTAAGTAACATTCACACTGTTCCTGAACATTTAGAGAACAGTTGACCTAGACAATTTGCCACTCAGAAAAAAGGAAACCAATCAATGTTTCTTTATTAAAAATTCAGATAGCATTCAGACTGTATCTTACTATGTTAGTAATGTTTGCAGAATATTCTGGGACGTAAAAGATCATACCATTTAGTGAACTTCTGTTTTCTTTTAGACAAGTTGATTTGCAATTTAATAAATAAGGCATCCCAAAACAACCAGAGAGTACTTGGTTTTTAAAAAGCTAAAGTCTTAGGATACGTGCGTTGCGTGTGTTCCCCATAATAATAAAATACAAAATTTTAAAGAACCACATAAATAGTACTTAATGTGTTTGAGTCATAAATTAAAATTAATTAAAAAAACAAGTTCATGAAAATGATGAATCATGTTGATGTTTAGCCATAATCTTCATCTATGTTGCACGGACTCTCCAAAATATGTCGCACACATGTCGGATCCTCCAAAAATAGATATTCTATTTTTGGAGGATCCGACACGCACCCGGCAATATTTTCGGAGAGTCCGAGCAACATAGATCTTCATTTTACATTTGTGATATTCAGTTGATCAAAGGTTTTAATTTTTCACTTCAAATCACGATGCCATGTTTAATATACATATATAACCAAAATCAAAACAATTTTGGAGTTCAAAAACTAACTTTTGAAAGAAGATTAGCATGAGAGACATTTTAATTTTTAAGAATAGATTCATGCATTTCTTCGTGTTATGTTTGTTATTGCCTTATTTCTATTTTTTCACAAATGAAATAATGGTTTACTTGCAATATATGTTTTGAATAGGTCATTATTCAAATTTGCCTACTCATTTTTGTTAATAATTATCTTGGAGCTATTTGTTTTAAAAATTTTGAGCCCGACAGTTTACAGGGATATCTTTAGGTCTTTAAAAACAAATATTTCTATGATTTTCATGGAATTAAAGGTTGAGCATTTTTTTTCATAGATTTTCTACATCTTTGGGTGTGGCTAGTTGGCATTCAGATTTAAATTGTTATTATTTATTTGTTTCTTAATTTTAGTTCAATAACATAAGATTATCTGTGCACGGTCTGGGATGCTTCATGCATCGGGCTGCCCTTTTTAACATTATATTATCCGTGTAAGGCATGATTAGGGTCACAAAATAAATCAAAAAGTATAGAGAAAAATACTTGAGAATATTTTTATGCTTAATTCATTCAAATGATTAGAAGTCACGACGAAACAACAAATGTTCAAGAGCTAGTTCACAAAATAAAAAACATAATATACGTGAAGAAACAAACATCACAACTTTAATAAATTAATAAATAATCACAACTTCAATCAGAAAAAAAACTCAAACACATGCAGACACAAAATATATAAAAGTGATTGCAGAAAAATCGAGAAGGCAATATGAATGAAAAACATAATCATAATTTAGGCATAGTCATCTGTACTAAAATATGATTATGTTTTCATTCATATTATCTTCAATCATATGCATATATCCAACATAAAATCTATTTTTGCATAGAGTTGGTTAAAATTATTAATATATGCATACTTTGGTTTTGATGTCAATTTTGCACATCTATAGTGTTTTTGGATAAATGACTAAATTATCATCTCATTTCTAATCATAACAACATAAACTTTCAAATTGTACAAACAAATATATACACCACTATTTGACATTAATGCAAGGCTTTGCATTCTCTAAACGGCATATAATCAAACGGTGAACCAAAATGCTACTAAATAATTGCTGGATAATACTCAAATTGCTCATGTGAGAATATTTTTGTATGAGGGTAGTGCTAATTTGACCATGTAAATTGTATAATGAAATAAAAGCAATAAATATCCTGAAAATAGGAGAACGAAATAAAGATATAAAAAATAAAAGAGATGGGTCTTCTTCAATTGTTCTTTAACAATTCAGCACTTTTCGGTGCTCGTTTTAGCTGTACTCCCTTTGTTTTCCTTTTTATTCAGAAATTTTCTTCGGTGTTCATGGCCAAACCAGTTTATCGAGATTCGGCAGGGCAGGTGTCAACTCTAATCCAACTCTATGGAAGAACATATTCTAACCGCCTAAATGAAATAATATATTTTCATTTAATATTTGCGTATTTAAAATCTTTCCGTTAGGATATCAATTCAATCATTATATCTTGATAAATAGTAGAAAGAATTAATTTTTTAGTTTTTCTTCTTGCACATGAGTACATGAATAAGATAAGGAGTTATAGTTATTTTACACAATTCAAATAATAAAATAATTTACATAAATAAAATTTTGCGCGACTTTAATTCCTAAATACTATTAGGCACATAACTGAAACAGATGGGGATGAACAGAAGAAAATTATAGTTTCCCTCAATGTACTTTGGTGTGTTAGCTGCAAAGGATCCAAAGGCTTCTAATATCTATAATACGCAACCTAAAACCAGAAGGAAGGAAACACAAGACTCGGTCAATACCAAGTTTAAAATAGAAGAAGAGATGAAAAACATACGCAAAGCCACTAATAAGCAATAAAGGAGTTTGAATTAGAATCAACCATTAAGACTTCGGCAACCCTAAGGAAAATATCAAACTATTAATATGGCAAACTAAAAAGAACAAAAAAGAGAATCCAAAATAAGACTTTTTCCAAGTTTAAGCAGTAATCAACCAACCATGAATAGCATATACACCACAAAGCAAAAAACAGGAAAATTGACTTTTAAAAGCAATAATGAAATCTTTAACGTAACTAAAATACAAGTCAAAGACAAATATACCATAGTTCACCTCAAAGAATGCTTTCCTCTCAAAGAACTTTTTCCTAATTTTTTCAGCATTGCAACATCGCCTACATCCTCTTTAGACAATGCCTGGGGTCAGCAAGGATGGAATGTACTTTTAGAAGGGCCTTGAGTGATTGGGAATTAGAGAGGGTTGTGGATTTCTTTAATATCTTGGAACAATTCCAAGGTCTTGGAGAAACTGAAGATAAACTCTGTTGGAACCTTTGCAGGAGTGGGAATTTTACGGTCAAATCCGAATATACTCTAATTGCTGCTTCAAACCAACAGTTAGAACAATGGCCCTGGAGGTATATTTGGAAAGTAAAGGTACCTTTCAAGGTGGTATGCTTTTCATGGTTAGTTGCAAGAAAGGCTTGTCTAACCCAAGATCACTTGAGAAGAAGAGGTTTTCAGCTATGCTCTAGATGCCTATTATGTGGTTCAGCTATAGAAACTAATAGCCACTTGTTTTTTCATTGTCCTTTTACTGACCAACTGTGGCAGCTCTTTCTTAATATTGTGGGCCTTAAATGGAGCATGCCAGGTAACACTTGTGAACTGTTGAAGTGTTGGAATTGCAATGGGGGTATAGTGAGACAGAAGAAATGGTGGCGATTGGTTCCTGCGTGCATATGGTGGACAATCTGGAAGGAGAGAAATTTAAGAACTTTTGAAGACAGAAGCAATTCTTTACAGAAAATCAAGATGAAGTGTTTGCTTTTGTTTCATTTCTGGTGTAGAAACTTGTGTAGAGGAGGTAGAATCTTTAGTAGACCTGATAGGTGCACTGTAATCCTAGGTTGACATCGCTGGTTTTTGTTCCTTGTAAATATGGCTTGGCACTGCCCTAGTGCTGTTTATTTATTAATATACATGTTACCGTTATCAAAAAAAGAAAGAATGCTTATGCCGTTGGGAAAATAAAAACTTGAGAGAGACCCTAATATCACAATTAGTGTGATCATAAAAGGAGATAATTTTCATAGCATAATATCTTAATTTCCTAAATTTTAGGAATTCCTACATAGTTCAAATAAGAAAAGATTTAGCAAAATTTAGTTGCTTTGAAAGACCTAAATATTAAGAAAAGATTAAATAACAATAATTTAATTATAATTTTGTCTAATGTGAATATATTTTTAAAAGGTAAAAGGTGAACGATATTTCCGCTAAGGGTCTTCGTACTTTTAATATAATATATTTTTATAATTCATTTTATGGGGCTTTCTCCTTTGCTCTAGTGAGAAGAAAAAGTCTCTCTTATAGAGGCTTCTAAAAAGGCCATTTTCTTCGAGAGAGATTCCCAACTCAGCTCTTATTTATGTCATCTTCAGAGCCTTCCTTCCTAGAAGCCTATGTCTAGTGTTAAAAAAAAGGCATTAGCAAGGTCTTTCCACATGGACCTTGATGGACTTCCAAGTTCTCAGTTTCATCCACTTATGGAAGCAAACAGAACAACGAGACTTAACCAGAAATACATGGTAATGTAAAAGGATTACATAGGAATGTAAATTAAAAAGATAGAAGGACACACACAGACAACAGAGCAATATTCTTCAACAATTAAAAAGAAGATGGAAACAGAATAGCTTGATTAGGTCTGCAACAGAAGTGTTTAAACTTCAGGTTCAGTTGCATATTATTAGAATACTTGTAGTTGCAACCGGTTATTTTCTAGTTTGGGTCCGTGTTAGTGTTTTCCGGAGTCTGCCGTAGGTATAGTGGCTGTGGTGTGGGATGGTAGAGTAAGGTCATGTCCTCGAGGGGTGCCGGGGTTGAGAAGGGGGGTGGGGAGGGGGTCAGGGGTTGGGACGAGAGGAAAGGAGGGTAAGGGGAAAGAGGGAGCTTGTAGATTGAGGATCGGGTCGTGGAACATAGGCACGCTGACGGGTAAGTTTATTAAGTTGGCAAAGATTCTCCAGAAGAGAAAGGTTAATATAGCTTGTGTCCAGGAGACTAGGTGGGCAGGGTCGAAGGCGAGGAATGCGGACGGGTATAAGTTGTGGTACTCTGGAGTCGTGAGGGGTAAGAATGGAGTGGGTATCTTGGTGGCTAGGGATCCTAGAGAGTATGTGGTTGAGGTTAGGCGAGTGAATGATAGGCTAATGTTTATTAAGTTGGTGATTGGTGAGTGCACCCTCAATGTAGTTAGCGCTTACGCGCCGCAAGCAGGCTTGGATGAGGAGGTTAAGAGGCGCTTTTGGGAGGGCTTGGACGAGATTGTGCGTCGTATTCCACCTACTGAAAGGTTATTTATTGGAGGGGATTTTAATGGTCATATTGGGGCGACTGCTGGTAGTTATGTCGAGGTGCATGGTGGCTTTGGCCTTGGGGATAGGAACGGAGGAGGTACTTCGCTGTTAGACTTCGCTAAGGCTTTCGAGCTGGTGATTGCGAACTTGACCTTTCCGAAGAGGGAGGAGCATCTGGTTACTTTCCGAAGTTCGGCAGTGAAGACTCAGATCGATTACCTTCTCCTTAGAAGGTGTGATAGAGGGTTGTGCAAGGATTGCAAGGTTATCCCGGGAGAGACACTCGCGACTCAGCATAGGCTCTTAGTGATGGACATCGGCATTATGATGAAGAGGAAGAAGAGGTATGCTCGTGGCCGACCGAGGATTAGATGGGGAGCTTTAACCAAAGATAAAGTCCAGGAGTTGGAGGAGAGGTTAGCCGCTATGGGAGCTTGGAGGAGTAGTGGAGATGCGAGCACTATGTGGTCAACGACGGCGAACTATGTGAGGGAGGCGGCGAGAGAGGTGCTAGGTGTATCGAAGGGTTTTTCTGGCAGGCACCAGGGAGACTAGTGGTGGAATGACATAGTCCAAGGTAAAGTGGAGGCGAAGAAGGTAGCATACGCGAAGTTTGGCCACAGAGACTAAGAATGCAGCGTTTAGCCGTCTATACAAGGAATTAGGGGAGAAAGGCGGGGACAGGAAGTTGTTTCAGCTGGCTAAAGCGAGGGAGAGGAAGGCCCGGGATCTGGACCAAGTAAGGTGCATCAAAGACGAGGATGGTAGAGTATTGATGGGAGAGTCCCAAATTAAGCGGAGATGGCAGTCGTACTTTTATGGTCTTCTAAATGAGGAGGGGGATCGGGACATAGCGCTAGGGGACTTGGGGCATTCGGAGAGTCTCCGAGGTTCTAGGCATTGCAGGCGCATTAAGGTGGAGGAGGTCGTGGGGGCTTTGCGCAAGATGAGTAGGGTAGAACGACCGGGCCAGATGAAATTCCGGTTGAGTTTTGGAGGTGTGTGGGTAGAGCAAGATTGGAATGGTTGACTGGGTTGTTCAATGTAATTTTTAGGACGAAGAGGATGCCGGAGGAATGGAGGTCGGGTATAGTGGTTCCGTTGTACAAAAACAAAGGTGATATCCAGTGTTGTAACAATTATAGGGGTATCAAGTTACTTAGCCATACCATAAAAGTCTGGGAGAGGGTGGTGGAGGTGAGGGTGAGGAAGACGACGTCTATATCCGACAATCAGTTTGGGTTCATGCCGGGCCGCTCCACTACGGAAGCTATCCACCTTATTAGGAGGTTGGTGGAACAGTATAGGGATAAGAAGAAGGATTTGCACGTGGTGTTCATTGACTTGGAGAAAGCGTATGACAAGGTTCCTAGGGAGGTGCTTTGGAGATGTCTTGAGGCGAAGGGCGTGCCGGTAGCCTACATAAAAGCGATCAAGGACATGTACGATGGAGCTAAGACTAAGGTTAGGACTGTGGGAGGCGACTCGGAGCATTTCCCGGTTGTTATGGGTTTACACCAAGGCTTTGCGCTTAGCCCGTTCTTATTTTCCTTGGTGATGGATGCTTTGACACACCATATTCAAAGGGAGGTGTCATGGTGTATGTTATTTGCTGATGACAAAGTTCTAATTGACGAGACGAAGGCCGGTGTTAACGAGAGATTGGAGGTTTGGAGACAGACTCTCGAGTCTAAGGGTTTCAAATTGAGCAGGTCTAAGACAGGGTACCTGGAGTGCAAGTTTAGCGCTGAGTCGAGGGAAGTAGACGGGGATGTGAGGCTTGGGTCACAGGTCATCCCCAAGAGAGATAGCTTCAAGTACCTTGGGTCGATGATTCAGGGGGACGGAGAGATCGACGAGGACGTCACTCACCGCATAGGGGCGGGCCGGATGAAATGGAGGCTCGCATCTGGAGTCTTGTGTGACAAGAAAGTGCCACCGATACTCAAAAGTAAGTTTTATAGAGTTGTGGTTAGACTGACCATGTTGTATGAGGCAGAGTGTTGGCCGGTTAAGAACTCCCATGTCCAGAGGATAAAAGTAGCAGAGATGCGGATATTGAGGTAGATGTGCGGGCACACTAGGACAGACAAGATTAGGAATGAAGATATTTGGAAGAAGGTGGGCGTCGCCCCTGTGGATGACAAGATGCGGGAAGCGAGGCTCAGATGGTTCGAGCACGTGCAAAGGAGAAGCCTTGATACACCGGTGAGGAGGTGTGAGCGGTTGGGCGTGGTGGGTACGAGAAGGGGTAGAGGGAGACCTAAGAAGTATTGGGGAGAGGTGATCAGGCAGGACATGGTACGACTGCAGATTTCCGAGGACATGGTCCTTGATAGGAAGGCCTGGAGGTCAAGCATTAGGGTTGTAGAATAGGGGTAGTTGAGCTCTCCTTACTTCATATCGGGGGTGAGGCGGGGTTGGATTAGGGTTGATCTTAGATGGCTTGCAGTTTATGTTGAACACACACTATTCTTGCTGTTTATCTTAGCCCCGGGCCTTAGACTCTGGTTATTGTTATTGCATGTCATTCATCTTTTGGTTTTTATGCTTCTGTTACTATTACTGTTTTTACTGGAGTTACTAATGAATTCTCTTTTCTTGTTTTTTATTTTCGTCTTTCTGAGCCGAGGGTCTATCGGAAACAACCTCTCTGCCCTATCGGGACAGGGGTAAGGTCTGCGTACACATTACCCGCCCCAGACCCCACTATGTGGGATTTTACTGGGTAGTTATTGTTGTTGTTGTTGTTCAGTTCTACAAACCTTATGTTTCGCGCTTAATCCCTTTTGGTGGTTACATAGATTCCGAATTACAGACATTCAAGCAACTTTGACCCAAGTCAAATCACTGTGTAGATTCTTCACCACAGTAGTTGGCAGATACAAGATTAAAATAACAAGAAGCCTTGGACTTCAATGAGATTACAGCCCATCCAAGCTCATCAAATATCATATTCCTGGCTAAAAAGTTGATTCTGAGTTATTACTTGAATAAAGTGACACCATATTTCTCTCCAGCACAAACCAGTAGTACTACTAATTAATGAGTGAAGTGACATACATTATGACACATATTATATCTGCAAATGCTTTTCTAGTTCCATCTCCATACAATAAAGCCTAAGGAAAGAGAAACTACTTGAAATTTCATATCATCTATCTCAAGCTCCAGCAAATAGAACACAATATATAAGAAAGCATATATGCACAGACACCAACCAACAAAAACAAAACTATTCGCTAAAGGGGGGAAAAGGGAACTCACTCCATTTTGATGGGCTCTCTCAACGAGCTTGAAAGGTGATAAGAAGCCATCGCTATGAATAGAATGAGAATGAAGTTCAAAGAGTAATTTCTCTTTGGGTTGAGGAACAGCAAAATCCTCAGCAGCAGGTGAAAGAGGAGAGCGGTCCAAGAAAACCCATTCGCTCACACAATTATACGCCAAAGTCTGTTCAGACGTCATTCTCCTCTTTGAACCACCTCTCTTCTTCTTCTTCTTATTCGACCCTTGTTTCTTGGGGATTTCTTTGTCACCCATCATAGGATTCTTCTCTACCAATTTCTTTTCTTTTTTTTTTTTTTTAACAAGAGGAGTCTATATTGAGGTCGTTCCAGACCAGCAAGAATGTGTTTTCATATTATTATTTTTTTGGGCTAAGTAAAAGTTTTGTTTACTTGGTAAATATATATATATAGCTTAAGGCAGTAATGTGGGCCGTGCCCGGGCCTAAATGGGCCTCGTGGGCCAGTCCTAAGTGGGCCCGAGCTTTGTGGGCCGGTCCTAAGTGGGTCCGGGCTTCGTGGGCCGGTCCTAAGTGGACCCGGGGCTTCATGGGCCGATCCTAGTGGACCTGGGCTTCGTGGGCTTTTAGTAGGAACCGGCACGGGACCACGAACTAATGGTCCCGGGCTAAGTGGGTCGGTCCCGACCCTATGTGGGCCTAAGTGGGCCCAACGGTTAATTTCAAAAAAAATTAAAATTGTTATCTAAGGCAATTTCTTGTAAAAATCATATTATAGAATTGTGAATTCAAATTTAAACACAAAAATATTGCAAAGAGATATTCAAAGCAATGTGTTATAATTTTATTATAGCATTAACAAAACATGGCAATATCTTTCTTAGTCTTCCTCCCCATGGAATGAGCATAACAAGGTGCTAATACCATCATTGAGGGAAAAAAAGAAACTAATCAAGATGTGCCAAAATACAAGTTACATATTAATTTTACATGGTATCTCTTACAAATTTCATAAATCCTTCAAAGTTCGGAGGAATTTTCGTTGGTGGTGGCGAAAAAGAAGCTTGTTCATCACCGCTTCTGGGCAAAGCTGAATCCTCTGCAAGTTCAGCTAGCATTTCTTCATAAGCTTCATCTACCTCTGGTTGTGATTCAGCAGGTCCAAAATTTCTTCGTTCCGAACGGATCCAATCTCTGAAAAGTATTGATTTTTCCAAGTTCTCCCTCATAAACGCTCTATAATCACCGAGTTGAAGTCTTGCTTGATTGAAAGCGCTCTCTGATGCCACTGTTGAAGCTTGAATGGTTAAAATGTCTCAGGTCATCCTTGAAAGAATCGGAAAGTGTTTTTCTTTGTTCTTCCACCATTCCAAAATATTAAAGGATCTGTAGGGATTCACTTCCTCAATTCCATGTGATAAATAAACTTCAAACTCATTTAGTTGTGAACAATCACTAGTACTAGAACCTTGAAAACACCTGAACCCTCCCGAAGTTCTTTTAGATGATTGAGAACTAGAAGAAGAAGAAGTTGGAAAATTTGGTCTAGCATGATCTATTGCAATTTGATAAGCACTATAAATAATTTGAGCATTTATTTTAATTGAGGCTTGTGCTTCCGAAAGTGTAGACAACTCCTCATCTTCAAGTGCTAAACCATTATAAACAGTTTGATACCAAAATTGAGGACCTCCTAATTTCATAGTAGGATTTAACAAGGCAGCAACACCATAAATAGAGGGAATAGGGAAAAAAATTTAAACTTCTTTCTCATAGAATCAATAGCTTGTTCATAAATTTCCCCACCCTCTGAAAAATAAGCAAACAAATTTGCAAGTTCTGCAATATAAACTAAACAATTAGAAATAGTAGGATAATATTGCCCAGAAAATTCATTTGTAGCAATATGAAATTTTTCTAAAAAATCTACAAGTATTTTAGTATTAGCCCAATTCGCATTTGTAAGGTGCTCAACATTTAAAATTTTCATACCACCACCCACAATTAAATGGTAAATATGACAAATACATCTAACATGAAAAATATTACTAAATGTAGGATTTAGTGTAGTGGTAAGCAAGGCTACAACATTAATGTTACTAGTAGCATTATCTATTGAAATTGACATTATTTTATCACTAATGCAAAAATATCTACAAATTGTCACGCCCAACCTCGGGAGGCGCGACCGGCGCTCAATCGAGTGAACCCAACAGAGCAAGCCTTTTTGGACACCTTCTACCCAACTCCCTATAATCAAGAAACCATGCTTCCATTTAATTAGACAGTAAGGAAGATCGTACATGTAACATTGCTAGTTCATTTTACATTACAATCCTTAAACCATAGTCAAGTTTCCAAAATTTCATACAGTCACAATTCAGAGGAAACAAGAGTTTAGAATTACAACATAGTTTAGTGACCCATCCAATGCCCGTACATAACCCACACAAACGTCTACGGAACATCTAAGGATACAAAAGACAGTTATGATACTGCCGGCAACAAGGCCCCGGCTATACCTCAAAAGTGGTAATTTATAACAAAAGATGTACAACATAACCCCTGGAAGAAAAGGGGCTCACCAAGATTTTTGAGAGGGGGATGCTCCGCTACATGCGATCGGCACTGTCTGCTATGGAACCACCTACATCCATTCAAAAGATGTAGTGCCCATGTCAAAAGGAACGTTAGTACCATGGAATAGTACTAGTATGTATAACTAAACACCATCTCATTAGAAAGAACAACCATACATGAATAGAGAAATCATAAGGACTAACAGAAGCTTTAGACAATCACCCCATCATCAAATAAGAGGGATCTTTCACATAACTTTCATAGCTTTAAGTTGGGACATTTCATACTGTTGCATCATCATTCACAATACCATCGCTTTCTTGCGCGGAGTCCGATCACGACCCGATCGGGTAGGTTGCCTCATTTGAGACATGTACATCAGTCACAATTTCATTCTCACTCTCTGGTTTCAATATCAGCACAATACCACCATGTGTGCAGCATGGCGTCCGATCACGACCCGACCGGCTAGGCCGTCTGATCGAAGCCAACCCTGCACTACTATTGAGTAGCGAGAGAGGCTAAAATAGCTTTTACCTGATTAAGGTCGGGATCGATTTCCACAGGGAGCTAGAAGTTGGAGTCGGGTGTCTATCTAAAGTGGAAATGTGTATTTGCTCTTAATTTTACTTCTAAACATTTTGGGTTTTGATTTACTTCTAATTGTATAAAACTACAATGATCAATTAAACTAAAATAAGCTAATATTAAACTATTGCGAGTTGTTTAAATGGATAAAAGGCACTAGGGTAGTGACTTTCGCCTAGGTGGTCAATTGACAGATACTTGAGTGTAAGGCATGATAGTCACATTTTGGGAGTATGATACAACCATTGCACGATTCTACTCACTCTACACCTCTCGGTAGTTCGAGTGATTTTGCCCGAATTGACTTTATCAAGACCAATTGGATATGCAAATTTGCACAAGCAATCAAGATTCAAGTTGGGTATTACTATCTCTAGGTTAACCCTTTAATTGGGGCTATCAATTTATTGAGTACACCCCAATTCCTTGTTGGACCAATTTCAGAGACTTAGGCTCTCTTTCTCAAGAAGAGCCAAAATCAACTAAACACAAACTAGTATTTGCAACCACTAATTCAGCAATCAAACATGAAATTAGTCCAAATATCAAACACCTATGATCAATCAAGCACTAAAACACAAGACCCATCAATTACCCACACTAGGGTTGAGCCACAACCCTAGCTTATGGGTCTAGCTACTCATAATTAGAGAAGAAAACAAAGAAATAGATGAAGAAAAACTCATATTAATTAATTGCTAAATTAAACTTGAAGATTCAATGTTGAAATGAAGCTAAAATTACTCAAAATAGCTAAAGATATCGAAGTCACGAGCTCAACCTTCAGTACAAACTATCCGATGACCTAAAAATGGGAAAAGATGCTATTTATACTAAACTGAAAAATCTGGACAAAAATACCCCTGTGGGATTAGTGCGGACCGCACAAAATCACATGCGGCCTCACTAGGGCTCTGAACTTGAATAAACGGCTCTCTGAAGTCGGGCAAAGCGGACCACACAGAATCGAGTGCGGCCGGGATGGCTTCTAGTGTGGTCTGCATAAAAAGGAGTGCGGACCGCATTGGGCTCAAACTTGGAACTGGCTACTCTCTAAACCTTGGCTCTGCAGACTGCACTAAATTGAGTGCAGCCGCATAGATCCCAGTGCGGACCACACAAAACCTCGTGCGGCCGCATTACCTTTTTGCCTGAATAGCAGCCTCTCTGAACCTCACTTGTGTGGGCCGCACAGAATGGTGTGCGGCCGCACTGGCCCTATTTTGCCTGAGCTTTGTCTTATATTGATACTTGTGCAAGTTTCACTCCTTTTTTGAGCTGATCTTTGACATCTTATCACCTTGTTGATCAAACCTGCAATCAAGCACAACTTGTGAGCCTTTGGGACTATTTTGTACACATTTCTAATCAAAACTTAAGCATGAAGGAGTATAAAATGTATCAAAATCCCTTGTTATCAACTCCCCCAAACTTAAGCTTTTGCTTGTTCTCAAGCAAACAAAATAAGACTCACCCCTTAAGAGAAAATCCAAGAAAATTCAGTTGTTCTAAAGTGACCTCATCTAGCCTCAATTGAGACTAACAATTGCCCTCAATACAAATGGATCATTAACAACACTTACCCTTTTAAATACCATGGATTAAGTGCGACACAAGAGCATCAAGAGTTGACTCAATACATCAAAGAACTCTTTCTATTACTTTGGTCATTGTGGAACCCAAATTCACACATCCTCATCTCTCCCTAAGCAAACCTCACTTTTAGAATAGTAGCACTCAGAATGAGGTTAATGGAAAATCACTCATCTCTCTCAAGGAAAAGTCACAAGTCCGGCTCTAAGTACCATATGCTTGCCCCTTATGTGAGTCACCACTAATGTAAGTTTCATTCAACTAGAGATTATATAGGGCTTTTGTGGAGACATAGTGAAGGCTTTTAGTTTCGGTTAGGCAATGTTTGGTCTAAGTAAGTTCCATCTTCCCTTAAGCACTTCTTTTGTTTCACTTTGGCACAAATTCACTTAATTTTTTGAGTCTTTTCACTTATTTCTAAGGGGTTAGAGAGACATACTGTCACTCTTTCTTATACATTTCAAATCTTTTCTCCTTTCTCAACTTTCCACACCTTTCATTCTTTGCTTTTCTTGAATCCTTTTTTATTCAATTCTACATTGAGCATTCTTTTTGTCTTTTTGCTTTTCTTTCTTTTTCATTGCCTTTCTTTTTCTTCATTTTGTACCTTTTTACCACTTTGTTGTCATCCTCATCTCTCCCCCCAAACTTATACTTTGTCCATGTGCTAAGGAAAGATCGGGTGCCAAGAGAGAGTATCTTTTAGAACAGGTAAAGGCTTGTATCATGGTTCTTGAAGGAAAAAGGTCTAAGGCTCAAATGGGTTGACTAGGGATTTTATCATTGGTAGGCTAAGGAAGTTCTCAAGCTATAATTTGGGTCAAGGAGAGCCTATAATCATGTCTCAAGTCTAAATTTGCTTAGGATTTTGCCTCAACAAACATTCGGGGCAAGTTCTAGACCAATGGCTCGGGACTTGGACTTGCAATGCAATTTCTCACCACACAAGTTATGGGATCGCTAAAGACATAGATTCGGGGACCCACAACGTCCTTAGATAATATTTGAGCACACAATGGTCCCGAAAAATCACTTGATGATTATCGGTCAATACAAGAGTCTCAAGGTCACGTACCATCCTAAACACAACGATTTATTTATTACCATGAGATCAAAGGCAAATGTGCTAGGCCCAAGTGATGTTTTGCTTGAGGCACCCTTACCACTAACTACTAAAAGCAAAAAGAAAAATGGACTCAAACCCTTAAGAAGGTTGTCACATCATCCATCATTGGGAAGAGCCACCCGGTTCACACAAACTCCACATTTGGAAAGAACCGTGGCATTAAGAAAACCAAAGGGTTATTGCAAACCTTCAAAACAAGAAGCTACGAACATAAATAAGAAGCTATAGAAAAGAAAAATGCGGAAAGTAAAATGAATATTTACAAGAGGGGTTTTAATCGAATATACAATAGAGGGGATGAATATATACAATGTAATATACACTTTATATATAGGCCTAAAGTAAAAAGTACAAAAATGTAAAGAAGTGCTAAAATTATATACATACCAAAGATGAAAAATAAAGAAAGCATAAAAACTGTCAAATATGTACAATCATCCAACAAATCAATGTAGGGCCTACCCCCTCAAATGAAAGCTAACATTGTCCTCAATGCCAACTAAACCAAATAAGCACCAAAAATAAAAGGGAAAAGGATATAGAGACTCCCTATGGCCCGTATGTCTACATGGGATCCTAAGTGGTCCCTGGGTCCTCAATATGCTCGGGAACCTCAGATTGGCTCCTTATAGCCTGTTGCTTTCCTGTTGGGACCTGGGCCTGGACCTGGACAGTCTCGTGGGTTGCATCCTGTGGCTGACTGGAGGAGGTCTCTGGTGGGTCTGCCAACTGGATGACTGCATCATCTGATTGGGGAATCATCCTCTTCCTCTTGGGAGGCCTCTGGGACTGCTCTGGCTAGGGATGAGCTGCTGGCACAGGGTCCTGTAGCAATAAATCCAAAGGCAAATGATCTGCCTTCAACCTGTCAACCTCAACCCTCAACTCCTTCACGGACTCCTTAGAAGCCTGAGTCTTTCTCATCTTCTTGGCCTCCCCAGCAAGCTCCTTGAGAGCTTTTCCATGAAAACCCACAACTGTAAGCACTTTCTGAGTGTCTAGGATCTTCTTCTGGTTGTCCAGGATATCCTTGAGGGCGTCCTCAATAGACTGTGGGACCTACAAAGGCGGAGATGCCGACTGAGCTACCACTGTAGATGTAAGGACAGACAACTTAGAGAAAGCTATCTGCATCCAGTTGTTGATGCTGAGAAGGGCTTGGCTTAGACGGTGGGCAGTCACTGGGTGGTCCGGGGTAGAGGGTATGTCTAGAACTGCTGAAGTGGATGGATTAGGGGGCAAGTTTGCTGAGGTGGACAAAGGCTGAGTAGGAGCCACTACCACTACTAGCTCTTCAGAATGGCCAGTTGCAGCAGTGGTTATTCCCTTGTACTTCTTGCTTTTAGGGTTGTCATCACCCTGCATGTTGTACCATGAGAACGGGGCCTTTGTTTTCACTTTGATATCAAATAGCTTTTCTACCTTTAGGTCCGTGAAGTACATGGTTAAGAAGCTAGGGAAGGGTTAGTTTCTGTCACCTTCACTGCCTACCTGTGTAATCACTCGATACATCACCTTCCCGACGTTAATCGGGTACCCCGCCATGATTGATGCTACCAATACTGCCCGGTGAAGAGGGAGTGAGTTGTCATGAGTAGTGGGGTCCAATTTGTTGCATGCAAATATTTCCCACCCCTTGGCCTCGAAATTTAAACTTCTTCTCAAAATCTTCACTCCTACATTCAACCAATCGGGGGTGGTACCTAGGATTGCCAGATACTGTGCCAACAAAGGACGGACCTCGTCAGCTAAATCCATCTTTGCCAAATACAGCGACTCATCCTCCTCATCGAAGCCCAAGTAGTCATTTATTGTTTTCCCATCAAACAACACTTTCAAATTCCGCACCTTGGTCACTTTGGTGCCCTTCTTGATGTGGGCAACATTGGAGTAGAATTCCTTGACTAGGTGCTCGTTTGCATCCTCACAGTTGTTTAAGAAATACTCACAACCCACTCTTTCTCTAAATTGTCTTCTCACATTGGGGTTGTGAGGCAAGAGGTCTCTATCAATAAAACTCCTCTCCGGAATCAATTTCCTCACAGACCACCATTCTCTGAATTTATGGTAGGCCACCTCACTCACAAACCGGTCTTGCCATACCTCTGGTTTTCTAATTCTAGCAATTCCTCCCACTTGAGGTTCACTCCCTTCTCCTACTGCTTCATCTTTTCCTACTACACCCTTTCCGGATAATGAAGCTGTAGGAGAGGTAGAGTATTCATCCCCACTACCTTCAGCTGAGCCCTCAGACGACCAAGAAAATACATTTACTGATGTTTGGGCAGTGGGGGAAGGTGGATGAATGTCTCTTAATCTATTTCTCTCCGGCCAGTTGGGGATGTACTCTGGGATTGAGTCTAAAGATATATCCCGAAAGGGCTCGTATTTACTCCCAGACTGGTCAATGGCCCTATCAACAGCTTTAATGAGCTTCCTCATGTTTTTAATGTTTTGCCGGGCTCGAGGAGTCAATCTTAGCATCTTTTGTTTCCCTCCCCCGGAGGATTCTCCTCTACTAGATTGTTTAGAACCCTTGCCTCTTTGTTTCACCGTTGTCTGCAAACATCAGTCATTAAGCTTGTTAGTATCCAGAAAGACAGTGAAGTTCACAGTTGCAGGAAATAAAATGTTGCAAATAGTATCAAATGTTGCAGAGTGTGGACCGCACAAAATGTAGTGCGGCCGCACTGAGGCCAATGCGGGCCGCACAAAATGCCAATGCAGTCCGCACAGAGGTGGGGGTCAGACTACCCACTCTTTGAACAATCGCTCGGGGACCGCACAAAATTCCAATGCGATCTGCATTGAGGCACCGCAGACCGCACAAAATGCAATGCGTCGTGGTCCTTAATGATCAGTTTCCGGGACTTATAGCAATGCGGTCTGCACAAAATTCCATTGTGGACCACACAATTTCCACCGCGGTCCGCACTGAGTGCCTAGTCACAGCACTAGCTTAGGGTTCAAGATTATTTGATTTTTAGTCCAATTTTACACCTAAGAAAGGTCCCTAAGTGTTTACCCAGTGTTTTTAACTACCTAATCTAACAATAAACAAGAATTTACTAACCCTAGTCTATATTACTGAAAGAAATAAGGGTATGGCAAGAAGAAGAACAAGAAAAACAAAAATTAAAAGAAAATAACAAAATTAAAACAACTAAAAAGAAGTTAAAGCTACCCGTTGTGAGAAGAACTGAAGATTAACGATTCCTAGCAGTTAATTATGAGCAATAGGGACGATGAACAATGATTTTATGAGTTCTGAGAGCAAAAGGATCGAAAGGTTCAAATATTGGGCCTCAGGTACTATTATAGAAAAAGTCCCGGGGCCCAGCTTACCTACCCCAATGCGGACCGCACAAAATGGCAATGCAGTCCGCACTGCTCAAAGTCACAAGATTCAGACAAGGCAGCCACTGCGGTCTGCACAAAATGCATTGCGACCGCAGTGGGCCACCGCGGACCGCACTAAATACAATACGGCCGCGGTGGTAAACTTCAGAGAGCAGGTATTTTACTCCTTCATTAGTGCGGTCCGCACTAAGTTTGTGCCCCCCGCATTAGGTTCTCTGCAGCCGCACAAAATATAGTGCGGTCCGCATTGAAAACTTCAGAGACTTGAACAATTTTTCCGCCATGTCCTACACTGCATTAACACAAACCTATAACATCTCACAACCAGTCAATCCAAAAATAAATCCTATCCTACAATGTAAATCAAAGAAAAACAAGAAGAAAAACACATGGGTTGCCTCCCAAGAAGCGCCTGATTTAACGTCGCGGCACAACGCAGGTTACCATCAAATCATTTGAGATGAAGAAGTGTCACCACGTGGCTGTCATCAATCTTTCCCGAGTAGTGCTTGACCCTATGCCTATTCACTCTAAAAACTTCTCCATTTTTGTTCTTTAAATCAAGTGCACCAAACGGGGTCACACACCACTTCAAAAGGTCCACTCCATTTTGACTTAAGCTTTCTCGGAAACAGACGTAACCGAGAGTTGAACAAGAGAACCAAATCATCCACTTTGAACTCCTTGCTACGAGCATATTTATCATGAAGGTACTTCATCTTGTCCTTGTACAAGGAAGAACTAGAGTAGGCATGGAATCAGAATTCATCAAGTTTATTAAGCTGCTCCACACGAAGATTGGCTGTAACATCCCATTCAAGATTTAGCTTCCTCAAAGCCCACATGGCCTTGTGCTCTAACTCAACTGGTAGATGACAAGCTTTCCCAAACGCCAACCGATACAGAGACATACTAATCGGAGTCTTGTAAGCAGTCCTATAAGCCCATAGAGCGTCATCCAACTTCTTTGACCAATTGGTCCTATTAGCATTGACCGTCTTTGACAATATACTTTGGATTTCCCTGTTGGAGACTTCAACTTGACCACTTACTTGAGGATGATATGGAGTAGAAACCTTGTGATTGACACCATACTTCGCAAGCAAAGTGTCAAAAGCTCTATTGCAAAAATGAGACCCCCATCACTTATGATTGCACGAGGAGTACCAAACCTTGTAAAAATGCTCTTTTTGAGAAATGCAACAACACTCCGGGCCTCATTGTTAGGCAAAGCCAAGGCTTCAACCCACTTTGAAACATAGTCCACCACCACAAGAATACATGTGTTCCCACACGAGCTAACAAATGGGCCCATGAAATCAATGCCCCATATATCAAAAACATCAACCTCGAGGATGGTATTGAGAGGCATCTCATCTTTCTTCAAAATTCCACCCGCTCTTTGACATTCGTCACACCTCTTCACAAGTTCACTTACATCTTTGATAAAGTTGGCCAATAAAACCCACAATTAAGAACTTTGGAAACCGTCCTCGCCCCACCATGATGTCCACCATAGGGAGAGGAATAACAAGCCTCCAAGATACACAATTGCTCTTCCTCCGAGACACACACTCGGATCATATCATCCATGCAAATCTTAAACAAGTACGGCACATCCCAATAGAAATCCAAACTATCCCGCTTGAGCTTCTTCCTTTGGTTAGAAGAGAGCTCACACGGGATTATACTAGTCACAAGGAAATTAGCAACATCCACAAACCATGGCATATCATTCATCGACACCGAAAGGAGTTATTCGTCGGGAAATGAATCATTGATCTATAGGCCATCACGAGGCCTACCCTCCTCCTCCAAGTGGGACAAGTGGTCTGCCACTTGGTTTTCACTACCCTTCCGGTCCACAATCTCCAAATCAAACTCTTGAAGTAACAAGACCCATCACATCAGTCTAGCTTTAGAATCCTTCTTCGTCATCAAGTACTGGAGTGCAGCATGGTCGGTATGAATAATAACCTTAGCACCCATGAGATACGACCGGAATTTTTCCATTGCGAACATAATAGCCAAAAGTTCTTTCCCGGTCACCGTGTAGTTCACTTGAGCATCATTCATTGTCTTGCTCGCATAGTACACCGGATGAAACATTTTGTTCACTCTTTGACCCAAGACCGCCCCAACCATAACATCGCTCACATCACACATGAGCTCAAAGAGCAAGCTCCAATTAGGTGCGGTAATGATAGAAGTGGTGGTCAACTTATGCTTGAGAAGTTCAAAAGCTTGCATACATTTTTCATCAAATACGAACTTGGCATCTTTTTCCAACAACTTGCACAATGGATTCACCACCTCCGAAAAGTCTTTGATAAATCTTCGGTAGAACCCCGCATGCCCAAGAAAACTTTGAACTCCCTTGACAGATGTAAAGGGAGGGAGCCTTGAAATCACATCAATTTTTGCTTTGTCTACCTCAATACCATGCTTTGAAATTTATGCCCAAGAACTATGCCCTCTTCCACCATCAAGTGGCATTTCTCCCAATTGAGAACAAGATTGGTTTATTCACAACGGGCCAAAACTCTATCAAGATTCTTCAAGCACTCATCAAATGAGTCTCCCACAACACTAAAGTCATACATGAACACCTCTAAAATGTCTTCCACCATATCGGTGAAAATGGCCATCATACACCACTGGAATGTATCCGGTGCATTACACAACCCAAAAGGCATCCTAGAGAAAGCAAAGGTGTCATATGGACAAGTGAATGTGGTCTTCTCCTGATCTTTCGGAGCAATCAAGATTTGGTTGTACCCAGAATACCCATCCAAGAAACAGTAGAAGGCACGCCCAGCAATTCGGTCTAACATCTGATCAAGAAAAGGCAAAGGAAACTGATCCTTACGGGTCACTTTATTCAACTTGCGGTAGTCCATGCATACCCTCCAACTGGTGATGGTTCTGGTAGGAATTAACTCATTTTGTGAATTTGCAACCACGGTCATGCCACCCTTCTTTGGTACACATTGTACTGGTGAAGTACAAGAGCTATCAGAGATGGGGTACACAACCCTGACATCCAACCACTTGATCACCTCTTTTTTCACAACTTCTTACATTGCCTCGTTCAACCTCCTTTAATGTTCCAAGGAGGGCTTTGCATCATCTTCCAGAATAATCTTGTGCATATAGAATGCGGGGATTATCCCCCGAATATCAGCTAAAGTCCATCCAATTGCCTTTTTCCGCTTTTGAAGCGCCGTCAATGTGGAATCAACCTACATGTTAGTAAAACAAGAGGAAAGAATAATTGGCAAAGTAGAATTTGAGCCTAAGAATTCATACTTGAGGTGTGGAGGCAGTGGTTTCAACTCCAACACCGGAGGCTCCTTAATTGATGGTTTTGTTGGTGGAGTCTTCCTATTCTCGAGGTCCAAAGATAATTTCCTAGGCTCATAAGAGTAAGAGCCCAGTCCATGTAAAGCATTCACGCACTCCATTCGGCCCTCATCATCATTGACATCAAGATTCAACAATACGGCCTCCAATGGATCCTCTACATTAATCATTGCATTGGTGTCATCAATTATCACTGCTGTGACGAGGTCCACAAAAGAGCACACCTCGGTACTGTTGGGCTGCTTCATTGATTTGCAAACATGAAAGACCACTTTTTCATCACCCACCCAGAAGGTGAGTTCCCTTACTTCCACATCAACTAAGGCCTTCCCCGTAGCAAGGAAAGGTCTCCCCAAAATGATAGGAATTTCATAATCCACCTCACAATCCAAGATCACAAAGTCAGCTGGCAAGATGAATTTATCCACCTGGACAAGCACATCATCAATAATACCCAATGGTCTCTTCATCGTTCTATCCGCCATTTGCAATCTCATGGAAGTCGACCTAGGTTGCCCAATACCCAAAGTTTTGAAAACTGAGTAGGGCATCAAATTGATACTAGCCCCTAAATCACATAGAGCCTTATCAAAATCCGCACTCCCAATGGTGCAAGGAATGGTGAAAGCACCGGGATTTTCAAGTTTCGGGGCCATTGAATGCACTATTTCACTAACTTGGTGAGTCATCTTTATAGTTTCACAATCCATAGATCGCATATTTGTCACCAAGTCCTTCATGAATTTAGCATAGCCCAACATTTGTTCAAGAGCCTCCACCAAAGACACATTAATGGATAAGCTCTTCATCATGTCAATGAACTTTTTAAACTGATTCTCATTTTTCTACTTCGCGAGCCTTTGAGGATAAGATGGAGGTGGTCTTGGCAAAGGAGCCTTGGCTTTAGGTACAACCGGCTCCGGCATGTCTATTATGTGTTCCCTAGACGGGTTCATATCATTTTGAGTTTCCACCTCGGTATCTTGAATATCAATCCTCACTTCTTCATTCACATTTTCATCAATCACATTTTCAACCACCAAAGGAACTTCATCTTCTTGCAACTCAACATCCTCACTCAAAACTTACTTTTGTTTGGAGGCATTCACATCACTGCCTCGTCCACTGCTTGTAGTCACCACCATAACATGATTGTTCCCACCCTTCGGGTTCACTACCGTATCACTTGGTAGAGCACCCTTAGGGCGAGTATTCAAGGACTGTGAGATTTGGCCCAACTGAACCTCCAAATTCCGAATCGAGGTATTGTGGGAAGACAACTGAGCATCGGAATCCGCACTCTTTTTCATCATCTGTTCAAACATCATTTCAATTCTCCCCATATCATTGCTAGAAGAACTGGGACCTTGAGATAGAAATAGGGGTGGATTGTTTAGTTGTTGGTACATTGGGGGCCTTTGAAAGCCTTGCCCCTGATTTCCTTGGTTTTCATTATTCCATCCACCTTGATTGTTGTTACCACCCCAATTGTTGTTACCATTCCAATTTCCTTGATTGTTTTGATTGTTGTTTTGATTGCCCCAGTTGGAGTTTTGGTTGTTATTCCCCCAATTACCATTGCCTTGTTGTTGTCGATTGCCCCACTTACCTTAGGGTCTCCATTGTTGTTTGTTGGAAGAATTTCCCCTTTGGCCTTGATAATTACTCACGTGTTGCACCTCTTCACTTTGTCCATCAAAACCATCATCTTGAAATCCACCACAATCATTGTCAAATTGCTCTGAATTCCCTTGGTTCTGTTGACCTCTTTGTCTTCTTTTGTTGACAAACATGTTAACACCCTTCATGGAATTCACTTGGCGAGGATTTTGAACTTGTTGCAACTGTGCCTTTGCTAGTTGGTTCATGGTAGTTGTCAACTCAGCTATAGCCTGCCCATAATCATGTAACTCCTTGTGTAAATGAGTGACCGTGGGGTCACCCGGGGCACGTTGGATCTACTTTGCCACGCAGAAGAAGTGTCAGCCATCTCGTCAAGAATGTCACAAGCCTCATCATAAGAAAGTTTCATAAAGTTGCCCCCAGCAAGTTGGTCCACTATGCATTGGTTTGTTGTATTAATGCCCCGGTAGAAGGTTTGTTGGATCATCGCCTCAGTCATATCATTGTTAGGGCATTCCTTCACCATTATTCTATAACGCTACCAAATCTCATGCAAAGGTTCCATGGGCTCTTGCTTGAATGCCAAGATCTCATCTCTCAATGCATCCATATGCCCCGGTGAGAAAAATTTCGCAATGAACTTATCCGCCAACTCATCCCAAGTAGTGATGGAATGGTTGGGAAGTCGCTCAAGTCAATCAAGTGCTTTCCCTCTAAGTGAAAATGGGAAGAGTCTCAACCGGAGAGCATCCTCAGACACGTTAGTTTGCTTGCTCCCCCAACATGTATCCACGAACCCCTTGAGATGTTTGTAAGCATTTTGATGTGTAGTGCCCGTGAAATACCCACACTGCTCCAGCAAAGTCAGCATCACATTGGTTATTTGAAAATTGTCCGCTCGGATTCGGAGTGGCACAATAGCACTTGCATAGCCCTGGTTCGGAAGAACTCTAGGAGCCACTCTTGGAGGTGGCGGGGGAGGGTATGGAATATTATCATTGGCTTGGCGGCCTCTCCTTTGTCCGTGAGGCACAACATGGACCTCATCTTCAACATTATCATCTACTTCCTCCCCCGGCGGAAGATCTCTAAGAGGTGCATTGTTTAAGTTCGCTGCCATTTTATACCTGAAGTTGTGACACAAACAAATTAGTAACAAAGAAGAAAAGAAGAACAATACACAAATCTATCTAGATAGATAGCCAAAACCGTCAGCTCCCCGGCAATGGCGCCAAAAAGTGATTGAAGCCAACCCTGCACTACTATTGAGTAGCGAAAGAGGTCATAGAAGCTTTTACCCGATTAAGGTCGAGATCGATTTCCACAGGAAGCTAGAAGTTGGAGTCGGGTGTCTATCCAAAGTGGAAATGTGTATTTGCTCTTAATTGCACTTCTAAACATTTTGGGTTTTGATTTACTTCTAATTATATAGAACTAAATGATCGATTAAACTAAAATAAGCTAAGATTAAACTATTGCGAGTTGTTCAAATGGATAAAAGGCACTAGGGTAGTGACTTTCGCCTAGGTGGTCAATTGATGGATACTTGAGTGTAAGGCATGATAGTCACATTTAGGGAGTATGCTATAACCATTGCACGATTCTACTCACTCTATACCTCTCGGTAGTTCGAGTGATTTTGCCCGAATTGACTTTCTCAAGACCAATTGGGTATGCAAATTTGCACAAGCAATCAAGGTTCAAGTCGGGTATTACTATCTCTAGGTTTAACCCTTTAATTGGGGCTATCAATCTCTTGAGTACGCCCCAATTCTTTGTTGGACCAATTTCAGAGACTTAGGCTCTCTTTATCAAGAAGAGCCAAAATCAAATAAACACAAACTAGTATTTGCATCCACTAATTCAGCAATCAAACATGAAATTAGTCCAAATATCAAACACCTATGGTCAATCAAACCCTAAAACACAAGACCCATCAATTACCCACACTAGGGTTGAGCCACAACCCTAGCTTATGGGTCTAGCTACTCATAAGTAGAGAAGAAAACAAAGAAATAGATGAAGAAAAAAATATATTAATTAATTGCTAAATTAATCTTGAAGATTCAATGTTGAAATGAAGCTAAAATTACTCAAAATTAAAAATATCGAAGTCACGAGCGCAGCCTTCAGTACAAACTATCTGATGACCTAAAAATGGGGAAAAAAAAGCTTTTTATACTAAGCTGAAAAATCTAGACAAAAATACCCCTGCGGGGTTAGTGCGGACCGCACAAAATCACGTGCAGCCGCACTAGGGCTCTGAACTTGAATAAGTGGCTCTTTGAAGTCGGGCAATGCGGACCGCACAGAATCGAGTACGGCCACGATGGCTTCTAGTGTGGTCCGCATAAAATGGAGCGCAGACCGCATTGGGCTTCAAACTTGGAATTAGCTACTCTCTGAACCTTGGCCTTGCGGACCGCACTAAATCGAGTGCGACCGTATTGATCCCAGTGCGGACCGCACAAAACCTCGTGTGGCCGCATTGCCTTTTTGCCTGAATAACAGCCTCTCTGAACCTCACTTGTGCGGGTCACACAGAATGGTGTGCGGTTGCACTGGTCCTGTTTTGCCTGAGCTTTGTCTTGTCTTAATACTTGTACAAGTTTCACTCCTTTTTTGAGCAGATCTTTGACATCTTGTCACCTTGTTGATCAAACCTGCATTCAAGCACAACTTATGAGACTTTGAGACTATTTTGTACACATTTCTAATTAAAACTTACCGCACAAAATCATGTGCGACCGCACTAGGGCTCTTAACTTGAATAAACGACTCTCTAAAGTCGGGCAATGGGGACCACAGAAAATCGAGTGCGGCCGTGATGGCTTCTAGTGTGGTCTGCATAAAATGGAGCGCGGACCGTATTGGGCTTCAAACTTGGAACTGGATACTCTCTGAACCTTGGCTCTGCATACTGCACTAAATCGAGTGTGGCCGCATTGATCCCAATGCGGACCGCGCAAAACCTTGTGCGGCCGCATTGCCTTTTTGCCTGAATAGCAGCCTCTCTGAACCTCACTTGTGCGGGCCGCACAGAACGGTGTGCGGCCGCGCTGGCCCTATTTTGCCTGAGCTTTGTCTTGTCTTGATACTTGTGCAAGTTTCACTCCTTTTTTGAGCTGATCTTTGGCATCTTGTCACCTTGTTGATCAAATCTGCAATCAAGCACAACTCTTGAGCCTTTGGGACTATTTTTATACATTTCTAATCAAAACTTAAGCATGAAAGAGTATAAAATGTATCAAAATCCCTGGTTATCACTGTCTCACTAAGACGTTTTTTTTCCTTTTACATCAATCATCTCATTTCAATCTTTATTTTACATATATCGGTTCGTCGGCATTGGTGGCCACAATTATCACATCATACTTGGCACTAGGCCACATTTCACAACTCATATTTCACATCACTTTCACTTTCAACATTAACTATGCAATTTAAGATAATGGGCACACACAAGAGCAATTCAAGTTGTAAGCATGGAGAGGTATTCACATAATTCGGCATAATAATCACAATTTAAACTTGACTTGAAATCTAGGCATTTTAGCACATAGTTCACATGTTTCACATATCCTCAATTTACCAAGAATAGCATATTGAACACATTGAGACACACCTTTCATATATATTCTTGCAACACCAATTCCTTTGGAATAACAAGTACTACATCAATCAAATTTCGGACTTATAACATTTGCATGGACACCATGGGAGCTCAATTTCTAAGAAGAGGGGGTCTTA
Source organism: Nicotiana sylvestris (assembly GCF_000393655.2). Taxonomy (NCBI): domain Eukaryota; kingdom Viridiplantae; phylum Streptophyta; class Magnoliopsida; order Solanales; family Solanaceae; genus Nicotiana; species Nicotiana sylvestris. Next base: position 49,989,806 of record NC_091068.1, read on the forward strand.
GCCATACATACCTCAATATAGCTTTCCTTAAATTCTTATAATAATTCCGGAACTCCTAGCAACTTCGATCTATTTTATGAGAATTACAAGTTGAACCAAGAATTAGAGGGATAATCAAGATTCTAGCTCATTTGGGCACATTATCAAGCACTAAGTGTGCATTATGATTCTAGGACTCTTTTTGGTGAGAGATTCTATCATCCTACACCCCATTTGTTACATTTTTAGCTCACAATCTTCCCATACCCTTTTATCATACATGCATGTTAGAAAATTCATCCTTATACCCATGTATCCACTTGTTAATTACTTATTCTAGTAGGAATTTCGAAATCAAAGATAATGGCACAAGTTTTTACCTCTTAGGGTGAAGGCTTAGCAACTTTTCTTGATAATCTTCAAAGATTTGGGCAAAGATTGAGTAGAGGCTTGGTGAGGATCACTTTCTCCCTCTAGAACTCTTTCTCTCACTCTAAATGTAGTAGAAAATGGCACAAGAGAGTCTAATGAGGTGTTTTTAACGGAATGGAGTCGGGTTTTAAAAGTTAGAAAATAGGAGCCCCGACAAAATATGCGGTCGCATATGCGATCGCATAATTGATATGCGACCCGCAAAAGGGACCGCAAAAGTAGCCCTCAAGACTTGAATATTCTGCCCGGGTATGCGACCAATATGCGGTCCGCATACTTGTTCTGCCATCACATAATTCATCGCAGAACAACCCTTCGCAAAAATCACAAGGAGGTTATGCGACGACTATGCGGCCCGCATATCAATTATGCGATCGCATAATTGGCTGCATAGTTATCCTCAAATTAGCCAACATTCTGCCTCATTCTGCGGCAGCTATGCGGCCTGCATTGCTATTATGCGGCCGCATAATAAGCCGCAGAAATGCGCTCTTCTGGAAAATATTTTTCCTTAACTTTTTAATGCATAGATCAATCCAAAAGTTCCGAACCAAGCTTGCCGCAAAGAATTTTATAAATTTCTAATACATATTCTTAACTTGGCACTACGAGATTTCGGATTTTTGAGTAAAAATTTCACGTGGCCTTACACAAATATCTGTAACTGTGCTAGCAATAAACTGCCTTGTATGACATGAAATAATTATTTTATAAGCGATAATGTGCTTTTGCATTATCCAATCCTAATCAATCCAATGAGTGGTAACAGTAAGCTAATCACAGTCATTACCATTTTTACCAATATCAGTAGTAATAACAATACGACAATTAATATGAGTAAATAAATAGCACAAATATCGTTCATATTCATATTTATATTTATAAATATCGCTCTTTACGGTTGTGCGAGGCCATCCTTTATAAGTAGGATTAAAAACTTTTCTAATATAATGCACAAAGTGATGGTTAGAAGGAAAATTAGAGGGTAAACACATAACAGTAACCATTTTTGCCAATTCTTCCCTATCTTTTCTTGGATCATAATATAAAATATCACCGGTAACGGTGTTAATTCCTAGTTGAAATTGATTTGATCCGGTACTAGGGTCAGGCTGAGGAGGTACACTTGTCCCCTCGGCCGAAGCTTTCATATGAAGATATTTAACTTTATCTTGAGGGTGTAGCATTATGTGTCTCCTCAAACTTCGCGTCCCCCCTCGACCTCCAACATATTTAAAAGCTAACCCTTTGCTACAAGTTTTACACTTAGCCATTTTTTTTCTCTTATTTGAATAAAAAATTGCCAAACAAGAGATATTTCAGCCTGTTTAGAAGGTTGTCTAGAAAAAATAGGGGTACTAACAGGGGAAAGGGGTCAGACGGGGCATCATTTGGATTATTAGTTGGGTTAACTCAGCAACAGGACTAGTGGGTGTATCGTCATCCAGTTGCATTTCATCAAAATCTATTTCCTCCTCGAGATCTTCATCAATAGTTGGATTACCATAAAGAACATTCATATATTCATGGTCTAAGTGTTCACCACTTCCAACATTATGCAAATATTGACTCTGAGTAAATTGTAATAAAGTATTATCACTATCAAGAATAGGAGCAGGTGGAGGGCGGGTATGTGATTTGGGTAGGGGAGCCCGGAAAATTGGAGGAGAAATAGATTGACCACTAGATTCACCACTCTTGGATTTTCCCTTATTTTTACTAAATATTTTTTTAGAACAATAAATCCAGTGGAAATTTCTCATTGTAATGAATGAATAAAGGCAAAAAGAGATTAAGATGTACTTAAATTCCGAATGTAACTGTGGATTTCCCTCTATCAGGAACCCGCTATTTCTTATGTTTGTTTGAACCATATAGAAAATATATGGATATCGAAGAAGAATTAAGCTCGCGGAGATTAATAAAACAGAAAGTCTCATAGTACGTCGTCCTTTCCTGTCCGTGCGCTGTTTTTCTTTGCCTTTCAAGATATTGCGTATAAAGAGAAAGATAGCCAGTCCTCTTGGGCGGCCAAGAGTGTTATGTAAAAAGGACCAAGGAGGATCCTATCCTAAAGGAGAAGGAGGAGGAGTAGGAGCTAGCTTTAGGGGCGGAATCGAATGATTACGAGATAAACAATGAGACAAAGGAGAGCACTTAGACAATTCACTTTGAGTACAGGGAAGTCTGCTGGTAGGAATTCCTCAGGGCGTATTACGGTTTTTCACCGAGGGGGTGGATCGAAGCGATTGCAGCGAAGAATTGATCTGAAACGAAGCACTTCGTCTATAGGACCGGTTGAACCGGCCCACTTAGCAGCCGGTCCCGGGCTTAAACGGTTAGGTCCGTTTAGGCCCACTACCCATTTGGGCTCGCGGGCCTGCGCCGGGCCCGGGCCTAACCAACCCACATGCCAGCCTTAATATAGCTCAAGAAATTGTTTTCTTCTTCTTCTTTTTTTTTCTCTCTTTATTTTCTCTAAAAAAAATTCTTTATTTTTCTTACTATTTTTATATACTATTTTTGTATGTCAAAAGAAGGTTACGAAAGAAAGTAAACTAAGGCTAAAAAAAATAACAAAGGTAAAAAAAAAAAATACTTGAATAGCAAAATATAATATTTTCGTCATATGAAACGTTGAAAATATCAAGTACAAAGCATTCAAAAAAATACTTGAATAGCAGAATATAATATTTTTGTCATATGAAACGATGAAAATATCAAGTACAAAGCATTCAATTGAAGATCCTACACATTTGTTTTTAGATTTTATTACTTGTATGTCCCTCTCCCTTAATATGCCTAAGCTCCCCCTAAAATCATATCCTTTTCTTTCCTTTCTTGATTTTTTTTTTGTTTTTTACTTTCTTTTATTTTTTCCCATATTATTATTGTATTTTAACTTTGTTCTTTTCTTCCTAGTAAAACTTTGCAATCTTTTTATTTCTTTTTAGTTTTTTGTTCTTTATAATAATAATTACTCACTCTTTTTTAATTTATTTATTTTGTCTTTAAAAAATTTAGTTGTATTTTTTTTTATTCTTTCCAGTAAAATCTCTTCATCTTTATCACTCTTTTCACTTTCTTTCTTTTTTCATATTTTTTATTTATTTCTCCAATAAATTTTCCCGCCCAAAACTATTATCACTTTTTTTTTTCTTTATAGTTAAATAGTCAAGTCCAAAAATTTATGTATAGTCACTTTGTATACAGGCTAATTGATTATAACTATTGAGAGTTATCGTGTCACATTTTCTTTGTTTATTTATATTTTACACTTTCTTTTATTTTTCTCATTTTATTGTTGTATTTTAACTTTATTTATTTCTTTCTAATAAATTTTTCATTTTTAGTTATTTTTTTATTTTGTTATTATTTATTCTTTCTAGTAATAATCCCTCAAGGTTTTCGCTTTATTTTTTCCTTATTTCAATTTTTATTATTTTTTCCTATAAAAGGGGCTAAAAATACTCCTATTGTATTTTAAATGGTTTCCTATAGCACTCCGTCCACCTATTGGTTCAAAAATATCCCTAACATTATGTTTCGGTCTAAAACTACCGCCGCGACTAACGGAATCATCTGTAGTCCCATCTTTTAATGTGTTGTCACAATGTGACTGAGACACGTGGTCATTTGATCCATATTAATTACAACCCGCCCCATTTTTCGGTTTGATAAATTCGCCTTATTTTTTTGACCCGCTTTATTATCTAATAATTATTATTTTTTTGTTTTTTTTCCTCTTTCTTCCTCATTGACGGGACAGACTACACAGAAACCACAAACCAAAAATCTCGCCAAAAACCGACGTAAATTGACTCCTTGAAGCCCAACTCAAAAAATTATTGATTGGTGGTGAAGAAAGTTGATTTTCAGATCTGGTCTTGAAGAAAGTCGAGGCGTTTGGCCTTGGTGGTGGTGCGTTTTTTTAGCAGTGTGGTGGGTGTTTCGCTGGAGAAAACTGGATATGTTTTAGAAGACTGAGATCCGAAGAAAAATGGGTGCTTAGATTGCAGAAACGAGATGGTGTTTCGGAGCTGCTGTACAGTGGCATCCAGCTGCGTTTTTATGGCTGCTCAGGGAATTTTCTTGTGATTTTGCGGTTGTTATTGGGTAAAAAAAAGGTTTGTTTTTAGGCTGGTTTTTGAGTAGGAGGAAAGGGTAGGGTGGCGGCTTTAGGATATGAGGGAGTGTAGCGGGGTGGTGGCGGGTGGTAGTTTGTGAAGTGAAAAATGAGAGGAGTGAATTGAAAATAATAAAAAAGGAGAGTGGATCGAAGGAAGCTGCCATTGTTGATTTTCTTTCAAGGCTAGAAGAAGAAGAAGTTTTTTTTTTTGGGGGGGGGGAGTGTGGGTGATAAGCAAGAAAAAGAAAAAGAAATTTAGCAGGTCAAACAAATGGGGCGGGTAAAAAAATAAAGCGGATTTATGATACCCATATTGATAAAGTGAAATCAAGAGCCACGTGGACTAATAAAATGCTGCCAACACATTAAAATTCGGTTTGCTGCCGTTAAATCGAGGGGTATTTTTAGCAATAGAAATAATGGTGGGGATATTTTTGGACCAATAGGTGAACGGAGCACGATAGTAAACCATTTAGAATACAATAGGGGTACTTTTAGCCCTTTTTCATTTATTTTATTCTTTTTAGTAAAATTTCTTTATCCAAAATATTTTTCACTCTTTTTGTTAACTAGTCTTAGGATACGCGCGTTGCGCGTGTACTTATCTAAATGAGTAAAAAGTGTTTTAAAAATCATTCAAATGTTATATTAAAAATAATTTTTTGGTGCTAATGTTTGAGTTATAAATAAAGTGTAAGTTCCTAAAAATGAAAAATATTGATCCTATATATCTAATTCAATAAAGAAAAAAACTGCCACATAGAAGTTCTCAATCATCCATTAGGAATCGTAGGATTAGTTATTGTAGTGATTTTTTATTCCTATAGAATAATGGGATAACAATCCCAGGATAACTAATTTCGGGATAATCTGAGGTAACTTGTATCCAACCAAATAACCCCTTTTCAACTTAAGATTATATGGACATCACTAAGTTAGCATTAGGTTTTATGATTTTATTATTTTTAATTATTTTCTTGATGTAAAAACTTGGAATTTGACCTTTTTCTTATTTATAGAATTCGTCAGTGAGCACATGATTTAGCGGTATTAAAAAGAATGCGGAAAATATTAAAAAATAAATAAATGTGATCATTTATAAAAATGATATTTATTTGATAATGTTTGGGGGTGAGGGGGGAGGGGGTAATTAGTCCTTATAATTATTTATTTTGTAACATGTTTTATATTATGAAAATTTTCATTTCTAAGTTTCTCATCAATAGTTTTTTTGACTTTTGCAATTAAATGATAATTTTATTCAATGTGAAATCTCTATCTTTCAAGTTTAAATCACATTGAATACTAATATATTCACATTGTCTAGGTCTAAATTCAATTGAAGTCTAATTCTTGTTTGCTTCTTCCTAACGCAGAAAGAAAAACTCAAAAAAAAAAAATATGATGCATTTTATTCATCTCAAACAGAGATTGTGAGAAATAAAAATTCATGGAGGTATACCAACTTTCAGCCTCATAACATTGATCAATCTTTACAGATGCTAAATTAGCACTTTCAGATTTATTCTTGTGACCTTTAGATAGATTAATAGAAATTCCTACCATAGGAAGATGACAATTTTTTCCTTTGAGCCAAAAAAGGGACGCAATAATAGAAGTCTGAAGAGAAGGAAAAAGCGTTGGAAAATTTTTAAAAGAAATTTTATCCAAAAACTATTTTTCTAAATTTAATTTTTTTTAAACATTGTTGTATAATTTAATACATCTGCTTGGCAAATTTAATTTATTTTAGTAACAACACACTGGTCACAAAGATTGAATAAAAAGATTCAAGACCCACTTACTAACTAAAAGTATCGTTTCAATCAGAACAAAAAAAAGATGAAAAATAAGGAGATTTACACAATGCATCGAACAAAAGAAATCATAAATCCACACGAAACCATAAACTTTCACCTAAAATTCAAACAAGAAACATAAATTCTAATATCATTCTCATGACTTTCTTCAGAATATACATACAAACAAAAGGACCTTTTATTGAATAAGTAAATTATTCGTGAAATGAAACACTAACATTATTTTCTAACTTTTTAGTAATTTGGAGAGTCCTAAAAATTGAAAGGCTCGAAACTTTACCTAAAATATCTAGAATTAATCGGTTAAATTGTTATGTTAATATAAAATTTAATTAATTTCTAAGTCCTAAATATTAGAAAAATAATTAAATGACTATTTTGAAATATTAGGAAATAATTAAATGACTATCCCTAAATATTAGGAGAAATAGTTAAATGACTATTTTGTCAAATATGAACTCTATTTTCAAAGGGTTAAAAAGACGAACGATATTTCGCTAAGGACCTTCGTGCTTTTAATATAGTATAGATTATTATTCATCTTGTTCTTTTTCTGTTATTTTTTTAAAAAATAAAATATTCCTCCATTCAAAATGTTTATCACTTTTTTTTAATTCTTTTTAGTTAAATAGCCGAGTCCTAAAATTTATATTGGAACACGTCATACTAAATACTAATTGATTATAATTACCGAGAGTTATAATTTTCTAAACAAACTTTAAGCTTTTTTAAAATCAAAAAATTGTCTCGAGACTTTTTATTTTATTTTACGGGAAATGGCTAAAAATGCCCCGATCGTTTGGTAAATGGTTCACTATCGAGCTTCCTCCACCTATTGGTCCGAAAATACATACAATGTTATCTTCTGGTCTAAAATTACCCCGCAACTAACGCCTAAATTTGTGGACCCCACTTTTAATGTGTTGGCATCACGTAATTTGGCACGTGGATTAGTGGGTTAGACAACACATATGGGTATAATATACCCGCCACATTATCCGACCTGCCCCAATTATTTTATAACTTGAAAAAAACTTGTATCTTCACCGCCCTATTTTCAACCATAACCACCGGATTACGAAGCAATCCATCTTTTCCGGCTACCTCTAAATTTCCGATAAACTTTGCCCTCATGTACAACGCCATCTCTCCTTGTTCACTTCCTCAGAGTCTTAAACCTAGAATTTATCAAAAAATCTTCACTACAAAATTAACATCATCTCTCCTTGTTCACTTCCTCAAAATTTCAATCCTAGAAACAATTTACCAAAAAAATTGTACTACCAAAATTATTTTTTTTGACTGGCCTGTTTGGGAAAAGAAAAAGTACATAAACCTCCCATAAAAATAATTTTGGTAGCTCCCGTACGGAATAAATAATTAGAAGTCTTAGAGTAATTTAAGACTGAAACATCAAGAATTTGAACAGAATATGTGAAGTGTCTAATACTAGTCTATCAACTGTAATCATCTTGTGATTATAATTGTTCATCTGAAATGGCTAAGTAATTCTTTTTCATCTCAATAGCTGTGATATCTAGAAGGTAGAAACAAACAATTTCAGCTGTTACACGACGACCCAAGAGAACAGAGATACAACAGATACACTAAGACCCGGTTTGGATCCTACACTATTAAGGAAAAGAATATGAAAAGAAAAGAATATATAGTTTTAATAATGGTAAGTTAGTTTTATTACTAAGAAAGTATCAAGAACGTTTATAGCATGAAAATAAAGGAGTACATAAATTTTTGGAACAAGATTTCCTGATTCTAATTGGATCATTGGGGAGAAGGAAAAAATGGTGAAATGTGCAGATATTCTCGAAGAAAAAGAACTGGAAAAAAGAAAAAAAGAAAAAAGAGGGCCCGGGTTATAATAGAGTTGGGGCGGATCAAATAATGAGGCGGGTAAATTTGAATATAAGGAATAAAAATAAGGATCTACGTGGCCCAATTACATGATGCCAACACATTAAAAGTGGGGTCCACAAATTATGCGGTTAGTCGCGGGTTAATTTTAGATCAAAATAACGTTGTATGTATTTTCGGACCAATAGGTGAACGGAGCTCGATAGTAAATCATTTACCAAACGATAGAGGTATTTTTAGCCCTTTTTCGTTTATTTTATGGTATGTCATTCAATATACTAGTAATATACTGTGAATGCTATTTAATATATTAGTAATCACAACATACTATGACTCACTACTAGTTTTGCACGACCCGAAATCCCACCAAAGGTCATGATGATGCCTAACCGACTCACTAGGTAAGCCAACACAATAACAATTATAATTTCAAAGCAGATTAACCAAATCCTTAACAAAATTCATAATATGATAAAAACACAGAAATAATCTTAAATTAATAACATATATAAATTATCCGAGATAAGGTCTAAACACGACCACAACTGCCTATATAGCCCAAAACTCGGTGTCACAATCATCACAAGAATCTAACAAAAGAATGTAGAATCAACAGAATAACACTATCTGTCTGAAGGAGATAGATAGACATAACAGATAAGTAGGGAGGAGGACTCCATATGCTACGAATCGATCAAGTAGAGCAACTCACCACGAAGTCTCCACAAAACCTCCTACTTTGTCGGGTAAATGGCACTAACACTATCCTCAGAACCTGCACAAAAATATGTAAAAGTGTAGTATGAGTATAAACCAATGTTGTAATGACCCGACCGGTCGTTTTAAGAATTAACGCTCCGATCTCCTATTAACTGCTTTCCCCGTATTTGTTTATGCTATTTTGATTTGTCGGGATGTTTGGTTTTGAGTTTCGGAGTGTTTTGGGATACTTAGTCCCTAAAAGAGAGCTTAAGCTTTAGAATTCAGACCGTATTCAGAGCAGTATAAAGACGGCCTCGGAATGGAATTCCGTCGGTTCCGTTAGCTCTGTTGGTTGATTTTGGGCTTAGGGGCGTATTTGGATTGTGTTTTGGAGGTCCGTAGCTTATTTGGGCTTGAAATGCCGAAAGTTGAATTTTTTTGAAGTTTCCGGTTTGATAGTTGTGAGCACGTGATTTTTGCCTCACGAAAACTACTCCAAAATAAATCAAAAAATAAAATTAATTTCTTTTAGTGTGCAATTTTAGAAATTGTTTTGCGTTTATTAATTGTTTGTGTTGTCCGTAAATGTTTGCTTTGTTATAATTAAACAAAATAAAAATAAAAATATATGTTTCATGCATATCTAGGATTTAATTATGCATTTAATAATTGAAATAAAATCACAAAAATATACATTTGTTCTAGTTTTAATGTTTCACTATGTGATTAACGCTTTGTTTATGTGTTAAATAATTGTTAAAAGGTAATTAATATTTTTGTAAGGTTAAAATTGTTTTATAATTTCATTAGGATTTTTTTTAAAATTAGAAAATAATTAAAAAAAATATTGTAAAAGAAAAATCGGACCTGGACCTAAATCCAGGCCCAAACAAAATAAACCCCCACAGCCCAATCCAAACAACCCACGTCCGGTCCAATTTAAACGAGCCAAAACGACAGCGTTTGGTCGTATTTCATCAATGGCCGTTGGATCAAATCCATCCAACGACTGAGATCTCATCACCCTAACCCGTGATCCTTACCCGACCCACTGCCCCGACTTAGCCCGACCCTGACATTAAACCAAACGACATCGTTCGGTTTAATGAACGGATCCTGACCATTCATTCTGCCTGATCTAACGGTCAGCATCAATCCACCCTTCCCCTATATAAGGCCCAAACCCCTACCCCGGCCCCCTAACTAAACACCCTCCTCTTCACTATTCATCATCGTCTCCAAAAACCCACCCCTAACCCTAGCCGCCCTAGCATCCCATCGCCTGAAACCCGGCGGCAACAACGCCGCCGGTCACCACTTTAACACCCCAGACTCCTCACAACCCCCTCTTAACGGATCTGACCTTAGTTTCTTTCGAATCAGACCCCAACTCTTCGAATATTAAATCGAAGGTTGGTCTGAAAACTCAACCCTTTCCAATGGCTTCCAAAATAACACCACAACTTCCCCTAGATACCCTAGCTATGGATCTAGTGTTGGTTTGGTTCGAATCCCCTCAGAACTCTTCGAATCTTCTTTTGAAGGTTCGAATCAAAAATGAACTCACTCAGATTCCTTTCAAATTAACACCAAATGACCCCTAGGCTTCCCTCACCCTTGTGTCATCTTTGGTTCCCTTCGAATCTGCCCAGAAGTGTTCGGATTTAAGATCCAAAATTCTGAAACCCTAAAAATTTTCCAATCTTGGAATTTTTTCAATTCAAACGAGGGATTGAGGTTTAATCGACCTTAGTCGAAGTATTTTCAGTTGAAAATACTTCGACTAAGGTCTGTTTGATTTCAAAAAGTCCGAATCCAAGTTGAGTTTGAGTCCGGTTGAATTTGAAGGTTCAGAGGTATTTTTTCTATTTCTTATGTGTATTCTACGTGTATTTTATGTTTGTTTCATTAGTCTGTTTAATTTTTCATAATTTTCTAGTCAATTCTGTGATTCTGCCTTATACCCGTCTATTTGATCCTAATTATACCATTGTTTCTGTCAGTATGATTATTTACAATGTGTGTAATCGACTCGATTAAGTTCGTCGATTAGTTATATTATGAATTCTCGTTTATGATAATACTGATTGAAAACAATCTGTTTCTATAGACTGTTTGTTGACAAATGTTGTAGATAATCAGTTTAATTAATACTCGTTTGTAAATCAATAAGTCTGTCAGAATAAATGTTGTATGTATATTGTTTCCTGAACATTAAGTTTCAGGGCATTGTCAGTATATTGACAATGCTCCTGTTTGTTTGATTTTAGTTCAAAAGTTGAAGTTCAGTTTGAATTATTGTACTGAATTCAGTGTAATGTTATTGTGATGTTAGGTTTAAACTCAATTTCACAAGTATTGATTAGATACCATTGTGTTAGAAAAAGTACATTCTCAGTTAAGATTCAGTCCAGAACTTAAGAGAATTGGTATTAGCTGTTTTAATTCAGGTTGATAGTTAGGTTTGAACAGATTTTTTTTTAATCTGTTTTGTATCAGATTCTGAATTTAAGTTTAAAGGCAGTAATAACAGTAATTACAGTAGGATTTCTGGGGCATTTCTGGGATAGAACAGTAAGGGTAATATGATAGTATAGTGGGCTGAAAGTGGAAAGTTAATGGCTATTATTTAATGTGATAATGGGAAACAAAGGATAATGGGGCTGCTGAAAATCAGGATAAGATCACTTAATGGGATTTAAAGTATTTAAAAGCAGATTTTAATGGGACTTTCCGATTTTTAAAAGAAGAAAGGGGTCCAGACAGTAGGCTAAAAAAGAGGGGCAGACCTGTATAAGATAGGGGGGATTGGGACTGATTTAAGGACCGGATTTGGAGAGAGTTTGAAAAAAAAGAAAAGTTGAGATCTGATTTTTAAAAGCATTAGGGAATACACTCAGAGATAAATATACACAGAGAGATACACAGAGAAAAATATAAAATTTGAGAGAGGAAAATCAAGCAGAAACAGAAATCTGAAAAGGAAGATAGAAAGAAAAGGAAAACAGAAACATTAAAACAGAATCTACATCGGAAGTTAGTCTTGAAGCTGATTCTGTGTTTTGAAATTGAAAGCTTTTTCAGTCTGCTTTGTTCTAAGTCTCAAATTCAGAAATATTATTCTTTGTATTAAATCTGTCCGGATTTGTTCGATCTCTTTGTTCAGTTTAAAATCTGAAATTTCTTAAAAGTACTGTCATTGTGCATCTGGTTTCCTCGGGTCTTATTATTGCTCAAATCTGTGGGAATACTGGTATTCTGCTGATTTTGTTACTGCTGCAACTGCTGAAATTTACTCCTTCTACCTTCATTTCCAGGTACCTATCTTTTAAATTCATGTTGTGAAAAGCTTCAACATGGCAAATAAATGAAGTTTGGAGTTATAGTTCTGTCTTCCATTCATCTAAGTTCTTTAGTTTAAATTTCAGTTTTGTTTTATGTTGATTAATACAGTAGTATGCTTGGCATAATAATTATCAGTTGATCATTCTCTTTTGAAATTCATATAAGTGTTGTAATAGTATTATCTATTCCAGAATTTCATTAAAGTATAGTTATGATTGAATTGTCAAGATAGGGAACATGACATAAAGTTGGCCATTAATTAAGTCTTATGACATTGTTAGTCAGGTACAGAGTAGTAGGGAAATGTCAAGAAAATGCATTGTTAGCATATTTTAATTATTTGGTTGTGGATTTAGGCTAGATGATGTTGGTCGCATTTTGTCCATATATGGCGAATAATGTTGTATGTAATATCATTTTATTAAGTCAATAGGTAAATTTGTTTTCTTTCTTAATAACAAATGGCCTAGGAATTTTACAATGCAAAAGTTAGTGTTTAGCAATGGTTCACATGAATTGAGAATCAAATCGGTTTGATTATATATGTATATCTTACATTCAATCAATAGCAATTAATCAAAATAATTAGGCCTATTAGATTAAGAACAAGCAATGTGGAAAGAGATTAGACTTATAATGTGTAACAAGTTTAAGATTGTAAAAATAACAATTCATTGCAAATGGAATAATAAGAATTCTTCAAAAATATCATTTCCTTTCAAGAATTGATTTTTTTTAGTTTCATACGCCATGCACATTTCTAGTATACATATTGTATTTACTAGAATAGTATTAGTCATATGCTTACTTTGCTTTTTAAATTTGAATAGCTTTGAGGAATATAATTCATACGCGAAAAAATATAATTCGCAATAAACATTTAATAAATTGTGAATTCATTTCAAGAATTTAAGGGTACCTTAAATGGAGATTTCTCATGATTTTTACCTAAAATGTATAGATGTAATAAACAATTTGTAAATAAATTTATACTACCATTAAGAATATTTTTGTGATTAGGGATACGTTCGCGTAACCTGATTATATTTCTAAAAGCAATTCGGAATATGCGTTCGCGCAACTTCGATCGAATATTTAATAAAAGGGATTTCTCGGAAAATATCATTAATAATTTCATAAAAACCCGAGATGTGAGGTTCACTACTTAATTATACAAAAAGGGCGAATGTTCTTGATTTATTTAAGCACCATTTCGAAAATAATTATTATCTATATTATTGTGTACACGTGTGTGTGACACAACTCCGCATTTTTAAAAAAAATAAATATAATTTATAACACGAATATACGTACGCGTAATTCGATTCAAAGAAGGGTCTTTAATTACAAACAATCTAAATAGAAGCGGTAACAAAAAAAATAAAAAATCGGGCAAATAAGAATGTAAAATCGAGATAATTAAGCCAAGAATAAAAACAGTTAAGCGACCATGCTAGAACCACGGAATTCGGAAATGCCTAACACCTTCTTCCGGATTAACAGAATTCCTTACTCAGGATTTCTGGTTCGCAGAATAACCAAACAGAGTTATATTCTCCTCGATTCAGGGATTAAACCGGTGACTTGGGATGCCTTAAAATTCCCAGGTGGCGACTCTGAAATAATTAAATAAATCCCGTTTCGACTGTCCTTCAATTGGAGAAAACTCCCTAAGCGCTCCGCGGGTGCGGAAAAAGGAGGTGCGACAGCTCTGGCGACTCTGCTGGGGACGAACGTGAAAACTGTAACCCAGAACCACTGGTTCAGGGTTTAAAGAATTCGAGCTTAAAATAACTGCGATGATTGGCTTTATTTACTATATGATTTTCAACTGTTTATATGCTTAATATGCTAAATGTTTTTTTTTACCGCTTTAATATTATTTGAATTGTGAATATATACAACTGCTACGAAACCCCCTTCTTTCTGAGTCTTCTGAATTTATGGTGTACACGTGCGCATGGCCCACCTTTCTGTTAAAGTCATACCAAATAAGACGGAGTTGGGACAAGTAACTAGATCGGGTAGACTTTCGTGCTCCCGGTACGTTGCCCCCACTTCGGCTCAAACTGTCCGTTTGGGTAAGCCAGGTTTAGAACAATATGCCTCAGGTTTTTACCTAGAATAACTCAGCTATGTACCGGATCCCTAGTAGGAACGTCTATTTGCATCATGTACATCTGACCTTGGAGACTCAACACAGGGGTTGGGTCTGTCTAGGACAGGTGAACCCGAAATAAGAAGACCATCCTGATGCATCCTACTTGCTACCTGTGCATTCATTTGCCTCGAACATGCTTGTTGACCAGCTTAATTGAAATCATTGTGAGAACCGAGGAATAAAATGGGTTGTTTTTTTTTTTTTAAAAAAATTTCCTAAAAAAAAAAGTTTTAAATCTTGAAAAAAGGGGTGTTTAATAAATAAAAATTAAAAAAAAATGAAAATGATTTTTTTAGTGTATATTTTTCAAAATGAGTCTTGACTTTATTAAATTAAATTTCAGATACAAAATGAGCAACACACAAAACCCCCCATCTACGAATACAGACGAGTTTCTATTTCAGCTTCAAATGTGGTGGTATGAATTAGGCGAAGATGGTCAAAAATGGGTCATCAAGCATTTGGGAAATCTCACGGATGTTATGAAAGTTAAACCCCGTGATGATCTGATTGCGGCGTTAGTAACTTTTTGGGACCCTGTTCACAATGTCTTTCGTTTCTCTGATTTCGAGCTTACTCCTACATTAGAGGAGATAGCTGGATATGCTGGTTTTGACGGAAGTCTAAGAAATCAGAGCCTGATATTCACAAAGGCTCCCTCGGTACATCGATTCTTCGGTCTTCTGAACATCAGTAATCAAATCAGGAAAAGCAATGTCATCAACGGATGTTGTTCTTTCAGCTTTTTATATTCAAGGTTCGGAAAGTCAGATGGATTCGAAATTCATGAGAAAGGCCTTACTAACAAGCAAAACAAAGACACTTGGCAGATTCACCGTCGCTTTGCCTTCATGGTGGCTTTTCTAGGAATCATGGTCTTCCCAAACAAAGAGCGAACAATTGATATTCGCACCGCAAAAGTTGTGCAAATCCTCACCACCAAGGAAAATCACACCCTTGTCCCCATCATTCTCTCAGACATTTATCGGGCGTTGACTTTATGTAAATCAGGAGCAAAAGTCTTCGAAGGATGCAAAATTTTGTTGCAAATGTGGGTGATTGAACATCTCCGACAGCAGCCCAAGATCATATAGTATGGGTCAAGCAATGACAATTGCATCGAGAGTTATGAGGAAAGAATAAAAGATTATAAATCTTCAGAAGGGATAGAAGCATGGGTATCTCATCTAAGGGCTTTAACGGCAAATCAAATTGAGTGGACTTTGGGATGGCTATCGATGAGGGAAGTGATACACATGTCAACCTCAAATAGTTATTTGCTACTATTGGGATTGAGAAGCATCCAGCCATATGCACCCCTAAGAGTCCTAAGACAACTAGGGAGATACCAAGTAGTTCCTGATGATGAAGATTTGAGTATGCAAGTAATCGAATTACACCCAGAAGCCACTATCCCCGAGGCTCTAATTCAGCAGATGTGGAATAGATGTCGATACTTGAAAAGTGATACTCAAGTCCCAGACACTACAAAGGGTGAGATAAATCCTGGATATGCAAGGTGGTTTGAGAAACGGTCTCGCATGGATGATGTACCAGAACCTGAGCTAAGAAGGCCAACAAAAAGACCCCATATTCAAAACTTTAATGATAAAATCCAAGAGCGGTTGATCTGGGGAGAAAAGGAAAAAGGGTACAAAGCAACTATCCATGCCCTAAAGGAAAATCTGAGGAGCCTCAGTCTGGAGAAAGATTTGCAAGCACAAGAAGCTAAAGGCGAGAAGAAGAGTCTAGCTTGTGAGAATGAAAATCTTCATGCTCGATTTCAGAAAATGAAAAAGGCTTCTGAAACGCCAATGAGGAGTTGGAAGGATCAAAAAACCATCGCCAATCTTTTTGAAAGAATGCAAGATTATGATTCCATTCTTGCTGCAAACGAAAGGGCGTTGAGCAAAGCAAAAGAAAGAATCCAACAATTAAACGAAGAAGCTAGATCTAATAAGGAACGCCAAGATAGGCAATCCGAAAAAGACAGGGCACAATTCAAGAAGGAAAAAGACCATTGGATACGATCAGAAGACCAACTTCATGCACAACTAGAAGAGGCAAGAAGATACAACAGAGAACATCAACAAGCAGACATCGACAGAGAAAGAGCGCAGACAAGATTAGAGCAGGCCAGACTCCGAGCTCTATTAGAGTCAGCTTTAGATCGTGAAGACCGTGTTAGAGATATAGCCACCACTCGCCAGCAGCAATTGCAGAACCAAGACCAACGTCTTCAAGATTTCAGGGCACAAATCCACGACTTGGCGGTCTACACCTCTCAAAGTTATGTAAACTGCCAAGGAATGGATTATGAAAGGTTTACGGAGCATGCACCCACTTTTGCCCGTCATCTAGCAATAGAGTTGGAAAGGATGTATCGTACGCTGGGAGGTCATCTAGGTCAAGCCCCACATTGAGCAGATAATCTAAAGATTGACAACAAAAGTGGAAAGTGGGGCATGTTGTGAGATGTTAAGAGTTGTATCTTTTATTTTGATTTAAGTGTGTATGTTTCAAACCATTTTCTTATAAGGTTTTCAAATGTAATGTCTGTTCATCTTTGTATAATGAATAAAAGTGTTTGCCTTATGTCCGAACTACGCAAGGTCTGATTCATGTGGGGGCATGATACGTAGGCAATCTCTATAAGATTCGACCACCACAATAAGGAATATAATAAATAAAATTACAAGTGAATAACAATAAAAAATTTCAAGAAAGCTGGGAAGACACAAGCAGCCAAGCAAATGCATAATAGAAAGGGGTTTGTCTAGGAGCATTGCATCTCAACGTGTAATTATATATGTGTTAAACTCTCAAAACTAACAAGTTTGTTCATTTCCAGAATTCAAGCAGTTAGTTTCTCTAAAGAGTATACTGGCATATTATCATTATCACACGAGATCAAAAGGACCAATACCCGAAAGTATGTCTATCCCAGATGTTGACACAGGTATTGAGCTAGAGGAGATGGATGTCGGGAAAATGAAAGAAGAGATGTTTAAACTCAAACAGCAAATGGCTGAGATGTACCAGGCCTGGTCTACAGGACAATTACCCCCATCTTACCCAACTAACCCTGCTCCATCAATGACCCAAACTCAGGATAATATTACCACTGAATTATCCCCAAATTTCCCCATTTACCAGCACTACCGAGGCACCACCTCTCAGACACCGCAGTCTCCACCTCCGAAACCAGTTCCATACTTTCCTCCACCTGTGACTCCTGTTTTCGTAGCACCTTCCCCGGCTACATTCCACAAATCTCCTAGTGAGCCTACATTCCAGGCCCAGGACAACCAATATCACCCCCGGAGCCCACCCTCAAAGCCTCCGAAATCCATTCAACTACTCCTCGTTTTGACCTCCCAACCGAAATTGACGAGCCAACCAAAAATGCTGAACAAGAAGAGATGTTCAGGAAGGTCAAAAGTCTAGAGCAATCATTCCGAGACATGCGAGGTCTAGGTGGGCAGGTCAGTGTAGCATACAAAGATTTGTGCTTGTTCCCAAATGTACAATTACCTGTTGGCTTCAAGATGCCTAAATTTGACTTATACAATGGGCACGACGACCTAGTAGCCCACTTAAGGGGTTTCTGCAGCAAGATGCGAGGAGCTGGGGAAAGGACGAATTATTGATGGCTTACTTCAGTCAAAGTTTAAGCGGATCAGCTTTGGAGTGGTATACACGCCAGGACCATGGGAGATGGTACACCTGGGATGACCTGGCACAGGCATTCACATACCATTTCCAATACAATCTGGAAATCATCCCAGATCGACTATCTTTGACAAAATTTGAGAAGAAACACAATGAAAGTTTCAGAGAGTATGGCTTCCGGTGGAGAGAACAGGCAGCAAGAGTGGATCCTCCTATGAAGGAGAGTGAAATGGTAGACTACTTCCTCCAAGCCTTGGAACCAACTTACTATGCCCATTTGGTTTCAGCAGTAGGTAAATCATTCAACGAAGTAGTAAAAATGGGAGGTATGGTGGAAGAAGGCCTCAAGACAAATAAAATCATGAGCTATTCAGCAATTAAGGCGACTACTCAAGCTATTCAAGGCGGGGTAGGAGGAATCGGAAGAAAGAAGAGGGAAGAAGCAGCGGTAGTTGATTCAGGAATTTGGTCGGGACCCAGAGGTTCACCGCCTTACTATAATCAACAACGACCTCGCCAATCAACTTACCACCACGATTCATCCCAACACTACTATCACCCTTCAGAGCCTCATTTTTCCATTAACCATGTATAAGCATACAATCAGCCACCTGTTCACGCCAATTGGCGTGCTCCTGCCATACCCAGTACTTACCCACGAGCCTATCCCGGACCAGGTTTCAGGCCTAGGCCAGCATTCAGGGGAGAAAGGGAACAGAAAAAGAAAACCTACACTTCATTGGGAGAGTCTTACACTAGTCTATTCCACAGGCTGAGACAGATGGACATGCTAAGACCAATACAATCCAAGCTACCCAATCCTCCTCCAAAGAATCTGGACTACACCATTAGCTGTGAGTATTGCTCCGGTACACCAGGCCATGATACGGAGAAATGCTGGCATTTAAAAAATGCAATACAAGAGCTGATTGATACTAATAAAATCGAGGTTCAAACCCCCGAAGCTCCCAATATCAATAGAAATCCAATGCCAGCCCATCAAGAGGCCAATATGATAGAAATCATACAAGCTGATGGGGAGACAAAGAAGCCGTCACAAACTGTCATGATGATCAAGTCTCATGAAGCCAAGCCAGATAAGCAGTTAACAGAGGAGAAGCCGGTACCTAAGCAGAACAGAAATGGTGATGAACCATCTATGATAGTCGAGGAGGGATCATCGAGCAAAGTTGCCACAAAACAAGAAAGGCCGAAAGTGATAGTACCCGGGGTTGCCAGTAAACCCATTGTAGTCGTGAAGGGAGCCCGTGTAGATCAGGTTATTATCAAACCTGTAACCCAGCTACCAGTTATCAACAACAAAGCTATTCCATGGAACTATGAACGGGTGACTGTAATGTACAAGGGAAAAGAAGTCAAGGAAGAAGTATGTGAAGTGCAAGGCTTGACTCGTTCGGGAAGATGTTTTACTCCCGAAGAGTTAAGAAAAACTAAAAATAATCCAACACCAATAAAGAGAGCTGTGACGGAAGAAGAAGCGGAAGAGTTTTTAAGAAAAATGAAACTCCATGACTATTCTGTTGTGGATCAATTGAAGAAGACGCCCGCTCAAATTTCATTATTGTCATTATTGATCCATTCAGAGGAGCACCGTCTGGCTCTGATGAAAATCCTGAATGAGGCTCATGTTCCTGAAAAAATCTCTGTAAATCATTTGGGAAGAATAGCCAACAGAATCTTTAAGGCAAACAGAATTACATTTTCTAATGATGAATTGCCCGTGGAAGGTACTGAGCACAACAGAGCTCTTTAGCTCACCGTGAAATGTGAAAACTCCGTAGTAACCCGGGTATTGGTTGACAACGGGTCAAGTGCAAACATATGCCCTCTCTCCACTTTAAGCAAATTAAAAATCAAAGAGGAGAGGATCCAGAAGAATAGTATCTGCGTACAGGGGTTTGACGGTGGAAGCAGAGATTCATTTGGCGACATAGTGTTGGAACTGATAATAGGGCCAGTTGAATTCACAATGGAGTTTCAAGTACCGGACATAACTGTTTCTTATAATTTGTTGTTGGGTCGACCATGGATCCATGCTGCTAAAGCAGTCCCGTCAACACTACACCAGACGGTCAAGTTTGAATGGGATCATCAAGAAATAGTTGTGCATGGAGAAGAAAGTTTAAATGCTCACAGCAGTGCCATTGTACCGGTCGAGGGAACAGAAAATGACCAGGGACCATGGGTATACCAAGTGTCCGACACAGTGTCAGTAGAGAAAATTCCAGAGGGGAAGTACCTTCCGAATCCAAAGATATCCTTTGCATCAGTCATGGTAGCCTATGAAATGTTAAAAAATGGTTTTATACCCGACAAAGGTCTAGGCTCATCTTTGCAAGGAATTATACAACCAGTATCTCTCCCCGAGAACTGGGGAACATTCGGTTTGGGGTTCGTACCCAATGTCAATGACGTAAAAAAGCCATAAAGCTGAAACAAAAGGCATGGGTTCTGCCAAAATCAGTCCCACATCTATCAAAGTCCTTTGTCAAGACCGGTGCTGAAAATCGCCCGATAACAACAATTCCTAAATCCCGGGTCAATCCTGAGGAGGAATTAATTGAAAGATTCGAGAAATTATTTAATGATGTGAATATGTTGGAAAGCGGGGAAGGATGTAGCAACGCAGAAGTTCAATTCGTTGGGCCAGAAACAAAGCTTAATAATTGGAAAGCCACTCCTCTCCCCATTCGAAAGGAGTCTTGGTAGTTTATTTTGATTTTCTTTCAGTTTGTTTGGGTTACCTCAGGGTTGTAATCCCAATGCTTATCTTACAGTTTGTTTGAAGTGTGCAAACCTTGTTATCTTTCATCATCCAATAAAATACAGTTTCCTTTTTCATTATCATTCCTGATAGTTTTCTTTTTCCTTTTCTTCTTTTTCTGTACAGTTCTTTTTACGCTGGCTCTAGTGATATGGCATGCATGAGGAATCCTCAGCCCAGTCTTAAAAATCAATCTGGTTCCGAAGTAATAATTCAAGAAATATATTGTGATTATGAATCAGAATATGATGAAGATGAGGTTTTTGAAGAGATTAGTAAAGAGTTAATTCACTTTGAGGAAAAAATCAAACCTAACTTGAGTGATACCGAGGACATCAATATAGGGGACGCGAGTAATATCCGGGAAACTAAAATAAGTGTCCATCTCGAACCAAAGATCCGAGAAGAGTTAATTAAAGCACTCATAGAATTCAAAGATGTTTTTGCATGGTCATATGACGACATGCCGGGCCTGAGCACTGATTTAGTGGTTCACAAATTGCCCACCGATCCAACGGTGCCTCCTGTCAAGCAGAGGCTGAGAAAATTCAAGCCTGATATGAGTGTGAGAATTAAGGAAGAAATCACCAAACAGTTGGAAGCAAAGGTCATTCGAGTCACTCGATATCCTGTTTGGTTAGCTAATATCGTTCCTGTACCAAAGAAAGACGGCAAAATTAGAGTATGCGTCGACTACCGCAATCTCAACAAAGCAAGTCCGAAGGATAATTTCCCATTACCCAATATCCATATTTTGATCGATAATTGTGCCAAGCATGATATAGGGTCTTTCGTGGATTGTTATGCCGGGTATCATCAAATTCTAATGGATGAAGAAGACGCAGAAAAGACGGCATTCATCACACCATGGGGAACTTATTGCTACCGGGTAATGCCATTCGGTTTGAAGAACGCCGGAGCAACCTACATGAGAGCGATGACCACAATGTTTCATGATATGATACACAAGGAGATTGAGGTATACGTGGACGATGTGATCATAAAATCAAAGCATCAGGCCGACCACGTTGGGGATTTGAGGAAATTCTTCTTAAGACTTCGCAGGTACAACCTCAAGCTTAACCCTGCCAAATGCGCATTTGGAGTTCCATCTGGAAAGTTGCTGGGATTCATAGTCAGTCGGCGAGGCATCGAGCTAGACCCATCAAAAATCAAAGCCATCCAAGAATTGCCACCTCCAAGGAACAAAACTGAAGTAATGAGTTTGTTGGGAAGGTTGAATTACATCAGCAGGTTTATTGCTCAGCTTACGACAACCTGTGAGCCTATTTTCAAATTGTTGAAAAAGGATGCTGCGGTCGAATGGACCGATGAGTGTCAGGAGGCGTTTGATAAGATAAAAGGATACCTGTCAAACCCACCCATGTTGGTCCCGCCAGAGCCAGGAAGACCTCTGATTCTTTACTTGACGGTCTTGGAAAATTCATTTGGTTGTGTATTGGGGCAACATGACCTCACTGGCAGAAAAGAATAGGCCATCTACTACCTTAGCAAGAAATTCACAGCTTATGAGGTTAAGTATACTCATCTGGAGAAGACATGCTGCGCCCTGACTTGGGTAGCTCAAAAATTGAAACACTATTTGTCGTCATACACCACTTACCTCATTTCGCGTCTGGATCCGTTGAAATATATTTTTCAAAAGCCTATGCCAACGGGAAGACTTGCAAAGTGGCAGATATTGCTCACAGAATTTGACATCATCTATGTGACTCGAACTGTAATGAAAGCCCAAGCATTGGCTGATCATTTAGCTGAAAACCCGGTCGACGAGGAGTACGAGCCGTTGAAAACCTATTTTCCTGATGAAGAAATAATGCATATCGACGAGATGGAGCGAATTGAAAAACCTGGGTGGAAACTTTTCTTTGATGGAGCCGCTAACATGAAAGGAGTCGGGATAGGAGCTGTAATCATCTCTGAAACAGGGCATCACTATCCTGTTACGGCTCAACTGCGATTTTATTGCACCAATAATATGGCTGAATATGAAGCTTGTATTATGGGGTTAAGGCTAGCCGCAGACATGGGTATCCAAGAAATCTTAGTCATGGGAGATTCGGATCTTCTGGTACATCAAATTCAAGGAGAATGGGAAACCCGAGACTTGAAGCTCATACCATACCGACAATGTCTACATGATCTTTGTCAGCGGTTTCAATCAGTGGAGTTCTGGCATATTCCAAGGATCCATAATGAGGTTGCCGATGCATTGGCTACTTTGGCATCAATGTTGCATCATCCAGACAAAGCTTATGTGGATCCACTACATATTCAAATCCACGATCAGCACGCTTATTGCAATATGGTTGAAGAAGAATTTGATGGTGAACCATGGTTCCACGACATCAAGGAGTATATCAGGATGGGGATATATCCCGCACAAGCCACAGGAGATCAAAAGAGGACCATTAGGCGATTGGCAAATGGATTCTTCTTAAGCGGAGGAGTTTTGTATAAAAGAACACCAGATCTTGGATTATTAAGATGCATAGATGCCAGACAAGCTACAGCTGTCATGTCTGAAGTACATTCAGGAGTTTGCGGACCCCACATGAGTGGATATGTGTTGGCAAAGAAAATCCTCCGAGCTGGTTACTATTGGCTTACCATGGAGCGAGATTGTATCAGTTTTGTGCGCAAGTGTCATCAATGCCAGATACACGGAGATTTGATTCATTCTCCACCATCCGAGTTGCACACAATGTCGGCACCATGGCCCTTCGTTGCCTGGGGCATGGATGTGATTGGACCAATTGAGCCGGCAGCATCCAATGGGCACAGGTTCATTCTGGTAGCCATTGATTATTTTACCAAATGGGTTGAGGCCAAGACATTCAAATCAGTGACCAAGAAAGCTGTGGTCGATTTTGTCCACTCAAATATCATATGTCGATTCGGAATCCCAAAAGTGATCATCACAGATAACGGTGCTAATCTTAACAGTAACTTAATGAAGGAAGTATGTCAACATTTTAAGATTACACATCGCAACTCTACCCCATATCGGCCCAAGGCGAATGGAGCAGTCGAGGCAGCCAACAAAAATATAAAGAAGATACTTCGGAAAATGGTAGAAGGTTCAAGACAATGGCATGAAAAACTACCATTTGCGTTATTGGGATATCGCACTACTGTTTGCACTTCAGTAGGAGCAACTCCTTATTTGTTGGTATATGGCACTGAAGCAGTAATTCCTGCAGAAGTTGAAATTCCTTCCCTTCGGATCATCGCCGAAGCAAAGATTGATGATGATGAATGGGTCAAAACCCGTCTGGAACAGTTAAACTTGATTGATGAAAAACGATTGGCCGCAGTATGTCATGGCCAATTGTATCAAAGAAGAATAGCAAGAGCATACAACAAAAAGGTGCGTCCACGGAAGTTTGAAGTGGGTCAGCCTGAAACGTATTCTTCCACATCAGGTTGAGGCAAAAGGCAAATTTGCCCCGAATTGGCAAGGACCATTCATTGTGACCAGAGTATTATCGAATGGTGCACTATGCTTAACAGATATTGAAGGCAAATGCATAGACATGGCGATCAATTCTGACGCGGTAAAGAGATATTATGCATAACTTTTTGAATGTTTGTATTTAGCATTATTTCGAAGATTGGAATGACAAAGGCAATTTATTCTGCTATCCAAACACTATACCCTTTGCTTCCCCTTTGAGCCATATTTGTTTCTTTCCTACCCTCTCTTGGAATCAATGAAAATCAAATATGAAATAATAAATAAAAAAAGAAAAGAAAAGAAAAAAGAAAATCACTATTATTTAGTGAACTACGTTTGACCTGATTCCTCAAAGAAGGATACGTAGGCGCCTCACGGATCGGTCATAGGGTGCACAATATGCATAATGTGCACAACAAGGAACATCAAGAGACCCCAATCAAGAAGCCGGGGCAAGAATTGTATTGGAAATAAGAAAAAGATTCCAAGAGTTGAAATTTTCAACCCATATCAAAATTGTTTAGCTTTTTGATGCCTTTCCATTTCCAACCACATACCAAAAAGACATCTCGATCAATCTTAGAAAAATTCTGAGTCAAGCAAATGAAGATGGTTCATAACACTCTGGTACAAACAAGAAAAGAAAGTAAAATGAGAGAGTCTTATAGGTGAAAACCCACACGGGCACCATAAGATGACAGAAGTTGAGAGAGTAAAATGAGAGAGTCTTATTGGTGAAAACCTTCGCAGGCACCATAAGGCGAAAAGGAAGTAAGAAATGAACAAATGAGGAAAGTTTGTCGGTGAAAACTCTTTGAGATATTGCAAGTCAAACAGGTCTGTAAAATGAAAAATGAAGTTAGGTTATGGAAATTTTGGGGAAAACAAAAATGAGACAATTTAAAGGAGATTGATTAAAAGACTGGGTTGATTAATCCAAATTGCATGCCATGATCATTGGCGCCAGTGACTCCAATCAGATAAGTCCTTTATTCCTTCTCCAAAAATCATCCAAAATTGGATTTTTCTTTTCATTCTAGATTGTCGAAATCGTCATGTTTTCGTCACTAATAATCTTACTCTTCTAAAGCTTTGAGGTGAGTTTTTGTTCCAAACAAATAAGAAAGAATGTCAAGGTATACTACCAAGATTCAAGGTTGCATAGGACAAAAATACGGCCATGATGGGCAAGAGGTAATAAAAATAATAAGTTATGGGTGAAAGAAAAATGGAATCAAAAGCGGATCAGCAATGTCAGGAGAACATATGATTACGGTTAAAAGGGTTTGAAGGAAAACATACAAAGGGGAATCCTATAGTTAAGGATCAATTACAAGGACAAACAGTCTTTTCAACCATTTCAAGGCAACAAAACAAGACAGAGAAGCCACACCGTCGGCAAGAATGCCCAGTTAACCATCCTGTTTTAAAACTAACAAAGTTTTCTTTGATTTTAAAACAGGGGCAAAAACAATATTTGTGTCAGGAAAAACCCGATGAAAAGAATTTAAAAAGAAACCAGGCGTCCACCTGGAGAATGAGGATGGAATTAAAAAGAAATCAGGCGTCCACCTGGAGAATGAGGATGAAGAGATAAAAAAGAAATCAGGCGTCCACCTGGAGAATGAGGATGGAATTAAAAAGAAATCAGGCGTCCACCTGGAGAATGGGGATGAGAATTAAAGAAGAAATCAGGCGTCCACCTGGAGAATGAGGATGAAGAATTGAAGAAATCAGGCGTCCACCTGGAGAATGCGGATGAAGAATTGAAGAAATCAGGCGTCCACCTGGAGAATGAGGATGAAAAATTTAAGAAGAAATCAGGCGTCCACCTGGAGAATG
This sequence comes from Nicotiana sylvestris, assembly GCF_000393655.2. Lineage (NCBI taxonomy): Eukaryota > Viridiplantae > Streptophyta > Magnoliopsida > Solanales > Solanaceae > Nicotiana > Nicotiana sylvestris. Next base: position 50,016,023 of record NC_091068.1, read on the forward strand.
AGGATGAAGAATTAAAGAAGAAGTCAGGCGTCCACCTGGAGAATGAGGATGAAGAATTAAAGAAGAAATCAGGCGTCCACCTGGAGAATGAGGATGAAGAATTAAAGAAGAAGTCAGGCGTCCACCTGGAGAATGAGGATGAAGAATTAAAGAAGAAGTCAGGCGTCCACCTGGAGAATGAGGATGAAGAATTAAAGAAGAAGTCAGGCGTCCACCTGGAGAATGAGGATGAAGAATTGAAGAAATCAGGCGTCCACCTGGAGAATGAGGATGAAGAATTAAAAGAAGTCAGGTGTCCACCTGGAGAATGAGGATGAGAATTTAAGAAGAAATCAGGCGTCCACCTGGAGAATGAGGATGAAGAATTAAAAAGAAGTCAGGCGTCCACCTGGAGAATGAGGATGAAGAATTAAAGAAGAAATCAGGCGTCCACCTGGAGAATGAGGATGAAGAATTAAAGAAGAAATCAGGCGTCCACCTGGAGAATGAGGATGAAGAATTAAAGAAGAAATCAGGCGTCCACCTGGAGAATGAGGATGAAGAATTAAAGAAGAAGTCAGGCGTCCACCTGGAGAATGAGGATGAAGAATTAAAGAAGAAGTCAGGCGTCCACCTGGAGAGTGAGGATGAAGAATTAAAGAAGAAATCGGGCGTCCACCTGGAGAATGAGGATGAAGAATTAAAGAAGAAGTCAGGCGTCCACCTGGAGAATGAGGATGAAGAATTGAAGAAGTCAGGCACCCACCTGGAGAACAAGAGAATACAATTGAAGTATTGAAATTAAAAGCCCGCTCATATGAGAAAGGAGCACACTTAGAGTCAATAAAGCAGAGGAGTCCAACAAAGTCCCCAGCAGGAAACGACAAGAGTCCCAAACAGAGAAAGAAAATACGGGACACAATGAAAGGGAATGCAGAATAAGCCAAATGCCCAAGAGTCACCAAGATATCAAGACAATAAGAAACGCAAGGGCATGATTTAGATAAGATTTTATAATTCATGTACCATAGTCCAGTTTAGCTTTTTGTATTACCTTTGGAGTAAGGTGTAATAAGGAGGTCAGCAAGCAGTAAAAACAGCACGAAACAGCATCAGCATCACAGTCTCATGGTAGTCCCAGCTACCCAAATCTTCCCGAACTATATTGACCTAATTCCTTTATAGCCAAGGATATGTAGGAAACCTTTGAAGCAGGGGTTCAGTCAAATCTTTCAAAAAATGCTTCCCACAGAGTATTGGAACGGGCAAAAATCGCTCGTATCCGCTCACTTATCTTTGCACGAAAACTCTTCGAGTTTCCGCACAAAGAGAGGCAGCTGTGAGCACGTGATTTTTGCCTCACGAAAACTACTCCAAAATAAATCAAAAAATAAAATTAATTTCTTTTAGTGTGCAATTTTAGAAATTGTTTTGCGTTTATTAATTGTTTGTGTTGTCCGTAAATGTTTGCTTTGTTATAATTAAACAAAATAAAAATAAAAATATATGTTTCATGCATATCTAGGATTTAATTATGCATTTAATAATTGAAATAAAATCACAAAAATATACATTTGTTCTAGTTTTAATGTTTCACTGTGTGATTAACGCTTTGTTTATGTGTTAAATAATTGTTAAAAGGTAACTAATATTTTTGTAAGGTTAAAATTGTTTTATAATTTTATTAGGATTTTTTTTAAATTAGAAAATAATAATAAAAAAATATTGTAAAAGAAAAATCGGACCTGGACCTAAATCCAGGCCCAAACAAAATAAACCCCCACAGCCCAATCCAAACAACCCAGGTCCGGTCCAATTTAAACGAGCCAAAACGACAGCGTTTGGTCGTATTTCATCAATGGCCGTTGGATCAAATCCATCCAACGGCTGAGATCTCATCACCCTAACCCGTGATCCTTACCCGACCCACTGCCCCGACTTAGCCCGACCCTAGCATTAAACCAAACGACATCGTTCGGTTTAATGAACGAATCCTGGCCATTCATTCTGCCTGATCTAACGGTCAGCATCAATCCACCCTTCCCCTATATAAGGCCCAAACCCCTACCCCGGCCCCCTAACTAAACACCCCCCCTCTTCACTATTCATCATCGTCTCCAAAAACACACCCCTAACCCTAGCCGCCCTAGCATCCCATCGCCTGAAACCCGGCGGCAACAACGCCGCCGGTCACCACTTTAACACCCCAGACTCCTCACAACCCCCTCTTCACGGATCTGACCTTAGTTTCTTTCGAATCAGACCCCAACTCTTCGAATATTAAATCGAAGGTTGGTCTGAAAACTCAACCCTTTCCAATGGCTTCCAAAATAACACCACAGCTTCCCCTAGATACCCTAGCTATGGATCTAGTGTTGGTTTGGTTCGAATCCCCTCAGAACTCTTCGAATCTTCTTTTGAAGGTTCGAATCAAAAATGAACTCACTCAGATTCCTTTCAAATTAACACCAAATGACCCCTAGTCTTCCCTCACCCTTGTGTCATCTTTGGTTCCCTTCGAATCTGCCCAGAAGTGTTCGGATTTAAGATCCAAAATCTGAAACCCTAAAAATTTTCCAATCTTGGAATTTTTTCAATTCAAACGAGGGATTGAGGTCCGAATCCAAGTTGAGTTTGAGTCCGGTTGAATTTGAAGGTTCAGAGGTATTTTTTCTATTTCTTATGTGTATTCTACGTGTATTTTATGTTTGTTTCATTAGTCTGTTTAATTTTTCATAATTTTCTAGTCAATTCTGTGATTCTGCCTTATACCCGTCTATTTGATCCTAATTATACCATTGTTTCTGTCAGTATGATTATTTACAATGTGTGTAATCGACTCGATTAAGTTCGTCGATTAGTTATATTATGAATTCTCGTTTATGATAATACTGATTGAAAACAATCTGTTTCTATAGACTGTTTGTTGACAAATGTTGTAGATAATCAGTTTAATTAATACTCGTTTGTAAATCAATAAGTCTGTCAGAATAAATGTTGTATGTATATTGTTTCCTGAACATTAAGTTTCAGGGCATTGTCCGTATATTGACAATGCTCCTGTTTGTTTGATTTTAGTTCAAAAGTTGAAGTTCAGTTTGAATTATTGTACTGAATTCAGTGTAATGTTATTGTGATGTTTGGTTTAAAATCAATTTCACAAGTATTGATTAGATACCATTGTGTTAGAAAAAGTACATTCTCAGTTAAGATTCAGTCTAGAACTTAAGAGAATTGGTATTAGCTGTTTTAATTCAGGTTGATAGTTAGGTTTGAACAGATTTTTTTAATCTGTTTTGTATCAGATTCTGAATTTAAGTTTAAAGGCAGTAATAACAGTAATTACAGTAGGATTTCTGGGGCATTTCTGGGATAGAACAGTAAGGGTAATATGATAGTATAGTGGGCTGAAAGTGGAAAGTTAATGGCTATTATTTAATGTGATAATGGGAAACAAAGGATAATGGGGCTGCTGAAAATCAGGATAAGATCACTTAATGGGATTTAAAGTATTTAAAAGCATATTTTAATGGGACTTTCCGATTTTTAAAAGAAGAAAGGGGTCCAGACAGTAGGCTAAAAAAGAGGGGCAGACCTGTATAAGATAGGGGGGATTGGGACTGATTTAAGGACCGGATTTGGAGAGAGTTTGAAAAAAAAGAAAAGTTGAGATCTGATTTTAAAAGCATTAGGGAATAGACTCAGAGATAAATATACACAGAGAGATACACAGAGAAAAATATAAAATTTGAGAGAGGAAAATCAAGCAGAAACAGAAATCTGAAAAGGAAGATAGAAAGAAAGGAAAACAGAAACATTAAAACAGAATCTACATCGGAAGTTAGTCTTGAAGCTGATTCTGTGTTTTGAAATTGAAAGCTTTTTCATTCTACTTTGTTCTAAGTCTCAAATTCAGAAATATTATTCTTTGTATTAAATCTGTCCGGATTTGTTCGATCTCTTTGTTCAGTTTAAAATCTGAAATTTCTTAAAAGTACTGTCATTGTGCATCTGGTTTCCTCGGGTCTTATTATTGCTCAAATATGTGGGAATATTGGTATTCTGCTGATTTTGTTACTGCTGCAACTGCTGAAATTTACTCCTTCTACCTTCATTTCCAGGTACCTATCTTTTAAATTCATGTTGTGAAAAGCTTCAACATGGCAAATAAATGAAGTTTGGAGTTATAGTTCTGTCTTCCATTCATCTAAGTTCTTTAGTTTAAATTTCAGTTGTGATTTATGTTGATTAATACAGTAGTATGCTTGGCATAATAATTATCAGTTGATCATTCTCTTTTGAAATTCATATAAGTGTTGTAATAGTATTATCTATTCCAGAATTTCATTAAAGTATAGTTATGATTGAATTGTCAAGATAGGGAACATGGCATAAAGTTGGCCATTAATTAAGTCTTATGACATTGTTAGTCAGGTACAGAGTAGTAGGGAAATGTCAAGAAAATGCATTGTTAGCATATTTTAATTATTTGGTTGTGGATTTAGGCTAGATGATGTTGGTCGCATTTTGTCCATATATGGCGAATAATGTTGTATGTAATATCATTTTATTAAGTCAATAGGTAAATTTGTTTTCTTTCTTAATAACAAATGGCCTAGGAATTTTACAATGCAAAAGTTAGTGTTTAGCAATGGTTCACATGAATTGAGAATCAAATCGGTTTGATTATATATGTATATCTTACATTCAATCAATAGCAATTAATCAAAATAATTAGGCCTATTAGATTAAGAACAAAGCAATGTGGAAAGAGATTAGACTTATAATGTGTAACAAGTTTAAGATTGTAAAAATAACAATTCATTGCAAATGGAATAATAAGAATTCTTCAAAAATATCATTTCCTTTCAAGAATTGATTTTTTTTAGTTTCATACGCCATGCACATTTCTAGTATACATATTGTATTTACTAGAATAGTATTAGTCATATGCTTACTTTGCTTTTTAAATTTGAATAGCTTTGAGGAATATAATTCATACGCGAAAAATATAATTCGCAATAAACATTTAATAAATTGTGAATTCATTTCAAGAATTTAAGGGTACCTTAAATGGATATTTCTCATGATTTTTACCTAAAATGTATAGATGTAATAAACAATTTGTAAATAAATTTATACTACCATCAAGAATATTTTTGTGATTAGGGATACGTTCGCGTAACCTGATTATATTTCTAAAAGCAATTCGGATTATACGTTCGCGCAACTTCGATCGAATATTTAATAAAAGAGATTTCTCGGAAAATATCATTAATAATTTCATAAAAACCCGAGATGTGAGGTTCACTACTTAATTATACAAAAAGGGCGAATGTTCTTGATTTATTTAAGCACCATTTCGAAAATAATTATTATCTATATTATTGTGTACACGTGCGCGTGACACAACTCCGCATTTTTTTTTAAAAAAAAATATAATTTATAACACGAATATACGTACGCGTAATTCGATTCAAAGAAGGGTCTTTAATTACAAACAATCTAAATAGAAGCGGTAACAAAAAAATAAAAAATCGGGCAAATAAAAATGTAAAATCGAGATAATTAAGCCAAGAATAAAAACAGTTAAGCGACCGTGCTAGAACCACGGAATTCGGAAATGCCTAACACCTTCTTCCGGATTAACAGAATTCCTTACTCAGGATTTCTGGTTCGCAGAATAACCAAACAGAGTTATATTCTCCTCGATTCAGGGATTAAACCGGTGACTTGGGACGCCTTAAAATTCCCAGGTGGCGACTCTGAAATAATTAAATAAATCCCGTTTCGACTGTCCTTCAATTGGAGAAAACTCCCTAAGCGCCCCGTGGGTGCGGAAAAAGGAGGCGCGACAATAGTGAGATTTTGATGTCAGGGTCGGAATGAGATTCCAGAAGTTGGAGTAGCTCCGTAGTGTTGAATGTGGCGTTCTTGCAAAATTTCAGGTCATTCAGACGAGGTTTGATAGACTTTTTGATCGAAAGCGTAAGTTGAGAATTTTTGGAGTTCTTAGGCTTGAATCCGATGTTAAATTGGTGTTTTGATGTTATTTTGAACTTTCCGAAGGTTGGAACAAGTTTGAATGATGTTTTAGGATTAGTTGGCATATTTGGTTAAGGTCCCGGGGTCCTCGGGTGTGTTTCAGATGCTCAACGAGTCATTTTTGGACTTAGAGGATTGCGGAAAAATTGCAGCAGGTCAGTTCTGGTTTCCTTCTTTGCGTTCGCGAGTGGGGTCTCGCGTTCGCGAATAGGAGCTGGGGCTGGTGGAGGTTTAATGCATCGCATTCGCGAAGGTATTCCTACATTCGCGAGGCTGTGAGGTCTTATACCTACACGTTCGCAAAGATGGTCCCGCGTTCACTTAGGAGGGGGAAAGTTGGTCACCGCGTTCACGACAGAGACATCGCGTTCGCGATGAAGGAAGACTGGACCAAGCCAAGTTGTGCTTTGCGAACGCGAGGGTCCTTCCGCGTTCGCGAAGAAGGAATTATCTGGGCAGAATATAAAATTTCAAAGTCGAGGGTTTAGCCATTTTTATCAAAACTCGAGCTTGGGAGCTCGGATTTGAGCAAGCATTTGAGGGATTTTTAGAGATATCGATTGGGTAATGATTCTTAACTCCTTTTTGCTTATAAACCATTAATCTAAACATGAATTCATCATCTAATTTCGGATTTGGGGTGAAAAATTGGGAAACATTTTGGAAAAGTTCTTAGACCTAATTTTCAAGTTTTGATTGGGAATTTGATATTGGATTTGGATAATTTTAGAATGGTTAGACTCGTGAGTGAATGAGGGTTCATAATACTTAAATTTTACCCGATTCCGAGATGTGGGCCCGGGGGAATTTTGGTCATTTTACCTAATTTCGCGTATTAGCTTAGAATTTATTTGTGGAATCAGTTATTTGAAGTTATATTTACATTATGCAATTGAATTGAATACATTTGAGCCATTTTGAGTCGAGTACTCGTGGCAAGAACGTGGTTTCAGGTTGATTTTGAGCCGGTTCGAGGTAAGTGGCTTACCTAACCTTGTGTGGGGGAACTCCCCTTAGGATTTGGTATTGTTGATACTTGAAATGCCTTGTACGTGAGGTGACGAGTGCATACATGTACTAATTGCGAAAATCCTATTTTCATTAAGTAACTCTAATTGTGTTTCCTTTCCTACTTATACTACTTGCAATTTAAGCCTGCTATTAGCTTAGGGAAGCATGCCTAATTGACCTAATTGCTTTATTTGCTCGAACTGCTTTATTGGATTATGTGTAGCATGCTAGGTTAGAAATACCTATTTTACCTTGGTATGAAATTTGAATTGAATTGAGTATTCTTCGTGTTGCTGCTATGTGATGACCCGGCCGGTTGTATTAAGAATTTACGCCTCGATCCCCTATTAACTACTTTTTTCGAGTTTATTTCTGCTATTTTGATTTGCCGGGATGTTCGGTTTTGAGTTTCGGGGGTTAGTCCCTAAATGAGATCTTAAGTGTTAGAAAGTTGACCGTAGTCGGAACAGTATGAAGACGATCTCGGAATGAATATCCAATGGTTCCGTTAGCTCCGTTAGGTGAACTCAGGCTTAGGGGTGTGTTCGGATTGTGTTTTGGAGGTCCGTAGCTAATTTAGGCTTGAAATGCCAAAAGATGAATTTTTGAAGTTTCCGGTCCGATAGTGAGATTTTGATCCGAGGGTCGGAATGAAATTTCGGAAGTTGGAGTAGCTCCGTATTATTAAATGTGACGTGTGTGCAAAATTTTAGGTCATTCGGACGAGGTTTGCTAGACTTTTTGATCGAAAGCATATTTTGAGAAAATTTGGAGTTCTTAGGCTTAAATCCTTAGTTAATTTGAGGTTTCGATGTTGTTTTAGGTGTTTTAAGGATTGGTACAAGTTTGGGTAGTGTTTTGTGACTTGTTGGTGCCTTTGGTTGAGGTCCCGGGGGCCTCAGGATGAATTCGGATGATTGACTGAGGAAAATTTAGAGTTTAAGTTGCAGCTTCAGCTGCTGGTGTTGTCATAACCGCACCCGTGGTTTGGGTTCCGCAAGTGCGGCGCCACAGATGCGGCTCAACAATCACAGGAGCGGAGTTATGGAGAAGCAGCAGGTTCCGTAGATGCGGGTAGTTAATATAAGAGAGAGAATATAGGGAAGTGAGGAGGCCTCGTGGACTGGAGAGACCTACTGGCCCTTATTTTGGGGGAAGAGTACGACATGGTAAAGGTTTTGTGGGTCAGCCAGCTCAGTTTGCATCTCAGATTTCACACAGTTTTTCAAGTGTTCAGGGGTCTTGGAGTATCCGTGTAGTACAGTTTCCACTGCCACGTCCTCCTAGAGCTTGTTTTGAGTGTGGTGACACACGCCATGTGGTAAGGGATTGCCCTAGACTTGGAAGGAGTGTACCTCCACTGACTTCTCAGCCACAACGCGCTCTGCAGAGTTCTCAGGCTATGATCACCGCACCAGTTGCTACCCCACCTGCCCAGCCAGCTAGAGGGGAAGGCCAGGCCAGATATTATGCCCTTACTGCCCGTACCAAGGATGTCGCCTCCGATTCTGTCATCACAGCTATTGTTTTGGTTTGTCATAGAGATGCATCAGTTTTATTTGATCTAGGCTCCGCCTATCCTTATGTATATTCTTATTTTGCTCCGCGTTTGGGTGTACCTCAGGATTCTTTGAGTTCCCCTATTTATGTTTCTATTCCTATGGGAGATTCTCTTGTTGTGGACCGCATATATCGATCGTATTTGGTCGCTCTTAGTGGTTTTAAGACCAGAGTCGATTTATTGTTGCTCAGCATGGTAGATTTTGATATTATCTTGGGCATGGACTGGTTGTCGTCCCATTATGCCATTCTTGATTGTCACGCCAAAATCGTGACGCTGGCTATGCCAAGTGTAGCGCGTGTTGAGTGGAGGGGTACTTTAGATCACACTCCTAGTAGAGTTATTTCATTTCTTAAAGCTCAACGTATGGTTGAGAAGGGGTGTGGCACGTATTTAGCTTATGTGAGAGATGTCAGTGTTGATACCCCTTCTATTGATTCAGTCCTAGTAGTACGGGATTTTCTTGATGTGTTTCCAGCTGATCTTCCGGGCATGCCGCCTGATAGATATGTTGATTTTGGCATTGATCTGTTGACGGGCACTTAGCCCATTTCTATTCCTCTGTACCATATGACTCTTCCTGAGTTGAAGAAGTTGAAGGATCAGTTATAGGAATTGCTTGATAAGGGTTTTATTCGACCTAGTGTATCACCTTGGGTGCTCCTATCTTGTTTGTGAAGAAAAAAAATGGTTATATGCGTATGTGTATTGATTATCGCCAGTTGAACAAGGTTAGAGTGAAGAACCGTTGTCCTTTGCCTCGTATTGATAATCTGTTTTACCAGCTTCAGAGCACACAGGTGTTTTCTAAGATTGATTTGCGCTCAGGTTACCATCAGTTAAAGATTCTGGAGCCAGATATCCGGAAGACTGCTTTCAGGACTCGATATGGTCATTACGAGTTCCTTGTTATGTCATTTTGGCTGACCAATGCCCTAGCAGCCTTTATGCATTTGATGCACAGTGTGTTCCGGCCGTATCTTGACTCGTTCATCATTGTCTTTATTGATGATATTCTGGTGTATTCCCGAAGTCGGGAAGATCATGAGCAGCACCTGAGGACTGTGTTTCAGACTTTAAGAGAGAAGAAGTTATATGCTAAGCTCTCGAAGTGTGAGTTTTGGTTGGATTCAGTGGCATTCTTAGGCCACGTGGTATCGAGTGAGGGTATTCAGGTGGATCCGAAGAAGATAGAGGTCGTGCAGAGTTGGCCCAGACCATCCTCAGCTATAGAGATCCGTAGTTTCCTTGGTTTGGCAGGCTACTACCGTCATTTTGTGGAGGGGTTTTCGTTGACTGCAGCCCCCATGACCAGGTTGACCCAGAAGGGTGCTCCATTCTAGTGGACGGAGGAGTGTGAGGAAATCTTTCAGAAGCTCAAGACAGCTTTGACTACAGCCCCATTTTTGATATCCTACAGGTTTGGGGTCTTATACGGTCTATTGTGATGCCTCGAGGATTGGCCTCGAAGCGGTGTTGATGCAGGACGGTAGGGTGATTGCCTACGCATCCAGACAGTTGAGAATACATGAGAAGAATTATCCGGTCCATGACCTTGAGTTAGCTGCCATTATTCACGCCCTGAAGATTTGGCGCCATTATTTATACGGGGTTCCTTGTGAGATTTATACTGACCATCGGAGCTTGCAGCACCTGTTCAAGCAAAAAGATCTAAATTTGCACCAGAGGAGGTGGTTAGAGTTGCTGAAGGACTATGATATCACTATTCTGTATCACCTGGGAAAGGCCAATATGGTGGCCGATCCTTTGAGTCGCCGGACAGAGAGTTTGGGGAGTTTGGCATATTTACCAGCATTGGAGAGGCCTATGGAGATGGATATCCAGGCCTTAGCCAGCCAGTTTGTGAGATTGGATCTTTCAGAGCCCAGTCGGGTTCTAGCTTGTGTGGTTTCTCGGTCTTCCTTATTTGATCGTTTCAGGGAGCGACAGTATGATGACCCTCATTTGCTTGCCCTCAAGGACAAGGTTCAGCGCGGTGATGCCAGAGATGTAACTATTGGTGATGATGGGGTATTGAGGATGTAGGGTCGGATTTGTGTACCCAATGTTGATGGGCTTCGATAGTTGATTCTAGAGGAGGCCCATAGTTCGTGGTATTCCATCCATCCGGGTGCCGCGAAGATGTACCAGTATTTGGGACAACACTATTGGTGGAGGCGGATGAAGAAAGATATAGTTGGATTCGTAGCTCGGTGTCTCAACTGTCAGTAGGTGAAGTATGAGCACCAAAGACCAGGTGGGTTGCTTCAGCAGATAGAGATTCCAGAGTGGAAGTGGGAGCGGATCACCATGGACTTTGTAGTTGGGCTCCCAAGGACTTTGAGAAAGTTCGATGCTATTTGGGTAATTATGGATCGGCTGACCAAGTCTGTTCACTTTATTCCTGTGTGTACTACTTATTCCTCGGAGTGGTTGTCGGAGATATATATCCGGGAGATTGTTCGACTGCATGGTATTCCAGTGCCCATCATTTCAGATAGAGGTACTCAGTTCACATCACGGTTCTGGAGGGCCGTTCAGCATGAGTTGGGTACTCGGGTGGTGTTGAATACAACATTTCACCCTCAGATAGACAGACAATCCGAACACACTATTCAAATTATTGAGGATATGCTCCGTGCGTGTGTGATTGAGTTTGGAAGGTCTTGGGATCAATTCTTTCCATTGGCAGAGTTTGCTTATAACAACAGCTATCAGTCCAGCATTCAGATGGCACCATATGAGGCATTATATGGGAGACGGTGTAGATCCTCGGTGGGTTGGTTTGAGCCGGGTGAGGCCAGATTATTAGGCACAAACTTAGTTTAGGATACGTTGGAGAAGGTTAAGGTGATTTAGGATAGACTCCGCACAACCCAGTCCAGACAGAAGAGTTATGCGGATCGAAAGGTTCATGATGTTTCCTATATGGTTGGAGAGCGGGTTCTGCTTCGGGTCTCGCCTATGAAGGGCGTTATGAGATTCAAGAAGAGAGGAAAGTTGAGTCCGAGATTTATTGGCCCTTTTGAAATATTGAGGCGTGTTGGGGAGGTTGCTTATGAGATTGCCTTACCTCCCAACTTGGCAAGAGTTCATCCGGTATTCTATGTTTCGATGCTCCGGAGGTATCACGGTGATCCGTCGCACGTGTTAGATTTCAGTTCGGTCCATTTGGACACGAATCTACTTATGTTGAGGAGCCAGTGGCAATATTGGACAGGCAGGTTAGAAAGCTGAGGTCAAAGAACATTGCATCGGTAAAAGTTCAGTGGCGGGGTCAGCCGGTCGAGGAGGCGACCTGGGAGACCGAGCAGGATATGCACAGCTGTTACCCTCATCTTTTCACTACTTCAGGTATGTCTTTATGCTCGTTTGAGGACGAGCAAATGTTTAAGTGTAGGAGGATGTGACGACCCGGCCGGTCGTCTTAAGAATTTACGCCCCGATCCCTTATTAACTGCTTTCCCTGAGTTTATTTCTGCTATTTTGATTTGCCAGGATGTTCGGTTTTGAGTTTCGGGGAGTTTTGGTACACTTAGTCCCTAAATGAGAGCTTAAGTGTTGGAAAATTGACCGTAGTCGGAATATTGTAAAAATGACCTCGAAATGGAAATCTGATTGTTCCGTTATCTCCGTTAGGTAAATTAGGGCTTAGGGGTGTGTTCAGATTGTGTTTTGGAGGTCCTTGGCTAATTTAGGCTTGAAATGCCGAAAGATGAATTTTTGAAGTTTCCGGTCCGATAGTGAGATTTTGATCCAAGGGTCGGAATGAAATTCCGGAAGTTGGAGTAGCTCACTTGTGTTGAATGTGACGTGTGTGCAAAATTTTAGGTCATTCGAACGAGGTTTGCTAGACTTTTTGATAGAAAGCATATTTTGAGAAAATTTGGAGTTCTTAGGCTTAAATCTTTGGTTAATTCGAGGTTTCGATGTTGTTTTAGGTGTTTTAAGGATTGGTACAAGTTTGGATAGTGTTTTGTGACTTGTTGGTGCCTTTGGTTGAGGTCCCGGGGGCTTCGGGATGAATTTGGATGGTTGACAAAGGAAGTTTTGGAGTTTAAGTTGCAGTTTCAGCTGTTGGTGCTGTCATAACCGCACCTGCGATTTGGGTTCCGCAGGTGCAATGCCGCAGATGCGGCTCAGCAATCGCAGGAGAGGAGTTGTGGAGAAGCAGCAGGTTCAGCAGATTCGGGTAGTTAACCGCAGAAGCGGTACCGCACCTGCGGACGGGAAATTGTAGGTGCGGAAATTGGACCTTAAGTGTAAGTCGCAGATGTGACCCCTTGTTCCGCACATGCGGGATCGCAGAAGCGGTCCCAAGGCCGCAGATGCATAAACTGCTGGGCAGATTATTTTAAAAGGGGTTCCGAGACTTTGGGTTTTATTTCACTATTTTTATCACGGCTTGGGAGCTTTTGGGACGATTTGAAAGAGGGATTTCAAGGGAACTTCATTGAGGTAAGGAATTTGGACCTAAAACTCGTTCCTATGCTATTATTTCACGGATTAGAGCTAGAAATCATGTAAATTAAGGGTAAAAATTTGGGGAAACTAGGGCTTAGTATTGGAAACCTTTGAGTAATGATTTGAGAGACCATTTGAGGTCCGATTTTGGTAATTTTGGTATGCATAAACACGTGAGAGTGTGAGGATTCTGAAAATATAAATTTTACCCGCTTCTGAGACGTGGGCCCGAGGGGCATTTTGGTTATTTTGCATAATTTCGCGTATTAGCTTATAATTTAATTGTAAAATCAGTTACTTGAAGTGTTATTTACATTATGCAATTGAATTGAATAGATTTGAGCCATTTGGAGTCGAGTACTCATGGCAAAGACGTGGTGTCGGGTTGATTTTGAGCCGGTTCGAGGTAAGTGGCTTGTCTAACCTTGTGTGGGGGACTTTCCCCTTAGTATTGGTATTGTGATAATTGAAATGCCTTGTACGTGAGGTGACGAGTGCGTACTTGTGCTAATTGTTGAAAATCCGGTTTTCATTAAGTAACTTTAATTGTGTTTTCCCTTTCTATTTATTCTACATGCACTTTTAAACCTGCTGTTAGTTAGAGAACATGCCTAATTGACTTAATTGCTTTAACTACCTTATTTGTATTGCGTGAAGCATGCTAGGTTAGAATTGTCTATGTTACCTCTTTATGAAGTTGAATTTATTTGAGTACTCCATGTGCCATTGTTGTGTGTTTTACTTTGGGACTACGGGACGACATCCTGGGAGATCCCCTCTACGCATTTACGATTTATGCTGAAGTGCAGGATACCAAGAGCTCCCTATCATACATTGAGGATACCAAAAGATCCTTGGGATACCAAGAGATCCCTACCATATATCGAGGATACCAAGAGATCCTCGGGATACCAAGAGATCCCTACCATACATTGAGGATACCAAGAGATCATCGGGATACCAAGAGATCCCTAGCATATATTGAGGATACCGAGAGATCCTTGGGATACCAAGATATCCCTAGCATATATTGAGGATACTGAGAGATCCTCGGGATACCAAGAGATCCCTAGTATATATTGAGGATACCGAGAGATCCTTGGGATACCAAGAGATCCTAGCATATATATTGAGGGTACTAAGAGATCCTTGGGATACTGAGAGATCCCAAGTTATTTCCTTGTGGTTTGCCTTCATCTCTGTTTCCATTATTGTACTCTTATTATCCTGTGTAGATTCTTACTGTAGATTCTCAACTGTACTGCTTATCTTATCCTGTCATCTTTATATTTATTTAATCTCAATAGAGCCCTAACCTTCCTCGTAACTACCCAACCGAGGTTAGGCTTGGCACTTACTGAGTACCGCTGTGACATACTCATGCCCCTTCTGCGCATGTTTTTCATGTGCAGATCCAGGTACCGCTACTCAGGCCTACCATCCTTGAGGAGGCGACTGCTTTAGAGACTTCGAGGTACATCTTCCGCGTCCGCAGACCGTGAAGTCCCTTTCTATTCCTGCTTTTAGTATTTAGCCCTTTTGTATTTTTCTGTTCTATTTAGTCATTCCGGAGTTAGTGCTATGTAGTACTTCTTAGCTTGTAATTCGTGGGTTTTCGGGTCTTGGATTTATATATTGGTATTGAGAGTTAAACATGGTGTATGCCGAACGACACATTTAAATACTATTATTACTTTATTCCTGTTTTAAATTGTTTTACTTCCGCAAATTTTGATTTTCTTCCGCAATTTAGGCTTGCCTAGTCGTAGAGACTAGGTGCCGTCATGATGGTTCACGGAGGGCGAACCGGGGTCGTGACATGCTGTGTGTTTACTTTGGGTCTACGAGACAGTATCCTGGGAGACCCCCCTGCTTGTTTACTTTGGGACTACGGATTTGTATTGCGGGAGATCCCCTACACCTATATTGATTTGGACAGTAGTGCAGGATACCGAGAGATCCCCAGCACGTATATTGAGGATACTAATAGATCCTTGGGATACCAAGAGATCCCCAGCATATATATTGAGGATACTAAGAGATCCTTGGGATACTGAGAGATCCCAGCACACATATTGAGGATACTAAGAGATCATCGGGATATTGAGAGATCCCCGGTTGTTATCTCTATGTTGAGCTGTATTCCTTCCATGATTATTTTGTCTCTGTTATAGTTGTTGTTATTCTTATTATCCTGTGTTACTTCATACTATTAGCATTTAATTATATTGTCGTATTCTATACTGTTTTACCTTATTTTTCAGCTATAATCAGTAGAGCCCTAACCTTCCTCGTCACTACTCGACCGAGGTTAGGCTTGGCACTTACTGAGTACTGCTGTGTTGTACTCATGTCATTTCTGCGCATGTATTTCATGTGTAGATCCAGGTACTTCGACTCAAGCCTACTACCCTTGAGGAGAGGCGATTCTCCAAAGACTTCGAGGTATATTTGCCGCATCCGCAGACCGAAGAGTCTCTTTCCATTCTCTCTTACAGTATTAGCCCTTATATATTTACTTTTGTTTAGACATTCTGGAGTTAGACACTTGTAGTTATTCAACAGCTTGTGATTTCATAAGATTCCGGGTTTTGAGAAGTTGTTCAGTTTTTGAGATCTTGTATTAGTATATGCCGAGCAACATCTTAAACTCTTCTATATTTGTTTATCTTCAGTTTTTATTAGTTTTTCGCATTTGTTTCTTTTTCCGCAATTGTTAGGCTTACCTAGTTATAGAGACTAGGTGCCGTCACGACAGTTCACGGAAGGAGAACTTGGGTCGTGACAAATGTACCCAGTAGATATCAAGTTTAGCCTCAAAAAAGTAGTGGCAAGTGTTCGACATCGACATTCACTAGTTGTCCAAAAATCAGGAGGACGCATAGTAATATAAATAGTAAAGCATGAAATCATAAAATAAGTACAAAAGCTCAAAAAGTACAGTTCATACCTAATTAAGGCATGCTTTGGAGATAAAGAGGTCAAATTAGACATCAACACCTCACTTTCTCACCTCAAGTCATGACACATGTCAACAAAACTTATATCAATACACTATATGAGTCTATGTAAATATGTATATGCATGCTCAGATCTCTTTCTCAATAACTCACAGTACAAATCCACGTGTCTAACACATGCAACGTGTTAACAAGCACCAAAATAATCACGAGTGCTTACTCTCTTAGGGCCCAAGGTAACATGTGTAATTACCCGTCTCCAGAGGGACAAATCTATATCCAAGCATTTATTATTTTATAATAATGATCAATAACCAATAATCAATATTCTCTCAAGTACTAGTAGTACCAAAATCCTCAACTCTCCTCAATAACAAACTCCCGATTTATGCATATGTGTATGAAACGATGTAATAAAAGGGCACCTAAAATGATAATAAGAATGCAGATAAAAAGCTCATATGGCTGAAAGATAGCTATGCTAATCATGTAACGTAATTTATCACAATGGTTCAATAAGTTATCTGGCATGCTCTAGCTTAATCATATTATTTATCATGAGTCAATTAGGCCATAGAAACCACCAAAATCATGGAGAAAATAAGACAAGTATATGACTACGAATTTATAATAAATATCAACATGGAAAAACAATCATTTATGCCAAATCAACAAGTCATAACCTTAGCATGCTCCTAAATCATGTATATAAATTATCATGTAGTCATAAAATCAATTTGGACATGGATAATAACTTCACACAATCCAAACAAAATATAATTCAAGTCAACAATACTAATAAGGTCAAAACCTAACTACGCATATACACTCGTTATGTCGTATATATGTGACTCCTAAATCATGAATCAAGTAGCAAATAGATCACCTATGAGAAAAATTCTCTCTTACAAGGATAGACAAGCGACTTACCTCTGCCTAATAAGCAACAGTCGCCTACCCATCCAAATGACTCAAATCTAGTAAAGCAACAACTTAATAACGTCAAATAAAGCCATAGGAACCAACTCAAAACAATAAAGTTTCGAACTTTAATCTAATCTCCAAAGGTCAACACGGGTCCATACGGTCAAAACCTGAGTCAAGGGGTAGATCCAAGTAAGTGATTAGATTACAAAATTGAGTCCAAATCAATCTTCAAATCCCAAAATATACCCTCTTAAGTTATTAAAAAAAATCCCAGATTTTACTTTAAAAATTCATATTTTAGGTGTAGAAATTCATAAGGAATCAATATATAAAGCCAAATCTAAGTAAAAATTTCTTACCTCCAATGTAATAGTGAAATCACGCTTCAAAATCTCCACCTCTCGAAGTCTAGGATTCAAAATATGAGAGAATGGGTAAAATTCTGAAATAAATATCTTAAGTGATCTTCCTAGCAGTACCCTTCGCGAATGTGGTCCAAGCCATGGGTTCGCGAAGCACAACAACCTCAGCCCCATAATAATCCAAATCTAAATGTGAAGGTCCTCCCGCGACCGCGAAGCACAAGCATACCAAGCCTATGCGAACGCGAGCTCAGCTCCGCGAATGCGAAGGCAAACTCCCATCCTGACTCTTCTGCTATGCGAATGTAAAGGTTCTCCCCTGAATGCAAAGATCAACTAGCCCACCCTTCACGAACACGAGCCTTGGTGCAAACGTGAAGCATAAAATCCCACCTGCCAGAATCCTTCATTGCAAACACTAGACACCCCTCGCAAACGCGATGGACACCAGACACCAGCAAAATCTGATGCTCCAAAACTCATAGAAGTGATCTGAAATCACCCCAAAACACATCCGAGCCCCCTGGGACCCCGTCCAATCAAGACAAAAAGTTTATATACATAATTCAAACTTGTCCAAATTCTCAAAATACCACAACTAACATCAAAATCAAGAATCGATGATCAAAATCCATCTCTTAACTTTTAAACTTTCTAACTTCGCCAAACTTGTCAGAATCACACTTAGACATTTTGGATCACTACTAAACTTTGCACATCAGTTTCAATCAATTAAACAAACCTATCCAAAGTATCGGTACACCGATCGAGCCCCAATTATATCAATGTCAACTCCCGGTCAACCCTAACAACTCTCCAAACTTCCAAGTTGGAACTTTCGGCAAAAGAGCTAAAACCTCCTAAAAATATCCAAACATAAATGTGAAGGTCCTCCTGCGACCGCGAGGCACCAGCATACCAAGCCTATGCGAACGCGAGCTCAGCTCCGCGAATGCGAAGGCAAACTCCAATCCCGACTCTTCTGCCATGCGAATGTAAATGTTCTCCCCTGAATGCAAAGATCAACCAGCCCACACCCTTCATGAACACGAGCCTTGATGCAAACGTGAAGCATAAAATCCCACCTACCAGAATCCTTCATTGCAAACACTAGACACCCCTCGCGAACGCGATGGACATCAGACACTAGCAAAATCTGATGCTCCAAAACTCTTAGAAGTGATCTGAAATCACCCCGAAACACATCCGAGCCCCCTGGGACCCCGTCCAATCATGCCAAAAAGTTTATATACATAATTCAAACTTTTCCAAATTCTCAAAATACAACAACTAACATCAAAATTAAGAATCGATGATCAAAATCCATCTCTTAACCTTTAAACTTTCTAACTTTGCCAAACTTGTCAGAATCATACTTAGACATTTTGGATCACTACCAAACTTTGCACATAAGTTTCAATTAAATAAACGAACCTATCCAAAGTCTCGGTACATCGATCGAGCCCCAATTATATCAAAGTCAACTCCCGATCAACCCTAACAACTCTCCAAACTTTCAAGTTGCAAACTTTCGGCAAAAGAGCTAAAACCTCCTAAGAATATACAAATCTAAATTCGATCATATGTACAAATCCGAAATTACCATAACAACCTATAGAAATAACCAAATCACAATTCCGAGAGCGTTTATCCAAAGGTCAATCTTTGATCAACTTTTACAACTTAAGCTTCCAAAATGAGACTAAGTATCTCAAATTCCTCTCAAATCTTTTCGAAACCAAACCAACCATCCCTGCAAGTCATAAAATAATAAATAAATATATAAAAAGCATCAAATAGAAGAAACGAGACTCAAATACACAACAAAGCTAGCCAGATCGTTACATAATCATAGTATACCATAGTTAAAGTATAAGTATACTAAACAATATACCAAGAATGTTGTGAATACTATGTAACATACATGAATTAATGATGTTGAGTGACCTCTCATGGATCCACTATTTATTTTTTGGCCCAGGTAAAGAATATGTTGGTTTATTTGCCCTTGCGTAAATTTTGGCTAAAATATATAACCATTATACCCTTTAATATATTTTAGGTCTATACACTTGCAATTTTCTCTTTCTTTTGTTTTCTCTTCTCAATTTGCTAAGAAGCTCTCTAGGGTTCCAATCAGAGTTTATTTTTTAAAACTCAGATGGGGTATAAATTATAATTTTAAAGTCCCAAAGCTAAGTTTAACATATAAGACATGAGTTATAGAATATCTCATATTTTAGACACAATGAGGTAGCATAAACTGTTGTCATGGTACATAAAGTATGGTTTTAATGTTCTTGAGAGTTTTGCCTATAAGACAGGAGTTATAGAGTATCTCATAAGTTAGACACTATGAGATAAAGTAAATAATTGTCCATGAAGCATAAGTTATAATTTTATAGTCCATGGGATAAGTTTTGCTTGGCAAGAGTTAGAGTATCTCATAAGTTAGACACAATGAGGTAGTATAAAGTGTTGTTCATGGGGAACGAGTTGTGGCTTCAAATCTCTGATCTAAGTTTTGCATATGTTGTAAGAGATGTGGACTATCTCATAAATTAAACATAGTAAGGTAGTATAAAGTATTGCCCATGGGAATAAGTTATGGCTTCAAAATCCTTGAGTTATGTTTTATCTATGAGGCATGAGTTGCAAAGTATCTCATAAGTTAGATTTTGCAAGCTAGTGTAATGTATTGCCTTTGCGGCATAACTTGTGGACCAACAATAGTTGACAAAAGGAGCAACAATATTCTTTAATATTCATCACATTTTCCCAATAAATTTTAATCTAGCTTCCTCAATTATTCACCGAACGTACTAAAATTTCACCCACAAATTTCTAATCACAGCTCCAGCAAATCCTAGCGATAATTTTGGATCAAACTTCAATAACTCGTAAAAGTCAATTGTTTGTTCTTCAAAAGCTTCAATCCCAAGAATGTGAACATTTTTTCCCATAAAATTCGATTAAATCGATGTTAAAACAACAAACTAAATATCAAAAGATAACACTCATTGATTTCGGCCAAAAATAATTTAAATTTGTAGAACCCATATTTGAAATCCTCCATCTTTGACGTTCCTCTTCTCCTTCATTTCGCCACCCCTCTTATTCTCCATCCTCTATCTTTTGTTATTATGTTCCTGCTTCTGCTGCTTTTGGGATAAGAGGATATTTTTGTCTAGATAATGATCATTAAATCAAAGTGAGGCTATTTTTATTAGGACTCTAAGAGTTTATCTCATATTTGTAGTTACTCCATATATGTGATGGACTCTTAATACTTATCTTTGTAGGTGATATACTTATCCCAATGTATGTATCCATATAATATAAATACAAGTAACAATGGCTCTCTAATTACTGAGCCATTTAATGAAATCTATCATGATATCAGAGCAAGTGTAATGGGTTTATCGTATTAAATATAATTTGGATGGGTCAGTTGAGCGATACAAGGCCCGACTTGTAGCACAAGGATTTCATCAGCAACTTGGCATTGATTATCATGAAACATTTAGTCATGTTGTTCGTGCTACCACTATTCACATTGTTCTCTCTCTTGTCGTTTCTTTTTCTTGTCCTATTCATCAACTTGATGTTAAAAATGCTTTTCCGCATGGTTTTCTTAATGAAGAAGTCTTTATGAAACAACCTCCAGGTTTTACTCATCCTGATTATCCTCGTCATGTTTGTAAGCTAACTAAAGCGCTCTATGGTTTGAAGCAGGCACCATGTGCTTGGTTTCATCGCTTTAGTTCATTTCTCATGGCTCATGATTTTATTTGCAGCAAATCAGATACATCCATGTTCATTCACCGTTCATCATCTGGTATTCTTATTTTGTTACTTTATGTTGATGTCATTATTCTTACTGGTAGTCATTCTTCTATTCTTGATCACTTCATTAGTCGCCTCTCTAGACAATTTGCCATGAAAGACTTAGGTGATCTTCATTACTTTCTTGGTGTTCAGGCAGTTCGTTCTTCTAATGGTCTTCATCTGTCACAATAGAAGTATATTTCTGATTTGCTTCTTAAATTTCACATGCCATACATGCAAACCGGTTCGCACCCCTATTGCTTCTCGCACTTCTCTTTCTATTATGGATGGTGAGTTACTTTCGGATCCTAGTGAATATAGGAGTATGGTTGCCGCTCTTCAATACTTAACTATGACTCGCCCAGATATTGCCTATGCTGTTAACATTGTTTCACAATTTATGCATGCTCCACGTACTACTCATCTGCATTGTGTGAAGCGCATTTTCAGGTATTTACAGGGTACCATAACATATGGATTGTTCTTCCGTCCTCCTCATCCACCTCTTTTATATTAGCATATTCGGATGCTGATTGGGCTGGTTATCTTGATAGTCGACGCTCTATCACAGGGTTTTGCGGTATTTTTAGGCTCTAATCTTATCTAATGGCGTGCAAAGAAGCAACCAACAGTCTCTAAATCTTCTACAGAGGCTGAGTACAGAGCTATCACCTATACTGTGGCTGAGACATCTTGGATTCGTAATATTCTTCATGACATCGGGCTCTATCTTCGTAACCAGTTCATGTTCTTTGTGATAATGTGAGCTCTACATATATGTCTCGTAACCCTGTGTTTCATGACCACTCAAACACATTGATATTGATTTTCATTATGTTCGTGAAAAGGTTGCTCAAGGGGATCTTGTTGTTCGATATGTGCCAACTCGGTTACAGTTTGCAGATATTTTCACAAAGGGTTTACCATCATCTCAGTTCAGCTTCTTACGTGACAATCAGTCCGTCATGTCTTCCAGTCCAGATTGAGGGGGCGTATTAGGACTCTAAGAGTTTATCTTATATTTGTAGTTATCCCATATATGTGATGGACTCTTAATACTTATCTTTGCAGGTGATATACTTATTCCAATGTATGTATCCATATCATATAAATACAAGTAACAGTGGCTCTCTAATTACTGAGCCATTTAATGAAATCTATCAATTTTCTCATGACTTTTTTTACCGGGTCAAAAAATCAATAGTGGCACCAAGTGTTATATTTCTGTCATTCACCCTATAACATACTAATAATCACAATATACTTTCATTCAACAGTAGTCATAGTATATCATGATTTAAATATAATCATGGTGTACTATATATCAAAGGGTCGTTTGTTTGGAGATAAATTTTGAAGGGATTAGTTATGGAAGAATTTATGTTATGCGGCGATTAAGTTACTTAGGGATTAAAAACTTATATGAATGAATATCATGTTCAATATTCTTTTTCACATAGTTTTCTTTTTTGAACAATGTATTATTTCACATAGTTATTACTTAATAGGAGAGTATTGTGTGACAGAAAAAAGGATAGTAACTATAATCATCAAACGTCCACTGATATGTGAAAAAGAAATAATTTCTCACGACTTAAAACTTTCGATCTACTAACTAAAAGTGCAGTGTCTGACCAACTAAATCAGTTGTTTTTTGTGTTGTTATTTAAAATTGATCTAGTAATACTATAATTCGAACAATAGGATCTTGACTACACTATTGGGAATCACAAGCAGTAGATGATTGTTCCTAGTATTTAAAAAAAACGAGATTTTAAAAAGGTATTTAATATAGGCATTCTTATTTCACGTTTTATTCTATATAAAAAAATACAAATATTTTTGCATTATTGTATGCAAGTATTATTTTATACAGGTATAAAAAAAACCTAACCAATCATTGCAAAGTATTGTAAATTTTATATGAAAATCAAAATACCAATTAAATATAAGTTGTGCAAGATTTATAAGGATATCAAAATGTCAACCAAATATTGTATTAAGTTATGTTGGATTTTATACATGATTATACATGAATTAATGTATAAGGAAGGCAAACCAAGCAACCTCTAAGAATAATATGCACACCACCGTTTTGCATATTATAGCCTTGTTCCCTTATTTGATGTTTTCCGTATGTGTATTTGGTGCTATGTGACTTACATGGATGATTGGTTTGGGTTCTCAAAGGTTTTGGAGTGAATTGGAACACTTAATTCCATGGTTGGAAGCATAAGTTGTAAGAGTTAACCAAGGTTTAAATTTATGTAGACGATCCCAGAATGATATTTTGATGGTTCCAATATGTTTATATGGTGATTTTGGTCTTTGGCATATATCCGAATTTGGATTCAGAGGTTGCTCGGTTATTTTTGCTTAAATTGGTGAAAGTTGGACCTGAAGGTCTGGAAGGTTCATAGGTTTGACCGGGAGTTGACTTTGGTATTATCGGGTTCCGATTGTTGTTCCGAAAATTAGAATAAGTTTGTTATTTCATTTTGAATTTGTATGAAAAATTTGAGGATTTCGAGTTGACTGGATGTGGTTCAACATGGGGTTTGAAAGATTGAAATGTGACAAGTTCATTAGACTTGAATTAAAGTGCGATTCATAGTTTTGATATTATATGATGTGATTTAGGACCTTGAGTAGATCCATGTTATATTTTAGGACTAGTTGGTATGATTGAACAGGGTCCCGGAGGTCTAAGGTGAGTTTCGAATGAGCTTCAGATCATTTTGACCTTGTTTGGCATTCCTGTTCTGATGTCTTCGCACCTACGAGATTTGATCCGCAAATGTGGATGGTTGATCGAAGATGCGGAGTTAGGGGGAGGCAACTTGGGTTCACAGATGCGAAGGACTTTGATAATGCGGTGGCGCATGTGCACTTCCTTGACCGTAGAAGCAACTCCGCAGAAGAGGATGATTGGTAGTTTAGTGGAACTTGCAAAAGCAAGATTTGACGCAAAAGCGACTTTCTTGGTCGCAGAAGCGTAAATGCTGGGCAGAACATATTAATTCGAGGGTTTTGTTCATTTTGTTATATTTTGAGATTTAGAGGCAATTTTCACGACTTGGATTGGAGTAAGTATTTTTTACTCGAATTTGATTATTATTCATGATTCCATCGTTGATTTTAGAATTTGATAGTTTCATCTAAGTTAGAAAATTGGGAATTTTAGCAAAACTTTTCTAAAATAAAAAATAAAGATTTGAACCCCGATTCTGAATCGGATTTAGATGAAACTTGTATGGTTGGACTCATATTTGAATAGGTGTTCAGGATTTCTGAGTTATGTCGGGTTCCGGGGTGCGGGCTCGAGTTGAGTGTTTTGGTTGACTTTGTGAATTTTTATCCTTTATTGTTTGGGGTTATTTCCTATGGCCTTAATTAATGTTACTAAGTTATTTTTTGCTTAGATTCGAGCCGTTCAAAGGTCGGTTCGTGTGGGGAGGCTATTTTAGATTATTGATTTGGATTATTTAATGTAAGTATCTTGCCTAATATTGGTTGAGGCGTTAGTTGCCTGAGTTATTAGTATCGACTACGTGCTATGGGCGGCGCACATGCGAGGGGTTGAGCCCGTGTGCATATACCCAGGTTTTATCCAAGCTCGGGGTAGTACTTATGCTATGTTATGCCTTGAATTGATTGCTAAGCTTCATGTTATCATGATTCATGCGTTTGTACCCTTTTGTGAGCTACTTGAATTGCATTAGAGATCATGTTTAGGATAAACCTCCCATTCAAACATGTTAATTGCCTTATCGTAGCTTTATTAGCACACGCCACACATGCATACACCTTAGCATGTCACTTTTATCGATCCATGAGCTTACAATTTGATATTTATTGTTTGTATACATGTATGTTTGTATATGCTTCTTGCGTGATATGGACGGATTTGTAGCACGTGAGTTGTCCGTGCAGTTTGAGTTATGATAGCACGTGAGTGATCCGTGCGATTGATATATATATGGCACGTGAGTTGTCCATGCAACTTGTAGATAAGGATCCATACCCCTAGGGTCACTCTCTCATTTTTCTCTCTTGATTGTGTACAAGCAATTTGATGATAACTTATACGTGTTTGGTTATTGCATATCTTCTCTATTTGCAAATACCTTGGATGTATACATGTTTTGAACGCATATTGTTGATATCCAATTTTGCCATCATATTTTTTCAAATAGTATATATATTTTTAAAATGTCATTTTGTATCATTACTTAATTTATAAGAGTTATACAAGTATTTTCAATAATTTTTCATAATTTTTAAAACTTTAAGAGTGATTTTCTTGCATTTTAATTACTTGAACATGTATTAATTACCACCTTAAATTATTTTGTGATGGTTTAACCATCCAACTCTATTATTTTCATCCACATATAAGTTTTATAATATTTTATTTTATTTTATATAATTAAATTTGTACTTTTTATGCCAAATACGTAATTTTGCAATAATAGCCTATATGTTTACAATTAATTGCTTTTGCCATTTTATTTAAGGTCAAAATAATATTTTGCATTTTTTATAATCTTCAACTATTTTTTTAAAGTATTAAATTTTATAAATAACATTTTTATATTTTTCTTTAACTATTTTATTAAATTATTTTCCCTTTTCTTTATGTGTTTGTTATTTACACTTAGTCGCTTAACCTAGATCGATGTAGTTGTAGTCATTACTATTTGTACTGATTCTCATGTGTTTTAATAAGAATCTTCAACTTCTACTCTCTTTATTTATTTGATCATTTTGCCTAATTATATAATCCACATAGTTTAAAGTCCGACCGGGACCCACAATTGTAGACCTCGAAGAGTGCCTAACACCTTCTCTTTGAGGTAATTTGAGCCTTTACCTAAACTTTGGTGATACAGACTAGTGAAACAGAGTTATTTACAAATAGATGTCCTAACGCACCTTAAAAATCGTTAGGTGGCGACTCTTCTCTTTTAATATCTCACTTAAAAGAGTTGTCACGTCGAAGCCCGCTTTCACGAGAAAAAAGGGGCGCGACAGCATAACGACTCTACTGGGGATTACACTTAGTCTCTTACCATAATGAAATGTGGATTAGTCTATTTTTCTTTATTTGTTTTAAAACTGCTGTTACATGCACATCCCTTCCCTTATTCACCTTTATTTGTTTAAAATTTGCTACGACATGCACATCACTTCCCTTAGTCTCCTTTGTTTGTTTAAATTTGCTAGACATCCTTTTTCCTATTTTACTTTGTTTGCTATGACCGCTCTCCATCTCTTCTCATCTTGTCTAAGATTGCTATATCATGTCTTTCCCATCCCTACTTCCTTACCTGCTTTATTACATTCCCGCATATATTTTTATGAACTAAACTGACTTCTTCCTTTTGTCTTTCTTCTTTATTCTTTCCATGTTTACTTTTGTTATCTTATTTACTGATTTTACATATTTTATCATGCAAATACTTAGCAATGTATTATTATTTCTGCATAAAGCATGCTCCACATTATACTCCACTTGCCAACTATCAACATAGCTGCACTTGATGAGTGCCCACGCTCTTCCAAAAATTACCTTTTTAAATCGAAAAAGCTTATTTGCGGTAGACTAGTCGATCAACAGTGCAATCGACGATCCCATGCCTTTCCCTCTCAAGTTGTCCACTTGGGAGTACCAGTCTAGACCATTCTAGAAACCCTACTCCAACTTGAAATGTACATGCATCATGCTAAACCTAGTACGAGTTGGAGCGTTATTAACGTAATAACCCGCTAAGATGAACCTTGTCCAAAGTCCGACGGGATTTCAACAATCCCAATAAATACTATTATATTATGTGCATTACTTGGAGAAAATGTGCCAACGTGTTGATCATTATTGCGTAAGTAGTCAAATTTAGAGAGGGAAAGGGCTAACCTTTGTTTGTTTACAGAAAATGAAGCATGAAGTCCCTAGGTTTAGTATGGTCCAAAACATCCCACCTTTGCTACTTGACTGGTGGTAAAGCCTTGCACCTTGCGCCAAGAATCATGTGAGAAGAGTACTTGGTAACTTACCATCTTTGCTAAACATTCGACTAAATAGGGAATTGATTGAGGCCCTTACCATGTTCCGGGATGAGAAAAGAGCCATTTTTCTATTTGGCAATATAGAAATGACTCCTCTCCTAGAAGAAATAGGAGGCTTCACCAAGTTTCCATGGGATAGTCCGGGATTACTGGTACTAGAGAATTGCACTCCCCACGGTTTTCTAAAGATGTTGGTTTTTTAGAAAAATGATAAGCTGCTCTGTTTAAAAAAATCATACATCCCTTTTGAATTTCTTTATGAGCTTTATGGGCATAGCAAGTCGTATCGTCTTCATCATGATGAACTCGCCATTACTTCTTTGGGTTGGATGCACCACCGGGTTTATGTATTCATCGTTTGCTTCTTGGGGCTGTTGATATTTCCAATGAAGGGAGGAAGGATTCATACTCGCTTACCCATGGAGGGCATCGAGGAACAAACTTATACTATCGCCCCTATGATATTAATTGAGATTTACCGCGCTCTAGATCAGTGCAAGCAGGCGTTTGGACACTTTGAGGGTTGTAATCTAATATTAAAAGTCTGGCTGTTAGAACACTTTCAGAGAGGAGAGTATCGTCAAGAGATTCTGCGAAGGCTGCTGAATGACTACATAGCTAACCATCACCCAAAGAAAATGATGTTTATCCCAGATAGGTTTGCACAACCTGAAAATTCTGTGAGTTGGGTGCGTTTCTTCAGCAATCTGACGGACGAGCTTGTACATTGGATGTTTGAGTAGTTTCTTAGTAATGAGTTCATCATCAGGTCAAGAGGGACTACTCATCTAGTACTGATCGGGTTGCGAGGCATATATCCTTATGCTCCCATAAGGGTAATGAGGCAAGCGGGGAGAAAACATGTCATACCTCAGGTTTCAAACATGGTTCAGTACAAGGAAGATTTCAAAGGAGACGTCATTCCATTCAAGTTCGAGGCACAACATATGTGGAACCAAAATATCATTGTGGAAAGAGAAATCATTGAGCCAGATAGGTATCATGCATGGCATGTGAACTAGTATCTATCACGGTTGGAGGACAACATAGCGGGAGACGTCAAGCCAGGAGTCAATCTAAAGGACAAGATCGCAGATGATGCAGCTGAGGCGCATGTTAAGTATAGAAGGCTACGCAAAAGGGTTTTCGATTTTGAAGCTAAACATCTGGAACAACACAAAGTGAACATTGAAGCGATAAAGGAATGGAAAGAAATTGCCACTAAGTCAACAGAAAGATTGGAATACTTGGAACAAGGATTCATGGAGCTAGAAGGAAAGATGAGAAAGAGACTCGCGGATTGTCAAGGAATGGATGGCGGAGAAGGAGGACATCTAGAAAAAGCTTACTTACTGTTGGATATGCGCGATCTAGGAAACCTGATTGATGGGGTCAAAAGAGCCAATCATGGAGAAGGTCCTTTAGGGACCAAGTAGACTAGGAAATGATGTTATTTACTACTTTCTAGCTTAGCTTTAGGTTTCAATTATAATAAGACTAAATTCCATTAGTAATTTTATTATTATTGTCGATTTAGTAAAGGTTTGACTCATTTTTTCATTAATGAAATGACGCACATGTCGACATCAATTTTCTCCAAGTCTATATGTCGCTTAGGCTACCTCAGGCAAAATGAGGTCCCCAATTTAGGACGCGAATCATTGCATGACTTTGTGAAACATGTTTAAATATTGCAAACACTCTTTTATTTCACCTTACTAACTTGGTTACCTTTTGCTTTTTCTTTTCTTTTTGATTATTCTCATTCCCACTGGTTGGTTCATGCATTCTGCCATCGTTAATATATCACACCAGATCTAGAGGTCTTCCACCTACTCTCTCCCAACAACATAAAAAGCAAGGATAAAGGAAAGATGGATGATTTGAGTGGCAACAAGAAAGACAATTCTCCTATGGCAAAGAAAGACTTCATATAGAAGAAGTACACCAAGGCAAAATGAACTGGTTCTGCAATCAGTGGACTGCTGCACCATCCCGGGTTTGCCGAGTACCTAGGTAGCATGGCAAAATTAGCATGACTTGTTCTTTTTAAAATTGTTTTTGAGCATTTAAGATATTTTCAATATTTTATTTTGAAATAATTACTCGAGCCATGAAGTCATACTTGTTGACAGTTTTAAGCTTTAATAATGCATTACTATTTTTCATATTTATTATTATCTTTCTACATTCTTTTCAGCATAATTATCACATGTCCTGATGAACCTACAACTGTGACATGTAATGAGTCAACGCAACATAGGGGCAGTGATTCGGAGGAATTAGAGGATGATATAATACCCGAGGAAGTTGTCAAAGAAGTAGAGGATTTTGAAAACAAACCAAAGTCTAACTTGGAAGAAACTGATGCCGTTTACTTAAGGGATTCCGAAACGATCAAGGAAACACGTATAAGCATTCATCTATCACCGTCAGAGAAGGAAGAATATATCAAATTCCTAAAAGAGTATGAAGATATCTTTGCATGGTCCTACGATGATATGACTGGTTTGAGCACATCCATAGTGGCTCATAAGTTACCCACCAATCCCACGTGTCCATCGGTAAAGAAAAAGCTCAGAAAGTTCAAGACGAATATGAGTTTGAAGATAAAAGAGGAGGTCACCAAGCAAATCAAAGCCAAGGTTCTTCGAGTGGTTGAATACCCGACTTGGTTGGCTAACATTGTGCCAGTTCTGAAGAAAGATGGGAAAGTTAGAGTATGTGTTGATTACTGAGATCTGAACAGAGCAAGTCCTAATGATGATTTTGCCATTTCCCAACATACACATACTGATTGACAACTATGCCAAGCATGAGCTCCAATCCTTTATGGATTGCTTCGCAGGATACCATCAGATTTGGATGGATGAAAAGGATGCCGAAAAGACATCCTTCATCACACCATGGGGAATATATTGTTACAAAATAATACCATTTGGTTTGAAGAATGCTGGAGCCACCTATATGAGAGCCATGAAAACCATCTTCCATGATATGATACCCAATGAAATAGAGGTGTACATGGATGACGTTGTCATCAAATCTAAAAGGAGTTCGGATCACATAGCAGACCTGAAGAAATTCTTCGACCAGCTTTGAAGATACAATTTGAAACTGAATCCTGCAAAATGTGCCTTCAGAGTCCCTACTGGAAAACTGTTAGGATTCATCGTCAATCGCCGAGGGATTGAGTTAGACCCATCAAAAGCCAAAGCTATCCAGGACTTGCCACCTCCAAAGAATAAGAAAGATGTGATGAGTTTTTTAGGGTGCCTCAATTACATTAGCCGCTTCATAGCACAATCAACCATCATATGTGAGAAAATCTTCAGAATGTTGAGGAAAGATGCTGCAACAAGTTGGATTGAAGAATGCCAGAAAGCCTTCGACAAAATCAAGGAGTTTTTATCTAAACCGCCCGTGTTAGTCCCACCAGAACTAGGATGACCTCTGCTGCTTTATTTGTTTGTGTTAGATGGGGATTTTGGTTGCGTTCTGGGACAACATGATGAAACTGGAAGAAAGAAGAAGGCAATATATTATTTGAGCAAGAAATTCACGCCTTATGAAACCCGGTACTCTTTGCTGGAATGCACTTGCTGTGCTTTGACATGGATAGCTCAGAAGTTGAGGCATTATTTCTGTGCATACACTACATATCTCATATCAAGGATGTATCCGCTAAAATACATCTTTCAGAAACCCATGCCTACGGGTAAAGTTAGCAAAGTGGCAAATATTGTTGAGTGGGTTCGACATCGTCTATGTAACTCAGAAGGCAGTCAAAGGGCAAGCATTAGTGGATCAATTGGTCGAAAATCCCGTAGGCGGAGAATATGAACCATTGAAAACATATTTTCCCAATAAAGAGGTATAATTTGTAGGAGAAGATATCACCGGGGCGTATGATGGTTAGAGGATGTTCTTCGATAGAGCAGGAAATTTCAAAGGAGTAGGCATCAGAGCTGTCTTAGTATCAGAAACCCATCAACACTATTCGGTATCCGAAAAATTTAGGTTTCCATGCACCAAAAATATGGCGGAATATGAGGCCTGCATCCTGGGACTCAGATTGGTTATTGACATGAACATTCAGGAACTGTTGGTAATCGGAGATTCAGATCTTTTGGTGTACCATGTTCTAGGAGAATGGGCTACAAAGAACACCATAATATTGCCATATTTGACTGTGTACAAGAGTTGATCAAGAGGTTCACAAAGATATAATTCAAACATGTTCCGAGGATTCAGAATGAGTTTGCAGATGCATTAGCCACTTTAACTTCCATGATACAATACCTAGACAAGAATTTCATCGATCCTATCCCAACAGGAATTCATAAACATCCAGCTTATTGTGCTTATGTTGAAGAAGAGATTGACAGAAACACGTGGTTCCACGACATTAAGAAGTACTTGGAAAAAGGAGAACACCCAAGAGCGCTACCCACACTCAGAAGCGCACACTCCGAAGATTGGCCAACCATTTCTTTCAAAGTGGAGGAATTCTGTATAGAAGGACTCCTGACTTAGGGTTACTGCGGTGTGTTGATGCCAAGGAGGCATCCAGATTGCTCGAGGAAATGCATGCCGGAACCTGCAGACCGCACATGAATGGTTTCATTTTAGCCAAGAAAATACTAAGAGTAGGATATTTCTAGATGACTATGGAAACAGACTGCATCAAGTATGTTCAGAAGTGTCACCAATGCTAGATACATGCTAACATGATGCGAGTACCACCCAATGAACTTAACGCAACAAGTTCACCCTAGCTTTTCTCCGCTTGACGTATGGATGTCATTGGACCAATCAAACCTGCTGCTTCAAACGGGCATAGGTTCATTCTAGTGGCCATAGACTACTTCACAATATGGGTTGAAGCTGCATCTTATAAAGCTATAACTAAGAAGGTTGTAGCAGATTTTGTTCGGGACTGCATTGTTTATCGATTTGGAATACCAGAGTTAATCATTACTAACAATGCCACTAATCTCAACAACGATTTGATGAAATCCATGTGTGAAAAATTCAATATCAAGCATAG
This sequence comes from Nicotiana sylvestris, assembly GCF_000393655.2. Classification (NCBI taxonomy): domain Eukaryota; kingdom Viridiplantae; phylum Streptophyta; class Magnoliopsida; order Solanales; family Solanaceae; genus Nicotiana; species Nicotiana sylvestris. Next base: position 50,048,276 of record NC_091068.1, read on the forward strand.
GAACTCCACATCATACATGCCGCAAATGAACGGAGCCGTAGAAGCCGCCAGCAAGAATATGAAGAAGATATTGAGAAAAATGGTGGACAATCACAAACAATGTCACGAGAAGCTAACATTTTCTTTACTTAGGTATCGTACCACAGTTCGAACATCAATTGGGGCAACTCCCTACCTACTAGTTTATGGTACTAAATCCGTTATCCCTACCGAAGTAGAAATTCCTTCTTTAAAAAATCATACAAGAAGCTGAGCTCAGCGATGCGGAATGGGTATGAAGCCAGTATGAACAATTAGCTCTCATTGATGGAAAAGGAATGAATGCGGTATGTCACGGTCAACTCTACCAGAATAGAATGGCAAGAGGTTTCTGTCACGACCCGAAATTCCCACCGCCAGGACCATAATGACACCTAACATTTCACTTACTAGGTAAGCCAACATTAGAGAATCATTAAGCCAATTCTTATAAATTTTAGTAATTAACAGCAAATAAGCCATAACGAGTTAAAATGAATGCGGAAATTTATAAAAACCTCAATATATGTACTACTACCCGGATATAGAGTCACAATTCACGAACATTCTAGGATTTACTACAAGTAAAAGTCTGAAAGAAATACAACTGTTTGAATGAAAGAAAACAGTAAAACAGAAGAGATAGACGGGGACTTAAAGGTCTATGAACGCCGACAAATCTACCTTGAGTCTCTGGTGACCCGGTACGAGCTGTTATGCCTCTCAATCAACTGGGACCAATAGCAAAATCTGCACAGAAGTGTAGTGCAGTATCAGTACAACCGACCCCATGTACTAGTAAGTGTCGAGCTTAACCTTGGCAAAATAGTGACGAGGCTAAGACAAGACACCCATAAATAAACCTGTGTAATTTAATAGTATATGTACACAGATAACGGCAAGTAAAAGCTAGGCAAGAAATATCGGGAGGGGGACATGCTGAGGGGATCTCAAGATAAAGGATCACAGAAGTAATAAGAACTTAATCAACCAATATGCCTTGAACAGATAGGATCAAGTAAACGCAATAAAGGAAAATGCATGGCATTACCCTTCGTTCTTTTACTCTCAACCTCACCATATGATTCAATAGAAACGGCACGACATCACCCTTCGTGCATTAACTCTCTCATAACATGGCACGACATCACCCTTCGTGCATTAACACTCACAATATGGCACGAAATCATCTTTCATGCATTAACACTCACAAAACATGGCACGACATCACCCTTCGTGCATTAACACTCCCCTTCACCAAATCAATGAACAATAACAACGGGGAGATGGAAATAGCAAGAACAAGTCTTACTTCAACCTCTGCTTCCACAATACCAACCTCAATTTTGAATAAATACTCAATCAATACCAAAGCCTGTAAACATGAAAAGAACAATCAACATAATGATTAACTAATCTAAGCATGGATAATATGATCACAGAAAGCAATAATTACAAGAATAAGACCCCCTTGCATGCTATGACCCGACAACAATGCATAGGTACTCGTGACCTCACCTATACGTTGTACCCAACATTTAAACATGTAGCAAGGCAAATAAGACTTATTCCCTCAAGCAAGGTTAACCACGGCACTTACCTTGCTCCAACGACCAAAGCTCAACCACGACTTTTCCTCTCAAACGAGCCTCCGAATCAGTAGAATCTAGCATATTACCAACCAAATGATTCAAATTAAGTCTTAGGAACTACCCACGATCGCAAAGAATTTAATTTAGGCCATTATTGAAAAAGTCAACAAAAGCCAACACCCGGGACCGCTTGGTCCGAACTCAAAATTCAGACCAAAACCCGATCCATTCACCCCCGAGCCCGGATATATAATTGGTTTTGGAATCTGACCTCAATTTGAGGTCTAAATCCCCAATTTTCCAAATCCCTAATTTCTACCCAAAAACCCACAATTCCACCATGAAAACTTTAGATTTTAGGTTGAATCTTAGGAAAAAGTAGTGGAAGATTGAAATAAATTAGTTTAAAACCACTTGCCAATGATTTGGGGAAGAGAGGTCCTTTGAAAAATCACTCCTTGTGCTTCTAGGTTTGAAAATTTGAAGAATGAATAAAAAATCTTGTATAAGTCATATTTACCCAGCTACAGATGTCGCATTTGCGACCTGGGCTTCACAAAATGCGAAGCCCGCAAATGCGAGAAAACTTTCGCAAATGCGAACTCCCAACACTTCTACAGCCTTCGCAAATGCGAACTTTAATGGGACCGCAAACGCGACACAATCGTCGTAAATGCAAAGAATGCCTCCCCCAGATCCATATCGCAAATGCGAACTTGTGTGGGCCAACTTCTTTTCGCATTTGCGATGAGAAGTTTGCTTACAGACAAGTCATAAATATGTATTAGACCTATACCGGGTTCCGGAACCAAAATACGGACTCCAAAAAGTCAAATTTTGGTCAAATATTTCCATTTCATTAAACCTTTAATTTTCAAATTTTGACAAAGTCCAATATCTCAGGCTATAGATTTCCGATTTTGATTTCGGGCATACACCTAAGTCCCAAATCATGATATCAACCCACCAGGACCGTCAAACCATGAATTCGGGTCCGTTTACCAAAAATGTTGACCGAAGTCAACTCAAATGACGTTTTAGGCAAAATTTCTTATTTTTATCAACTTTTAACATAAAAGCTTCTCGGAAACACGCCCGGACTGTGCACACAAATCGAGAATGGTAAAAAATGAGAGTTTTAAAGCTTAAAAGCACAAAATTAAGTTCTCAAACATAAGATGACCTTTCGGCTCATCACACTTTCAATAAAAAGGTCAGGTCAAGGCAACTCACACCGGGGAAATTGGTGCTAAAGAGAATCTTCCTACATCAGTATGAAGCAAAACGAAAATTCTCACCCAACTGGCAGGGTAATTACATGGTTCACAAGGTATTGATAGGAGGAGAACTTATACTCACAGAGATGGATGGAGAAATTTGGCCAAAACCTATCAACTCAGACACAGTCAAGAGATACTACGTTTAAGATTATGTTTGCACCTTTCTATTTGATGTAACTGAACTACGCTTGACCTGATTTCCGTTTAAAAGGGGATACGTAGGCAACCCTATAGGTTCGGTCACATCATAATAAAATCTACATTTCATCACGTTTAGAACCGCCAAGGAATGTGTTGCCAGAAGTATGCATTTAAATTGGGGCAGAATTTTGAGGAGGACCCTCAAAATTCTAAAGCAAGGAGGTTGCAACATCTCAAGATGCATCACAGTCACCAGTTCATCTAAATTATTTGATTTCGTGCATTATCAAATATTTCAAACAACTATATTTCTGAAAATAATTTGTCAAATACATGCATGTTTTTCGAAAAATTTGTTTCTATGGTAGCCATACGTCACCCAAGGTAACTCAAGCAGGGTCTCAAGGCAAAAGGCAAAGCAAGGAAATCGAGAGCACGAACCAATCGTCCCCCGCAAAACTCGTGATTTTTCTTTGGATGCAGGCACAATGAACATAACAGGAACATTCACAAATATATACATACATAAAAATCACTATCTTCATAACGACAAAGTTGCAAATGTAAACACATCAAGCTAAGAAATACTTTACTCTCTCACAACTATTATTGCTTTTCTTTCATAGGGCTAAGCACTACCCTCATCATTGCATAAGGTTAAACACTGCCTTCTTTGCATGAGACTAAACATTCTCTCCATACCTTGCATGAGACTAAGCATTGCCTCCATCTTCACATAAGGCTAAATACTACCTTCTTTGCATGAGACTAAGCACTGTCTCCATTCTTTGCATGAGGCTAAGCATTGCCTCCATGATCTCATAAGGCTAAACACTACATTTCTTTGCATGAGTCTAAGCACTATCTCCTTTCCTTGCATGAGGCTAAGCATTGCCTCCATTATCGCATAAGGCATAACACTGCATTTCTTTGCATAAGACTAAGCATTGTCTCCATTCCTTACATGAGACTAAGCATTGCCTCCATTATCGCATAAGGTTAAACACTGTCTTTCTTTGCACGAGACTAAGCACTGTCTCCATTCCTTGGATGAGGCTAAGCATTGCATCCATTATCGCATAAGGCTAAACACTTCCTTCTTTACATGAAACTAAGCACTGTCTTCATTCCTTACATGAGGCTAAGCATCGCCTCCATTATCGTATAAGGCTAAACATTGCCTTTCTTTTCATGAGACTAAACACTATCTCCACTACACTGCATAAGGCTAAGAACTATCTCCTTTCTTCGTATAGGGCTAAGCACTGCCCTCATCTCATACAAGACTAAGCCTTGTCTTGTCTCGTTCCCGCATATGACTAAGAATCACCTATTTCCTCTATCAAACGATCGATATCACCATATCTTTGCATTTTCATGGGCTAAAGCATCGCTACATTGTCTGAAGGCATCATCATCCAAAGGCACCATCCTCATAGCTTGAAGACACCATTCCATGGCCTGAGGATCTCTCAAAACTGCACATTATTATTCAAAGGCATCGTAGTCTAGAGGCATCATCCTCATAGCCTAAGGACACCATTTCATGGCCTGCAAATCTCTTATCATACACTTCATGGCCTATGGCATTATAGTCTAAGGACATCATCCTCATTATCCGAATACAACCCTCATAGTCCAAAAGGAATTTGAATCATATTTAAATTATTGCAATAATCCATATATATTCGCATGCACCGTGTTTTAAGTTTTGCAGGTAACTTGGGAGGTAACTGTTCTATAAATTGGAGCAATCCTCGCTCCGGTTTCCATTCACAATGAACACATCCTTTTAAAACCTCAAACATAACTGAAAATAGTAATTACTACCCTTACTCTATAACCGTTCAAATATCCGCCTTGTGACGCACCCGTAACATCTGAATTCACATTCATGACCCCACCTAAATATTCGTTACCAACGACACTATCCTGCACAAAAAGAACCTTTTCGAAACATACAACCACTCTTGTAATAACTCAATCGGTTTCATTCGCCGTTGGATCCAGAACTACGCATAGTCTGATCCCGTAAAATTAGGGATATGTAGGCAACTCAAGAACCAGGGTTCGGCCCCCATTTTTTCAAAATATATCATTCCTCACTCAGTTCGGACAAAATTGGTCATCATTTTCTTTACCCGATAACTCTTTCATCATTCCCGGGTAAAGATGAGCAGTTACTGATACTCAATTTTGTCCTAATAGTTTTTTAAATTGTATATATATTTTGAAAATGTAATTTTTCATAATTACTTAATTTACAAGAGTTATACAAGTATTTTCAATAATTTTTCATAATTTTTAAAGCTTTAAAACTGATTTTCTTGCATTTAATTACTTGAATATATATTAATTACCCCTTGAATTATTTTGTGATGGTTTAATCATCCAACTATATTATTTTCATCCAAATATATATTTTATAATATTTTACTTTGTTTTATATAATTACATTTGTACTTTTTATGCCAAATACGTAATTTTGCAATAATAGCCTATATGTTTACAATTAATTGCATTTGCCTTTTTATTTAAGGTCAAAATAATTTTTTGCATTTTTATAATCTTCAACTATTTTTTTAAAGTATTAATTTGCATAAATAGCATTTTTAATATGTTTATTTAACTACGTTATTAAATTATTTCTCCTTTTCTTTATGTATTTGTTATTTACACTTAGTCACTTAACCTAGATCGGTGATCATTAAGATTTGTACTAATTCTCGTATGTTTTAATAAGAATCTTCAACTTCTAATCTCTCTTTATTTATTTGATCATTTAGCCTAATTAGATAATCCATATAGCTTAAAGTTCAGTCGGGACCCATAGTTGTGGACCTCAAAGAGTGCCTAACATCTTCTCTTTGAGGTAATTTGAGCCCTTACCCGATATTTGGTGACACAGACTAGTCAAACAGAGTTATTTACAAATAGGTACCCTAATGCACCTTAATAATCGTTAGGTGGTGACTCTTTTCTTTTAAAACCTCACTTAAAAGAGTTGTCACGTCGAAGCCCGCTTTCGCGAGAAAAAGGGGCGCGACACATATCTTCTCTATATGCTAGATCTGGAATGTATAAATGCCTCGTTGTGCATATCTTCTCTATATGTTGTTTGTTCAATTAGCAAAAACACGGTACATATCTTCTCAATATGTCTACCTGTGCACCGAGACTTGATCATATCTGCATATCTTCTCTATATGCTAGGTGTACACATGTGATTTTTGACCCTCCACAAGATTTTTTATATTTTAGTATGTAAATATTTAATTTAAGCCTAATATAGCTATTTCAATTATTTTTGACTTCTTTACTTTATTTTCGTCATAAAAATGGAAAATTACAAAAAAAAATATTTTTAGCTTACGTATCTTTCATAAATTTAAATAAAAAATATACAAAAATAGTACCTTTATTTTATCTTTACATAATCTTGAAAATACAAAAATACATAATAGTTTCATGTTAGCTTTTGCATTGTGTAGTATTTTTATCTTATTTTAAAAGAAGTCAATTAAGGTGTTGGATCACAATTTTAAGAGTTTTAAAGCTCAATTCTTGGCCCAATTCGGATTAGTCCATTAAGCCTAGGGACCCTTCTAGACTCTTCTATGGAACCAAAAACAAATAAAAAAAGAACCTAAGGACTTAACACAAAAAGACCTAGGGACTAATTGGAAGGACACAAAAATACACCTAAACCTAGACTCTACATATAGGTAATGCCTAAAAATCTGAGGGAGGAGCGCAACTTTACATCAGGAACGACCCTCCCCTCTGGATCTTGTCTCCTTCATACATCCCCCACCGACGGAGCTCCTTTTTCAAAGAAGAAGAGCCATTTCAATGGCTTCTCCTTGACCAAACCAACGACTCCTGCTCTCTTCTTCCATCCTCACACCTTCCTGCTCTCATTCCTTCACTCACGTTTTTAGCACACACACGCGCCTGAAACAATACAAGCACTCAAAATTGCTAGATTTCGAAAATCTGGAAAAATAAAATCCAGAGAGCTTCAAACGAAAGTTGAAAACTAAAATTAAAAGGATTGCTTTCAATTTCTTCCAGTTTTGGAGTCGATTTCTGGGTCTGTTGAAGGAACTTTGTTGGTGTTTGTTCGCTGCCGGGAGCTCGAAATTCATCTTCTATTTTAGACCCTTGCTTGTTGTAATTAGTTTATTTTCGTCTATTTAGGTATGTATACATCTACCCGAAATCCTCTTTTGAATGTGAATGAGTATTGGGATTTTTGACTCTATGAATATGTTCGATTTTTCTGTGTCCTTTCTGTTCGACTACCAGATCTGTCTTGCTTCTATCTGTCGACAATTGATTAATATTGATGAACTAATATTAGTAATGATATGCTTCCCCTTAGATGCCACGCCTTTTACTTCTAGAAAAATGAAACATTTTCTGCTAAGATGGATTTGAGGAGATTCCAGTACTTTAATAGTGTGTCATACGTGTGAGTTCTAGACCATGGGATTACATATTTGGTCTTACAAACATTTGTTTTATCTGAAGAGTCATCATGGAGCCTTGAACACAGTATGGATATACCAAAGTGTATAGATCATAGATGTGTGAATATATGCAATTTGTTTGTAAATGTTTTCTTAGAAACTTAATCATATATTGGCGTCTTTAGAATTCTGTGTTGACTCTCTAAAATATGAAACATTGGACTATACAAATTAGGAGTCTGTTAATCTTGATACAGTTAGTTGTCCAACAACACCACAGAAGTCACTACATTTCTCTTTCTAACACTAATGTCTAAATGTACGGTGATTTAAAATTTGTTTATTTTACAAATCGTTAAAGATGATCCAAGATATTGGAAAGTCAGTGAACTTATTAATTTAGTGTTATGCATACCTAACATTCAATGCTCTTGGGGAACCTTATAATTGCAGATGCCTCTAGGTAAGCTTTTAATCAAATTATCGTGATTAAGCACACGTTCGCGTGACATAATTATAATCCTAAAAACAAATTCGGAGTATGCGTTCGCACAACTTCGATCAAGCTTTCTTAGCAATAAAATTGTTTCTAATTGGCCGCTAATTAAATTTAGTTCATATAGTCTGAGGTGTGCCATCTACATTTTAATCGTATTAATTTCATAACCTAGTTATAAAAAATGAATTTCGTAGCTTGCTTTAGGCGCATAATTTAAAATTACCTTTCTAAACTCGGGTGTGCATTTCATGTGACCCAAATCCAAAATTTAACAACGTTAAATAAAATGTGTCTCAGACTACGGGTGCATTTAATGTGGTATGGTTCAAAGACGTATTTTAGATGACATTGAAATCTTTCTTAAAATATTTAAAAGCAGTTTAAAGCTGAGATGCACATAGGTTCAAAATATTTATAAATCAGATAACAGGCCAATTGTAACATTTGAGCGACCGTTCTAGAACCACGGAACCTGGGAATGCGTAACACCTTCTCCCAGGTTAACAGAATTCCTTACCCGGATTTTCTGTGTTCGCGGATTGTAATATAGAGTCAATCTTTTCCTCGACTAGGGATTTGAACCGGTGACTTGGGACACCATAAATTATCCCAAGTGGCGACTCTGATTTTAAATAAAATAATCCCATTTCGATTGTCCTTTAATTGGAAAAAACTCTCTTATACCCTTTCCGGGAGGTGTAGGTAAAAAAGAGGTGTGACAGCTCTGGCGACTCTGCTGGGGACCGAACCCAGAATCTCTTGTTCAGGGTTCAGAATTCGAGCTTAGATGAATTGTTATAGTTGGCTTTATTAATTATCTGATTTTGTTACATGTTTGGGCCTAATGTGCTAAGTGTTGCTTTTACCGCTTTGATATTTTGTGAACTATATATAAACTGCTACGAAACCCTTCTTCTCTCTGAGTCTTCTAAATCATGGAGGAGTGTGAACTTCGTGTGACTTCTCTTCTGTTAGAGTCATATCCCAATTTTAGAACGAGGTTCGGACAAGTTGCAAAGCCGGCGAAGCTTCTATATTCCCGGTACGCTGCACCCCGACTCGAGTTGTCCGCTCGGGTAAGCCAGGTCTAGAACAATAAACCCAGGTTTTAAACCTAGTATAACAAAGCCTCATGCCGGATCCCTAGTAGGAACGCTTATCTGCATCATGTGCATCTAACTTTGGAGACTCAACACAGGGGTTGGGTCTGTCTAGGATAAGTGTACCAAAATAAAAAGACCATCCTGATGTATCTTACTTGCTACTTGTGCATTTATTTGATTTGGATTTGCATGCTAACCGGCTTTTGAATAATGGGAGAAAGTGGGAAAAAAGAAAATAGCAATGTGAGGGTTAAGTGAGTTAAATCACCTGTTTTAGGAAAATCAATGTCTAAATGGTACTGAAACTCTGCCGAATTTTTCGAGAAAAATGAAATGAAAAAGAAAAAGTTTTGTTTTGAAAATAGTTGGTTTTATTTTATTTGCCCGAACTACGCTAGTTTGATTCTCACGGGGTGTGAGATACGTAGGCAACCCCCACCGGGTCCAACTTTCTTTTTGCAAAAATAGCCCAAAAGAACAAAAATTTTAATTTTATTGCAAATAAGTAAGGTGATGCCATTCTTGTCTAAAATAGCTGAATGTCCCTAAAAGGGCGCTAGAAGGCCGTTTTTGCAAGAATAGCCACCTTTGGTCATTTTTCAAGGTTTTTGCCGGTTAGCGAACACATCCTTAAAATCTTCGTTTTCGAAGTGCTGAAAGGCCATATTGGTAAAGCCAGATATTTTTCTGAAAATTTTGAAAAACAATGGTCATGTTTCTTGAGTCAAAATGAGTCATAGTTTTCTTTTAATTAAAAGCATCTTAATAAATATGCAGGATGAGCACAATTCAAAATGAACCTTTCTTAGTCCGTGAGGAGATCCCGTTGGAGTTACATATGTGGTGGCATGATTTGGGGGACAATAGCAGAAAAGTTGTGTCAAAAGCGTTGGATGGTCTTGTCGGGCTTTTGAAGGTTAAGCTGAGAAAGGACATAATTGAGGCCTTGATACCATTTTGGGATCCATCACATAATGTATTTCACTTTGCTGATTTCGAGTTAACTCCTACATTGGAAGAGATAGCAGGCTACGCCAGTTTCGAGGGGAATCTTAGAAATCAATACCCGGTAGCACCGAGAACAGTAACCCCTCACAAATTTTTGGACTTGTTAAGCATCAGTCGAGACATCCGAGATGGAAATTTGGCCAAAGGATTCTGTACCTTCTACTTTTTGTACCGATGTTACGGGAATCCTCGTGGCTTCGAGACACCAAATACCGGTCTTACTCATGCGGGAAACCAAGACAAGTGGGAAGCTCGGAGAGGATTAGCTTTTATAATGGCGTTCCTGGGTACTTTGATTTGCCCCAGAAAAGATGAGAACATAGAGTTGGGACTCATGGGGATAGTTGACCTTATGATGAAAAAGGCAAATGGGACCATAGTGCCGATGATTTTGGCAGATATTTTCCGAGCTCTGACCCTTTGTCGAGAAGGGGAAAGTTCTTTGAAAGGTGCAATATGCTGTTACAATTATGGATGGAGGAACACCTTTGCTACCGTCCTGGATACTTGAATTATGGTATGACTGGCCTCGAGTGCATTGAAAAACATGAAAAACGGGTAGAGGGTTATGAGTTCCCGGATGGTACGGAAGTATGGAATGCTCATTTGAGACCTTTGACTGCAAATAAGATCGAATGGACATTCGGGTGGCTCTCGGTCAGTGAGGTAATTTATATGTCGGCTGAGGTATGCTTTCTGCTGTTAATGGGTCTTTGGAGTATCCAGCCTTATGCTAAGCACCGAGTTCTATATCAGTTAGGCCGATACCAGACCATACCACACGATGAGGATTTGAGTCGGCAGGTTATTGAGTTGGAACCAAAAACCGCTTTTCCAGAAGAAAGAGTGCGTCAGATTTGGCATCAGTGCAGATTCTTAGAGCCTAGAACTCAAGACGAGATCTATCCAGAGGCGTGGTGGAGCCTAGTTACACTGCTTGGTATGGTAAAAGATCCCGAGCTCATCATGAGCCCGAAAGGCCCGCAAAGAAACCCCATGTCCAACAATTTATCGACGGAGCACAGGTGCAATGGGACTGGTTGACCAAAGAAAACGAGTACAGGGCTACCATAACCAAGTTGGAAAGGCAAGTCATGGACCTTTAGTTTGAAAATGGTTTGCAAGCCGCCGCAGATGAGGGAGAGAATAAAACATTAACCCAAGAAAATGAAACCCTCAAAGCTCAAATCTGGAAGATGAAAATAGCTGCTAGAAACCCGGAAAGAAGCCGAGCGGATGAAAGGCTTATAAGCAGTCTGAAAAAGAAAGCCCTTGAGTGTCGAGATGACCTAGAAAAGTCTGAGGCCAGTTTGGCGAAAGTCCTGGCTCAATTGGCGGAGAATGCAAAAGGGCGGGCACAGTTTGTGAGGCAAATTAAAAGAAAGTATGAAGGAACAATCACCGGCCTGAAAAGAAAAGTAACTACTCTTGAGAATGAGGCAGCCAAGCAGGCCAAGGACTTTAAAGCTGATAGGGAACACTGTTATGATTTGATGGCTCAGATGGAGGAAGAAATACAACAGTTTCCAAATCAACATCTCCATGACACTCAGGTGTTATAAGTCCGGAATCAACAGGTCGGACGTCTGCTTCAAGAAAAGGGTAGAATCCGAGAGAGGATCAGAACCATTGCCGACTACATTGTTGTGAAAATGCCAAGCATGTGAGGATATGACTCGCACCACCTTCTTCACGGCAGTGATGACATTTGTCCGGAAGATAATGAGTGACTTGGAGAGGCTTCAAAGGGATCTTGCATATAGGCCTGTGGCGAGACCGAATGATGTACCACGGGCCCCAGGAGCATTTGAGGCATTAATATATTCATGATTTTCATTGGAGTCTGTTAGTCTGTTTGCAAGTCTGTATTTTCTTTTATTGGAATCTGTTAGTTGGTTTTGAGTCTGTTGTTTTCACCTTTCAATCAGAGTCTGTTGGTCTTGTTTTGAGTCAGAGTTTGTTAATTTCCCTTTTTTGAGTCTGTTAATTTTATAATTTGGTAGAATGAGTGGTTGTAATCAAAACTGTTTTATTTTATGGAAAAAATTTGAAAATCCCAAAATATTTTGTTATTTATTTTATGCACTTATCTCTAAGAACTACCCTTGGTCTGATTCATGCGAGGTCATGATACGTAGGCAGTCTTCATAGGATTCGACCATAACCAAAAAAAAGAAGAAAAAAAGAGAGAGGAAAAACAAGAAAGGAAAAGAGAAAAAAATAAGAAACCATGGGGAGGAAACAACGGCAAAACAAGAGATAGAAATGAGAGGATAAAAACAAAAAGAAATCAAGCATAGAAAGACACGAGTGAAAAGAAAGGAGAAGAATTTGCAAATGGAAATAAGGAAAAGCCGGGATGACGCAAACAACCGATCAAATACATAATAGAAACGATTAACTGCTTAGGTGCATTCATTCCCCAAATGTGCAGTTGCCTAATCTGTTAAGCTCGAATCACTAACAAGTTTGTTGTTGACAATTCAGCACAGAAGGTTGGTTGGTTTGTGGTTCTTGAAGTAGTAACTCCTCTCTATAACATAAAGTTAAAAGGCAATGGCAGACAATAACAGAATTGGGTTGGTTGATACCGGTGCCCGAAAGCAGTCGGTTGAACATGACAATGGGTTGGTTGAAGAGGTAAAGATATTAAGACAACACATGACAGACATGTATCAGGCTTGGATGACTGGTAAGGCACCACCCCCGCCACCACCTAGCTTCCTAAATGCTACCCTTACCCAAACACCAGTCACAGTGCCAGATGATCCCCCATACTCTCCAGATCCACCCGCTTATCATGGATTTCCCAACCACCCTAGTAGCTCCATCACTCATCTTTCAATTACCTTTCCCAAAAATTGCCCTCCTATCTTATCCACCATCCCCAACAATGAAAATCCACTCAAAGCTCACGATGCCCAATATTACCCCTCAGAGGTTGTCCACAAGGTTCCCAACTTATACAAGTAGGGCCCGCGGGATGAGCCTCATGTTGAAAATGAAAAGTTCATAGGAAGAAAAGGGCGAGATGGGATACCTAGGAGGCTGAAAGGCATAGAACAGTCCTTAAAGAATAAGCAAGGAATGGGAGATCAGGGTAGCATGGCTTACAAAGAACTGTCTGTATCCCCTGACGTTAGTCTGCCTACGGGGTTTAAAGTGCCAAAGTTTAACTTGTATGGTAGGTGTGGAGATCCGCTAGCCCATTTGAGAGATTATTGCAGTGAAATGAGAAGTGTTGGCGAGAAAGATGATTTGTTGATGGCGTATTTCAGTGAGAGCCTAACTGGGGCAACTTTGGAATAGCATAATCGTCAAGATGTTGGTAAGTGTCCTACATTGGGTGACATGGCTCAAGATTTTGTTCGATGCTTACAATACAGATCAGGTGTTACCCCAGACCGCTCCTCCCTATCTAAAATGTAAAAGAATCAGGAGGAAAGCTTTAGGGAGTTTGGGCTCAGATGGAGGGAGCAAGCTACTCGAGTCAGCCCCCCGATTGGTGAAGAAAAAATGGTTGAGCTTTTCCTACAAGCCCAAGGGCCCACCTACTTTAGTCATTTGATTCCGACCTTGGGTAAACCTTTCAATGATATGGTAAAAATGGGGGAGATGGTAGAATATGGAATCAAGTCCGGCAAAATCATGAGTTGTTAGGCATTGAAAAATACTACGAAAGACATTCAGAACATCCCAGTAAGTTTGGGTGGAAGAAAGAGAAATAGAAAGGATGATCCGCTGGGCATTCTTGCTAAACACTTTCAGCCTCAATGTCGACCCCGTGGATATCCTTGTAATCCTCCCCGCTGCTACTTCTCTCCACAGAACCCCCAAAGTCGTACATCACTTTTCCAGTACCCAGCTCCACAAAATGCCTATCCACCCCCACGAGCCTACCAAAACCCCCTGGATCAGGTTTCCGGCCTAATCAAGCATTTAAGAATGAGAGGTTGCGGAAGAAGAAAACCTTCACTCCATTGAGAGAGTCATATGCCAGTCTGTTCCAGAGGCTAAGGAAATTGGACATGTTGAAGCCGATCCAGATAAAAATGCCAAACCCTCTTCCAAAGAAGTTTGATTTTTCTCAAAGGTGCGCATATTGCTCAGATGCCCCGGGGTATGATATAGAGAAGTGTTGGAATCTGAAGAACGCGATTCAAAAGCTTATTGATGCAGGTGACATGGTCGTGCAAAATCCAGATGCAGCAGACAATAGCCAAAGTCCGTCACCTGTACATAATGAGACACATATGGTGGGTATGATTTATTTTGAAAAGGAATGTGAGAATTCTTCTGGGATCCTAGGAGGTACACGTGTTATGAAGCTTTCAGCGCTATCAGAGGTTGATCCTAAGAACGAGCAGGCAAAAGGCACCCAAAGGCAATCTGTTAAGAACAATGTGATGGAGACTTGTGAAGGTCCTAGTATTGTTGATGCAAAAGTCAGTGGCTAAGATGTTGAGTTTGATGATTGGAAAGACGCTCTTTTCTTGGCTAGCCGGGGAGGAGTTTTGGTAGTTTATTTTGTTGTTATTTCTGCTGTCCGGGTTATTTCAGGGTTGTAATCTGGATATTGTCTTGTGACTCAAACCCTTCTATCCTTTTATTTTGCCTAGTTTGTTTAGTCATAGTAGCCTGTTTAGTGTTGTCTAGGTTTGTTCTAGGTTTGTAACCCCAGTTTAGTTTGTTTGTTTCGTTGTCCAAACCCTTTCACCATCTGTCTAATACAATTTTCTATTTTCTGTGATTTCTAGTTATTTTCGTTTAGTTCTCTTTTCTTTTATAGTTCTTTTCCTGTTGACTATAATAACATGACATGCATGCATAATTCTCAGCCTGGTCTTAAAAAGTCAGTTTAGTCATGAAGCAATGAATGAAACAATTTTGAAGATGATAGGGATATTTGAGGGAAATAAGTAAAGGCATTTTGAGATCACTTCAAGCCCGAATTGTGTGAAACTGGGGCAGATAGAACATAAAGAAAATCTATTGAAATGCATCATGCTGCATCGGTTTGAAGCTAAAGGCAAGTGTGCCTAAATTGACAGGGGCCATTCATGGTAATGAGAGTGAGAGTGTTGTCCAATGGTGCTTTGTATTTAACAGATGTAGAAGGAAAATGTGTGGATATGGTTATCAAGTCTGGTACAATCAAAAGATGTTACGAATGTTTTCCTTGGTTTGTTTAATTGTGTTGTTTGTACTTGGCATGTTTTGAATATTGGAATGACGAAGGCATTTTGTTCTGCTATCTAAACACTTTATCCTTTGTTACCCCTTTGAGCCTCATTTATTTTCTTTCATACCCCTTTTTTTATAATCAGTAGCAAAGTTCAGAAACGCAAGCGCAAAAGATAAGTAAAGTAAGAAAAAAAAAAGAGAAAGAAAAAGAAGAAAAAGAGAAGAAAAAGAAAAAGAAAGAAAAAAACAACAACAAAACAACAAAACAACAAAAAGAGAAAAAAAAGAAAATGAAAGAAAAAGAGAGAAAGAAAAGAAAGAGATAACAGAAAATCACAACAACAAAGCAATTTCTATAACATGAACTATGTTCGACCTGATTCCTTTTAAGGATGCGTAGGCAGCCTCACGGTTCGGTCCCATCAAAAATAAAAATCCAAAAGTCCCCAAGCAAGAAACTGGGGTAGAAATTGTGGTTCTTGTAAGAAATCTGATTCCGAAAGTTGTAATCTTGATACCCTTTCTTTCTAACCCCATCCAAAAACCTACATTACGGTCCAAAGAAAAATCTTCCGATCAGTCTTTGAGAGATGCCAAGGCGAACAAGTAAAGGTGAATCATATCAGGGCCAACACTCTGATCCAAACAAGGGAAATGAAAAACGAGAGAGTCTTTTTGATGAAAACCCTCACGGGTACCGCAAGGCGATGAAAGCTGAAAAAATCAAAATGAGAGAGTCTTATGGGTGAAAACCTTCACGGGCACCTTGAGGCGACTGTAAGTTGAGAGAAAGAACAAAATGAGAGAGGCTTGATGGTGAAAACCCTTCGGGCACTACAAGTCGAATAAGGATTGTGAGTCAGATTAGATAATCGAAGAATTGAAGCCCAGTTTCACGGTTTAAGTGTACAACAAGAGTTGAACATCAGACTTGCTTAACAGAATAGGCCTCAGGTGCATGTCATGGTCATTAGAGTTGGTGTCCATATCTGATAGGTTTCTATTTTGTAGATTTCTTGTTAGGAATCATCTCTTTCCATTGTCCTTTACTCTGTCCCTTTTGTCTTGTTTACTTCCTCTTCATGAGTTTGTTTGGTCGGAACAAGTAAGAAATGACTTCAAAATCGGCCACTAGCTTTCCAATTGCACAAAACGAGATCTAGCTAGCACGTCACAGTGTTATAAGTCAGGAAAGAACAACATGCGCGCTGAGTTGGTAACAATCAACATGCTTTGGGGTCCATGAGAAATACGAAGGTTTGTTACATATCAATTCATGAACAATGCAACAAGATGGAGGGTCTTTGGTGAACGGATAAAAGGTATTTTCTGTGGTAAGATTGACAAAAGTTGTTTAATCAGTGACAAACGAGGTCTTCCGAGCAGAAATCAAAGTTATCGTGGTAAGTGAAGGAGCAACAGACCTCAAGGCCAGGGCCAGTGGTTTAAGTCAAGAAAGAACAACATGCACGATGAGTGGGTGGCAATTATCGTGCTTTGAGATTCATGTGAAACATAAGGGTTTGGTAAATGTCGGTTTATGAGCAATGCAACAGATAAAGGGTATTGGGTCTGAACAAAGAAGAGATATTTTCTGTGATAAGGATGATAGAGAAAGTGGTTAGTCAATAAACAAACAAGGTATTCGAGTGGAAATCAAAGTGATCACGGGAAGTGAAGGAGCAATCGCCCTCAAAGTCAAGGCCACAAACCAACCACCACATTTTTAAACTGACAAGATTTTTCTTTGATTTGAAATAGGGGTAGAAAATTTTGTTTGTCTCGGATAAACCCTTCGTAAGGGAAAGCAAGCACTAAACAGGTTTGACCGTAAGTTTTCGGGACCCTCCTGGAAAATGGGACCTAGTTTAAAATTCAAAACAATCATGAGTAGCAAGATCTAGCATAAGTGCGCCCCAAAGGAACATAAGTAGGCTTCAAAGTTTGTATGTTTGAGATAGGATTCAATTAGGAGTTGTCAGGACCCTCATGAATAATGGGACCTAGCTTTAAAATTTCCATTGGATAACAAAATTTAGCGTAAGTTCTGGTGTAGGGTAATATAATTTAGCCGTAAAATAGTCACTCTTAAGATAAAACTTGACTTTTGATTTTCAGGACCCTCCTGGATAATGAGATGTAGCTTTAATACTTTCTTAGATAACAAGATGTAGAGAAAGTAATACCTTTAGGAGATATAATTTAGATTTAAAACTGTCGTTTAATTAGGAGCTGTCAGGACCCGCCTGGATAACGGGACCTAGCTTTCAAATTCTTAGTAGTATTTGGTAACATGATTCAGTTTAACACTCACATATGTGCCCAGCTACCAAACTGGGGTATAAAATGTTCTTTGTTTTGTCTATTTTTGTTGAAATCAGGTACCCACTTGGAGAACAGGGAGAATACAATTCAAGTTCAGCAGTCTGGCGCCCACCTGGAGAGCTCGAGAATACAATTCAAGTTTAGCAGTCAGGCACCCACCTGGAGAGCACGGAATATAGTTCAAGTTCAGCAGTCAGGTGTCCACCTGGAGAGCACGGGAATACAGTTCAAGTTCAGCAGTTAGGCGCCCACCTGGAGAGCATGGGAATACAGTTCACGTTTAGTAGTCAGGCACCCACCTGGAGAGCACGGAATACAGTTCAAGTTTTGGCAATCAGACGTCCACCTGGAGAAAAGGAAAGCATCTCAGATTGTAATTCACGTTCAGCAATCAGGCGTCCACCTGAAGAAAAGGGAAAGTGTCTCAGATCACAATTCAAGTTGGCAACAAAGGGACTTCATCTAGAAAATACAAGTCAACAGGAATTACAAGATCAAGTTTGAAGATATAGATATGATTCTTGTAATGCATAGATCATAGTTTAGTCTAGCTTCTTTTATTTTGTCATGGTATAATAAGGAAATCAGTAAGCAGTACCACCTGCAGCTAGCAAGCATCAAGGTTCAAATCCAAAGTCTGCATGAAAAAACATTCAAGAATCAAGATCAAGCTTCAGAAAACTTATAGATAGGAATCTTGTAACTCGTAGTTGACAGGCTTAACTAGTCTTTTTCATCTTTTGATTTTGATGTAATAACAGGCCCGCGGACCGGAACCTCGGCGGAACGACACCTCGACTGGCTCTTCACCTCGGCATACTCCATCATCTCACTTACCTCTGAACTACACGTGGCCTGATTCCTTTATAGCCAAGGATATGTAGGCAGCTCAGATACCAGGGCTCGATCACATTCCCCTTTTCTCTTAGTTTTGGTCTCTTTAAATAAGGGTCGGGTCAAAATACCTGTCTAGTCGTTCTTTGTCCGAAAACGCTTCGCATTTCCAGTCAAAGAGGGGCAGTTGTAGACATGTGATTTTTGACCCTCCCCAAGATTTTTTATATTTTAGCATATAAATATTTAATTTAGGCCTAATATAGCTATTTCAACTATTGTTGACTTCTTTACTTTATTTTCGTCATAAAATAACAAAAATTACAAGAAAAATATTTTTAGCTTATGCATCTTTCATAAATTTAAATAAAAAATATACAAAAATAGTAACTTTATTTTATCTTTACATAATCTTAAAAATACAAAAATACATAATAGTTTCATGTTAGCTTTTGCATTGTATAGTATTTTTATCTTATTTTAAAAGAAGTCAATTAAGGTGTTGGATCATAATTTTAAGAGTTGTAGAGCCCAATTCGGATTAGTCCATTAAGCCTAGGGACCCTTCTAGACTCTTCTTTAGAACCAAAAACAAATAAAAAAAGACCCTAAGGACTTAACACAAAAAGACCTAGGGACTAATTGGAAAATACACAAAAATACACCTAAACCTAGACTCTACATATAGGTAATGCCTAAAAATCCGAGGGAGGAGTGCGGCTTTACATCAGGAATGACCCCCCCTCTGGATCTCGTCTCCTTCACACATCCCCCACCGACGGAGCTCCTTCTTCAGAGAAGAAGAGCCATTTCAATGGCTTCTCCTTAACCAAACCAACGACCCCTGCTCTCTTCTTCTATCCTCACACCTTTCTGCTCTCACTCCTTCACTCACGTTTTTAGCACACACATGCGCCTGAAACAATACAAGCACTCAAAATTGCTAGATTTCGAAAATGTGGAAAAATAAAATCCAAAGAGCTTCAAACGAAAGTTGAAAACTAAAATTAAAAGGACTGCTTTCAATTTCTTCCGGTTTTGGAGTCAATTTCCGGGTCTGTTGAAGGAACTTTGTTGGTGTTTGTTCGCTGTTGGGAGCTCAAAATTCATCTTCTATTTTAGACCCTTGCTTGTTGTAATCAGTTTATTTTCGGCTATTTAGGTATGTATACATCTACCTGAAATCCTCTTTTGAATGTGAATGAGTATTGGGATTTTTGACTCTATGAATATGTTCGATTTTTCTGTGTCCTTTCTGTTCGACTAGCAGATCTGTCTTGCTTCTATCTGTCGACAATTGATTAAGATTGATGAACTAATATTAGTAATGATATGCTTCCCCTTAGATGCCACGCCTTTTACTTCTAGCAAAATGAAACATTTTCAGCTAAGATGGATTTGAGGAGATTCCAGTAATTTAATAGTGTGTCATACGTGTGAGTTCTAGACCATGGGATTACATATTTGGTCTTACAAACATTTGTTTGATCTGAAAAGTCATCATGGAGCCTTGAACACAATATGGATATACCAAAGTGTATAGATCATAGATGTGTGAATATATGCAATTTGTTTGTAAATGTTTTCTTTAGAAACTTAATCAGATATTGATCTCTTTAGAATTCTGTGTTGACTCTCTAAAATATGAAACAATGGACTATACAAATTAGGAGTCTGTTAATCTTGATGCAGTTAGTTGTCCAACAACACCACAGAAGTCACTACATTTCTCTTTCTAACACTAATGTCTAAGTGTACGGTGATTTAAAATTTGTTTATTTTACAAATCGTTAAGGATGATCCAAGATATTGGAAAGTCAGTGAACTTATTAATTTAGTGTTATGCATACCTAGCATTCAGTGCTCTTGGGGAACCTTATAATTGCAGATGCCTCTAGGTTAGTTTTTAATCAAATTATCGTGATTACGTACACGTTCGCGTGACATAATTATAATCCTAAAAACAAATTCGGATTATGCGTTCGCGCAACTTCGATCAAGCTTTCTTAGCAATAAAATTATTTCTAATTGGTCGCTAATTAAATTTAGTTCATATAGTCTGAGGTGTGCCATCCACATTTTAATCATACATGACCCTCGTATTAATTTCATAACCTAGTTATAAAAAATGAATTTCGTAGTTTGCTTTAGGCACATAATTTAAAATTACCTTCCTAAACTCGGGTGTGCATTTCATGTAACCCAAATCCAAATCTTAACAACGTTAAATAAAATGCGCCTCGGACTGCGGGTGCATTTCATGTGGCATGGTTCAAAGATGTGTTTTAGATGACGTTGAAATCTTCCTTAAAATAGCGGTTTAAAGCTAAGATGCACATAAGTTCAAAATGTTTTTAAATCAGATAACATGCCAAATGTAATAGTTGGGCGACCGTGCTAGAACCACGGAACCCGGGAATGCCTAACACCTTCTCCCGGGTTAACAGAATTCCTTACCCAGATTTTCTGTGTTCGCGGACTGTAATACAGAGTTAATATTTTCCTCGATTCGGGATTTGTAACTTGGGACACGATAAATTATCCCAAGTGGCGACTCTGATTTTAAATAAAATAATCCCATTTCGATTGTCCTTTAATTGGAAAAAACTCCCTTATACCCTTCCCGGGGGGTGTAGGTAAAAAGGAGGTGTGACACTAGGTTGTTAACTGATACAATATTTGGCTCATTATCTCTTCATGCGCCGATGTGATTTTATCAGTACTTCTATGATTAGATGGTACCATTGCTGTGTACTTGTGAAATTCATGAATTGAGTATGTTATTAGCGAGTATCATTGATAATTCTTGCCACTATTATCTCGTAATGGTTAGTTACGATACTTGATGATTACATAGGGTTGATTATACTCATACTACGCTCTGCACTTAATTGTCCAGATCCAGGTGTTGGACCCACTTGTCAACTGTTGTGATTTTGCTGTGAGTTGCTGAGAGACGAGGTAGAGCTGCATTTCGACCACAGGTTTTGACGCCTCTTTCCATTTCAGTTGTTGTTATTATTATTTAGACAATATTTTTATTTCGTATTTCAAGACTTGTACTAGTTCTGGGGGATTTTATGTATTGACGCAGTTTGTTTGTCATTCGGCTTTAGATTTGTACTATTTTCATTAATTCTATTATCTTGCTTCACTTTTGTTATGCTTGACTTTCCTAGCACGTAAATTAGGCATCACGATCGGATGGTGGTTTTTGGGTCATGACAAGTTGGCATCAAAGCCATAGGTTCATAGATTCTACGGGTCATGAGAAAGTTTAGTAGAGTCTTGCGGATCGGTATGGAGACGTTTGTACTAATCTTTGAGAAGCTACCGAACTGTTAGGAAAACTTCACTTTATTTCATTCCTATCATGCGACTTTGTTATTTTTGAAGTTTGAACCTTTACTCTTCTATTCTCTCACAAATGGTGAGGAAACGTTTAGCCAGATCAGCCGAGCATCACTAGTGCCTCCAGTTAGGGTTGCAAGACGTCGGGGCCTAGATAGAGGCCGAGGTAGGGCTCGTGCTACAACTAGAGCAGCATCTGTGGAGCTACTAGTTGCTCCAATGGAAAAGCAGGTTCTAGATATTTTTGAGCCAGTGGGACCAACTCAAACTCCGGCAGTACCTATTTCTATGCTTGGTCTTCAGGAGACTTTGAAGCCTATATTAAATAAATTGATTCATCATGGTAGAGAAGAAAAATGGTGCACACACTATAATCGATCTTTGGATCACTGTCCCTAAAATCAAGGAGTATGCCCACGTGTTTCAACGAGAACACCGTATGAAATAAATTAAGAGCTTCCTGCCATACAGAGACAAGTTTTGAATTTGGTTCAAGGTGCTTATTCAGACGACCTCAAACTGGATAGAGCAGGATTAATAGAACTTGTGGTCGTCTCAAAATAGAAAGAGGTGCAGACATCCCAACATGATGTGTTCCAAAAGGAACTTAAAAGAAAAGAATAGGACTGGAAAAAAGGTCCGCTCTAATAGAAGAGCTACAGAGGCTGATGTAGATTCAGTCTGAGCTACGTTCATAGGTATTGCCTAAAAATATCAATTTTATTGAAAAATAGAGCACTGACCTAAACAATACCTCTTCTAAGGCAGAAACAAGGTTAACCTCACCTTAGGTAATCACATCTTTATTTCTCAATGATCAAAGGACTATAAGAGCGATTCCGTAGTACCGGAAGGGTAAAGATTGAATCTTGAAAGACTGAGCCCCCAGCTAGCAAGATCGGGAGGGTTAGTGTCCTCTTAAGAAGGAATACCCAACATCTGGGGTCAGCTTCGATCACGAGGAGAGAAGAGCGGACCATTGAAAGTTTCAATTCCTATCCACAAGGTAGAGAGTTCTACTTCAAATCCAACGATTTATTGACCTATGAATCCGCTACAACTAAACTGTTTATCAACAAATATCTAAGAATGAGGTTAGTTTTATACTTCCTTTACATCAAAAGACTGTAAACTCCATACAATGCTTCTATAAAAAGACTTAAGTAAGATAATGGTAGAGAGTAAATCTCCTAGAAACTACTATAGCAGTATTTAAAAAAGCAAGGTATTGAGTCTCAAATGACATGCCCATACACCCCATAACAAAATGGGGTTGCAGAATGGAAAAACGACATTTATTGGAAGTCATTAGGATCCACACGCGGGCGGCAAGAGTAGCAGGCAAGTGCTTGGTAAGCCAACAACCCAGTAAACTGGGCAGCACACTCGAAGAAAGGGGGAACGCTGAGCAAGTATGAGAAATTGGCCCCGCTCTGCTCTCTTAAAAGCAAGGACCACTATGGGAGGTCAAACCAAGGATCTTGTTTAGAGTATCAGTCTAGTCACTCAACTAATCCACTTGTGGAGTGCGTTTGGTATAGTAGTAGTCTGGTAGTTAAGACTTCACCCCTTCTTCTTCAATAAAGACGAGCCCAACTATTATATTGATTACACCAAACATAGCTTTAGAGGATCTTACTAGATAGGGTGGTAGAATAGAAATCTCACTACTAGCTTTAGTCTTAAGAAGGAAACAGTGGTCAGGAATGAATGTTATACTAAACTATCTGCCATTTCATTAGGACAACACTTGCTTCATAGATCTTGAGTATGTATACAAACTTAGCTCAAACAGGTATGATACTAGTTACACTAGCCACCTCATAGGCCGGGGGAGGAGCCCAGACTCCCACCGCCCGTACACTGGAGCAG
The DNA here is from genome assembly GCF_000393655.2 of Nicotiana sylvestris. Taxonomy (NCBI): domain Eukaryota; kingdom Viridiplantae; phylum Streptophyta; class Magnoliopsida; order Solanales; family Solanaceae; genus Nicotiana; species Nicotiana sylvestris. Next base: position 50,071,955 of record NC_091068.1, read on the forward strand.
CTAGCTCAGGGTTATCAAACACTGGGGTTTTGCCAGTGCTACTAGTTATTGCGCTACAGGCTGGGGTTGGACCACCTTTGATTGATGAGGAGTAGAAGATGTTAGAGCGATTCTAGAGAGTTCGTTCTCCTAGTTCAGTGGAGGAGAGTCAGAGGTTGCTCAGGTTTTCTTGATCAGTGCCATCAAATTCTTTGCGTAGCTGGTCTTGTGGACTCCAATGGAGTTGACTTCAATACTTTTCAACTGAAAGGGCCAACCTACAGGTGGTGGTAGACCTAGGAGTCGGGCAGGCCAGCTGGCGCAGCACCACCCACATGGCATCAGTTTTTGGTTCTCTTCTTAGAGAAGTTCGTTCCATAGACTTGCAGAGAGGAGTTGCGTAGAGATTTTGAGCATCTACACCAATCGGGATTGATTATGAGTCAGTATGAGATGAGATCCATAGAGTTAGCGCGTCATGTAGTATTGTAATGATCCGACTGGTTATTTTGTTCATTAGCATTCTGTTCGATGGTTGGAGGTCTTGAGTTGCTTCATACGATGTATTATGACTTGTGTGTAAGGTCAGTTTTTGTTTTCGAGAGTTTATTTGGAATAATGGTTCTCAATTTAGAAGCTTTAATTTGGAAGTATTGACCAAGTTTAACCCTTGTATATTTGATCTCGAATCGATGTTTTGATGGTTCCGTTAGGTTCAGATGATGATTTTAGACTTGGAAATATTCCTAAATTTGAGTTTTGATGTCCTAGATGATTTTGAGGCTAATCGTCGAAAGTTGAAAGTTTAAAGGTTTAGAGAGTTGACAGGTTTGACCTATAGTTGACTTTTGTGGTTATTGATGTTCGTTTATGATTCTGAGCCCTAGAATAGGTTCGTATGGTGATTTATGACTTGTGCTCAAAATTAGGGTCATTCCGAGTTGTTTAGACAAGTTTGGCGTAAGTTGGAATTTTGAAATTTGAAATAGTTCATTAAGCTAGAATTGAGGTGAGATTTATGGCTTTGATATTATTTTGTGTGATTTGAGGCCTCAATTAGGTCTGTGTTATGTAATCAGACTTGTTGGCAAGACTGGATGAGGTCCCGTGGGGCTCAGGTGTGATTTGGGGTTGTTTCGAGCCATTTTTTGTTGTGTTGCATTGCTAGTTTTGGCAGGGATCTTCTGTGGTCATACCTGCGGAACTTTGGGCGCACGTTTGGAGCCGCAGATATGGCATATGAGGCACATAAATGCAATTGGGGCAAGGGCAGGTCTGTCTGCAAATGCGGATTTCCTAGCGTAGGTGCGGGGGCATATATGCGCATGGGGAGTGCACTTGTGGTACTGCAGATGCGTATTTTGGCACACAAAAGCAAGGAGGTAGGAGTTGCGTGAGTTTCACATCTGTGATGTATTCTGTGAAGATGTGATGTTGCATATACAACTGTTGGCCTGCAGAAGCGGAATTCCCTGGGTAGAAGATTATATTTCGAAGGGTTTGCTAATTTTACCATATTTTGAGAATGGGAGTCTCGGATTGAGGCAATTGGTTACACCCTAAAGTTTCGTATGTGAGAATACATCGTAAGTCAATTGATGTAAGATTTGAAATGGGATCATCTTTGAAAGTACATAAAGTAAGTTAATCATATTACCTTGGAGGTTACAAATACTTAAGATCATGGACGGCAAGTACCAAGAGGGTTGGAAGGCTTAGAAGCTAAACCAATTGAAGAAAATAAGTTTCATCGAAAGTCGACAAGTTGGGAATGTTATAACATGTACTTTTGGGGTGGGACTAGGGTGATGAAAATAATAAGGAGGTTATGTTATGAGTTATTTTTGTCTTATGATAGTTGTGTGTTATGTTTTGAGGTCAAGTGAGTTGTGAAACAAAAGTTGGCAAAGATCATCACAAGTTACATTCAAAAATATGCTGAAATTTAGGTCAAATGTAGCTGAGCTTTTCTCCCAATATACTTGGAACTAGGATATGATCTACCTACCAAATTGAATATCTACGAGTCTATTTTCTAAGGCTTTAAATTGTTCATCAATACGACATAGGAGTAGAGATATGTGCAGTTTTGTGAGACTGCACAGATATATGACAAGTAAGTGTGTCACTAAAGCTTTTTGAGCAATACATTTCATGTGTTATATGAGGTATTTTTGGGACATATTATATACCAAATTGAAAGTCTTGAAATTTAATTTCTAACGCTCTTAATCATTCATTCATACAACATCCGGATAAAAAGATATAAGCGTCTGAAGAAGATCCAACAATAGGGTGCAAAGCTAGCACCTCTTTGACTTTTCAAAAATGGATATATATAGGCCTTATGTCATCTCTTTCTTCAATTTTACACATACCACGATCATAATAAGACCCCTAAACTCATCCTCAAGCTTTCCACAAGGTTTTCCTAGAATATTAACATCTCGGGTGCGAAATCAAGAAGCGATAACACTAGAACGATCTCTACGATGTAAGTATCGCTATATCGCCTCTCTTTTTCTTTGTAGTTTGAGTTTTTGAAGGTAATTAATAGTTAAGAAAAAGTCTACTTTCTGTAGTTAAGCTTTAAATATCAAATAATATTGATAAATTCATTTCCTAATAGTTAGAACTCACGGGACGGTGATCGGAAACCGTGAGTTCGAGTTATTCGACTTGTAGTGGAATGTTTTGTTGGCTGTTTCGTGTTACTTTTGGATAGTCTATTTTGCTGATGTTTTATGGAGTTTTGGAGGATAAAAGGTGAGTACAAACACCACATAATGATGGAATAGTGGGCTGGTCATTCGTTGTTACATTTTTAGGTTGTTTGACACTACTTTTTTTTCGTTTTATGTATGAAGTGATTAGGGTGTGTGGGTTATTTCATGATATATTTTGATGGAGATAAGGTTGGAAAATGATGCATACATGTTTTTATTGTTTTTTTCTTGGTGTTTTTGGTATATGGTATTGGAGGAGGTCCTTGTTACAGGGGAGGTGCTGCCCAAATTTACGTAAAAGAGCTACTAGTTTAAGTTGCAAATTTAACCTTTACTCAACACTGATTTTGAATCTTCTTATGCTGTGGTAGATTGAATTGAGTTGTTTGAAGAATTTCTTGGAAGGTATTAAGGACTTAACAGAGTTAAGGTATGTTAAGGCTAAACCTTTCTTTCATTTTGGCATGATCCAGTAACTACATGTATTTGATAACGAGATATAAAGAAAAGTTCATATTCCTGAATTTATATAAATTTTCCTAGTCTCATAAGTTTCAGCATTCTCCCTTATCGGGACTTCCTATTCAGTTTAGTTTTGTCTTCTGTCAGCTAAGAGAGCAGAGAGTCTCTCTCTCTCTCTCTCTCTCTCATATATATATATATATATATATATATATATAATCGATGGGCAAACCCCTATTGGGCAACCTCTGATCAAATGGTGACTTATATACCGAGCCTATTTTGGCGAGAGCCTATGAGCAAGCCCAGAATATCAGAGCGCCTATGAGCGAGCCTACTACGGCAGAGCAGTTACATATACCGAGCCTTATAAGGCCGAATAACTATTTTACTTACTATATTGAGAGAGTCGAGTCAGTATCAATAGGTAAGCATATCTTTAAATTATCTTTTACTCCCAGTTACTTTCAATTATTATATTATCAGTTTAGTTCCAACTTTCAGTTATTCTATTGCCTTACATACTCGGTACTTTATTTCGTACGGATGTCTCTTTTACCGGGGATGTTGCATTTCATGCCTGCAGGTCCTCATTGACATTCAGACAGACTCTCCCAACAGACCGAGTCAAACATCAGCTTGGTTGATAAGCTCCACTTTCTCGGAGTTACCAGGTCTAGACCTTGGAGTCCATTTTATATATACATGTTTGATGGGTAGGTCGAGGCCTTGTCTCGACCATGGTACAATTCAGTTATCTCTAGAGGCTTGTAGATGAGTCTTGTATATTTTGTATATCAGTAGATGTTTATGGCGGCTTTGTCGGCCTGCATAGTTATATATATATATATATATATATATATCAGCTTTTGGGTATGTTTACCCCATAGATGAGAGAGGCATTATTTTCAGACGATTCAGAATATGGCCTCATCGGCCTAAGTTAAGGGTTACCCCTCTAGAGTTCACAGTTACAGAGTGGTACGCTCGGGCCGAGTATGGCACCAGGTGCTGGCCACGCCTCTTCAGGTTTGGGACATGACAAACTTGCTATCAAAGCAGTTCTGTCCTAGGGAGTCTAAAAGCCGTGTCTAGTAGAGCCTTATTTATAGATGTGTTGTGCACCACATTATATAAACAGGAAGCTACAAGACATTTGGGAGTGTGTTACCCTTCTTTCAAATCCACATCGTGCTATAGAGCTGAGTCATAAGAGTTCAACCTAAGACTTATGTTTGCTAATTATAGAGATGCTTGCAATTTGAAAAATTACAGCTAGCCAGAGGGCTAATATAGCAGCAGGTAAGGGCATTAGTAGATTGAGAATTATTGACGACGTGGCCCTATTTGAGGCCCTATTAGATCGTGCATACCGGATGGTGCACTCTAGAATAGTACAGTTAGATATGAATACTAGAACGTTCAAAAATATTAGAAGACATGTAGTGGCATCCTAGAAGCGATAAATATTTACTTTAGTATGACTCCCACCCCTAGTAAAAAGAGAACAGTAGGCGAGCCGAAGAGCCAGTGAGATGAAGCAAGGGGAGATAAAAGTGAAAGAACATTTTGTTGAAGTTTTTAGAATAAGGTAATAAACAGAGATATTAGCAGGAGAATAAGAAGAGAGTAAATGAAGCATTATGAGTAAGATGTGATAAAAGGGTGGTAATAGTACATCATAATATGACAGGATGACATAGTCTATAGTCAAGACAAGGAAAAGACAAGAGGCGACATGCCTTGAGACTATAAAAGAGTATAAGCCATAAAGTCTTATCCTTATTTTGAGAAAATGAGTTGTCGACTCCAACGTAATTACCAGAAGGCTAAGTTAGACCCCCCAGAGTAATAGAAATCAACATAGTCTAGTAAACAAGAAAAAATATCGAACATGATTTAGGGACCAAAGGATTCGATAATAGTCAGCATCATAAGAATTTCAAAAATCTTATTCCGGAATTGATAGAATGGACAACGGAAGAATAACCTTTAAAGGTCATTTAGGAAGACGCTTTCCTAAAGCAAGCAATGTGAGTAGAGTTATTCTTAAGGGACTAAGTGTGCCAGTTACACTAGGTGTCACCCTCGCGCGTAAGAAATTCAGTTATCACTGGTATAGAAGGGTTATCGCAAGGCAAGTAATAGTCAGTGAATATGTGAAAATCTGCAAAGATGAAGAGGTAACTATGGACTAGTAAAGGAAGAATGCGGTAAAAAGGTGAAAGGGGTGAGATTGCATTTATTCTGATCCTACATATATGTTATGACTCCAGAACATTATACAAGCACGATGGCGGGGAGATGCAGTAAGGGTTCCTTACCATGATGTTATTGATAAATAAGTGCGAATGAACACTTGATACATGAGGAATCAGTGCGAGAGATACATTATGACAAATGAAAAAACCCAAAAGAGATTACACAGAATATAGATATGAGAATGGACTAACGAGTAGTTAGTAGTTGATTCAGGAAGAGCCTTATTATAGCTAGACAAGAGGATACAGATAAATTAACAGATTGTGAAGATAGACCTAGTGAACCCCAGCATAGGGAATTCAGTCTCACAGATACGACATCGTAATCCTTGAGAAATATTTAGATAGGAGTTGAGGTAGTTATAGTTGCCGTAAAGGTGTTACGGAAATAAAAAAGAGTGCCATAAGGGAGATAGTCAAAAGTTCAATTCTGAAGTAACCCTATGAGCACAAGGGCACGGAGATAAGTAACTAAGGATAATTATAGGCAAGTAAGAACATCAAAAATTCCTTCGGGTATACGATGTAATAAGCTCGCAACATTATAAGAGTTAGAGGGTCTTCCCTAAGTACTGCAACGAAAGACTAGCTGAGAAAATAAGGAAGAAGGCTTCAAGCTAATCATAGTGACTTAAAGAGGAAATGATCTTATAAAAACAGTCTCACTAAAATATTGTATACACTCCATAAGAAAGTGGCACCTATCGTGGCTAATGAACGGGAAAAAAAGAAGTAACATTCAAGATCATATGAGTTGTACAAAATTCCAATATATGTGGGCACTAAGATAAGCCAAGTGTTCATGCAACAAGAGGTTGAACGACCAAGAAAAGTAATTGCTTACCTTTAATGAAAGCTTAGAAGGTATGGAAGGAAGGAACTATTCGATCAATGACCTAGAGTTAGTTACGTTATGAACACACTTAAGATTTCGGAGTGTTATCCATGCAACATATATGTTGACAATGATACAGCTATAAGAGACTCCAGTATAAGTTAAAAGAAAGAATTGAGTCCACGTCACAGACAAAAGCTTGAATTGCTAGAAGGTTATATCATGGATGTTCCATAGCGTCCACGAGGGGCTAAAGTAATAACTAATACCCTGAGCTGCAGATTAGAAGATAAAGTAAGCCTACTTAAAGGCTTAAATAAAAGAGGAAACTAAAGAGTTACATCAACTAAATGAATTAGGAGTCTGATTATTAGACCCCGATGAGTATAGAAATCGTGATTTAAAATATTGTAGAATCACTCTAAATATCAGAGGTGCAAAATATATAGTACAACGACCATATTCTATAATGACTCTATGATAAATCTAGTTAGAATAGTACCAACATCACAAGAAGTCAGTATGAAGCTTTCGCTGGATTGTGTATGCACATGATGTGCAAGTATTATAGTAGAGATTTAAGGTGTGGATATGAATTCCACCTATGTGGAAGGGAGGTTATGAAAGAGATAGAAGATACAATGCAAGATTTAAGGGTAACTAAGGTACATGTTAAGAAACTACGAGATGCCCAAGTACAAAAGGTTACGAATAATCCAGATATCAGATAGAGGGTTGGAAGCATCGTAATTCTATATCAAGAAATGATTGTGGTGTCGTCAGTGGCATATTTTCCAGCCTGTGGTTTCCAGATACAGAGAGGTCCAGTTAAGAGAGTACAAAAGAGTTAGAGACGATATAATGTCTCACTTGAGGTTCAAGAATAACATAAGGAAATCTATGGTGTTAGCAAGTTAAAGGAAGGTTGCGAATAGTATAAATAGATATATGTAGGTCGCAAGCTAAAGTATGGTAGAGCGACAAGGTCTTAGCTAGACAGGAGTACGGATAAGAAAAGGTGAGTAAGAAGGTGACGAGAATATGTAAGCCTTCGGGATTAAACCCATCACAACAAGATTACTGATGGTTTCCATAAGTTATAAAAAGCTCAGTATAGCATAAGTGAACTCAGAGGAGTTTAAGAAATGCTTCCCTAGTAGTAGAATAAGGGTGTAATTGTGATAAATGATAAGTGGATGACATTTAGGCCTTCAATTGAGTAATGATCTAGAGAAAAATGGATTTCATGAATTGTATAGGATTAAAATGTCCCTATAAGGTGAATCACGTTAGGATGCTATGAAATACGGTTAATGAAGTATTGTATCGTCCCTAGGTGGATAAAGCAAATAACTTCAGATGTTCCCCGATGCGACATGATGTATTATGTAATAGGTTTCAAGTTATCAATGGTAGATTATAGATCAACATAAGGTGAATCAACAATAGACGGATAAAAATTCCAAAGTATTAGATGAGATTAGGCCATTGATAACTATGATTTCTACATGTTTTATACCTATTCTTACCTAAGCTTTATGCATTAACTGCCATAAATTAGTCCCAAAATGCATACAAGTTGCGCTTGATTGCAGGTAAGAGCGACAAGATGACAAATACCAAAGATCGGCTAAAAAAGGAGTGAAATCTGCCAAGTGTCAAAAGACAACTGAAGTGGGGAACAAAATGACCCGTGCGGTTCGCACTGATTTGTCACGCAGCCGCACAGGAGAGTTCAGAGGCTGGGCAATGTCCAGGTCAACCTGCATGGTCTGCACTGCTTTGCCATGCGGCCGCGCAGGATAGTTCAGAGACCATGCAATTTTCAAGTCAAGATGCGCGGTTCGCTCTCCTTTCCACGCGGTCTGCGCCCAAGAGTGTCAGAGACTCGGTCATTCAAGGCAAAAGCCCACGCGGCCGCACACCTAATCAGTGCGGTCCGTGTGGAAACGCCATATGCTGCCGCGCGTCGCATTTGCGCGGTCCGCGTCTCTAAGTGTCAGAAGAAAGATATGAAGATCCAAACCCCTACGCGGCCGTGCGTCATTTGTGCGCGGTCCGCGCCAGACCCTCAGGGGTATTTTTGTCCGATTTTTCCTGTGTAGTATAAATAGAACATTTTACTTTTTAGGTGGAGATTTTTCAATTTTGGTTTTTTATCAGATAGCAGCTGAACTCGAGACTTCATAGTTTTAGTCCATTTTGGGCAATTTCTTCTAGTATTAACGTGGATTTGAGTAGATTAACATTGTAGTTAATTATTATGTCAATTTCATCTACTATTTCTTCAATTTCTGTTTCTATTATGGCTAGCTAAACCCATTAGCTAGGGTTGTGGCTCAACCCTAGTGTGGGTAATTAATGGGTGTGATTGTTTAGTGCATGAATGATGTTGGGTATTTGTTATTTGGATTAATCTTATGTTTTCATTAAGATTTGGTGGTTGCAAACACTAAGTCTAGCTTAGTGAGTTTTGACTCTTCTTGAGAAAGAGAGTCTATGACCCCAAGATTAATTCCAACAAGGAATTGGGATGGATCCATGAGAATGGTAGTCCCAATTAACGGGTTAAACCACGAGAGTGTAATTACCCAACTTGAACCATAAGTTGCTTGGGCAAATTGGCCTACCCAATTGGTCTCGAGAGAGGCAATTGGGCAAAATCACTCTCTCTACCGAGAGGTGTGAGAGTGGGTATAAAAGTGCAACGGTTATAGCAGAAGTCCCATACTCATCATTCTTGCATTAGGAATCTCTACCCGTTAGTTGACCACCTAGGTACATGCCACGACCCTAGTGCCTTTCTCTATATTGCATACAACTTAGAATCTATATCTTAGCCTAAGTTAGCTTTAAACTTGTAGTTGATAATCAAAAGAAAACCAAAAATGTTAGAAGATCAATTAGGAGCTAAAACATAGTCCTAGACCATACAAACACTCAACTCTAAATTGAAGCTCCCTGTGGAAAATTGACCCCGATACCGCTATTGGGTAAAAGTATTAGCGCCCACTCTTTCTTAGGTTGAGTCCGCTATGATCACTTTTTGGCGCCGTTGCCGGGGAGCTTTACGGTGTTGACTATTTTTTGTAGCTAGTATTGTGTTTTGCTTCTCTTTCCTTCTTATTTACTGACTTTTTTTATGTCGATCAATCAGGTACAATGGCTCTTAATGCAAATGACCCTCTCGGCAATGTGATAGCGGGGGAGGAGGTAGAGGATCTAGAACAAGATGAGGTCTTACATCAACTTCCACGGAGAGGCCAACATGTCAATATAAATTCAAATGAGAACAACAACATTCCAGACCCTCCTCCGATACCGCCGAGAGTGGCTCCCAGAGTTCTACCAAATCAAGGATACGCCAGTGCTATTGTTCCTCCCCAAATCCGGGCGGGGAACTTTCAAATAACAAATGTTATGCTGACCTTGCTCAAGCAAAGAGGTTATTTCACGGGTGCCTCCGATCAAAATGCCTACAAGCACTTGAAGGGGTTCGTGGATACATGTTGGGGTAGCAAGCAGACAAACGTGTCCGAGGATGCGTTGAGATTGGGGCTTTTCCTGTTTTCTCTTTGGGGTAAAGCATTTGATTGGTTAGAAAGGCTCCCCAATCATTCTATTACAACATGGGATGAAGTGGCGGACAAATTTATTGCCAAGTTCTTCTCTCCAAGTCATATGGCAGCTCTTCGAGATGAAATCCTAGCTTTCAAGCAAGAGCCAACGGAACCTTTGCATGAGATATGGGAAAGATATAGAACAATGGTGAAAGAGTGCCCTAATAACAACATGACCGAGGCTATGATTCAACAAACCTTTTATCGGGGCATCAACACCACAAATCAATGCATTGTGAACCAATTGGCCGGAGGGAACTTTATGAAACTTTCTTACCAAGAGGCATGTGATGTACTTGATGAAATGGCCGACACCTCTTCGGCATGGCAAAACCGAGCAAACGTGCCCCAAGGTGACCCCACGGTCATCCATTTGCACAAGGAATTACACGATCATGGCCAAGCTATAGCCGAGCTTACAACAACTATGAATCAATTGGAAAAGGCGCAATTGCAACAAGTCCAAAACCCGCGCCAAGTCAACGCAATAGAAGGTGTTTCTATGTTGAAAAGGAGGCAAAGAGGGAAACAACCTCAAGGTAATTGTGAACAATATGACAACAACAATGATGGTGGTGGTTATTCAAATGAGTGCTATGAGGATCAAAGCGAAGAGGTCCAATATGTCAACAACTATCAAAGGAATAGAGGTAACTCCTCAAACCAACAATGGCGTCCTCAAGGTAATTGGGGAAATCAACAACAAGGCGGAGGTAATTAGAATAACAACAACCAAAACAATAATTGGGGTAATCAAGGCAACCAAGGAAATTGGCATGGTAATAACAATAATTGGGGCAACAACAACAATCAAGGAGGGTGGAACAATGGCGGGAACTAAGGCAACCGGGGGCAAGGTTTTCAAAGGGGCCCATGTACCAACAACCGAACAATCCACCCCCCTTTCCTTCTCAAGGTCCGAGTTCGTCCGGAAGCAAGATGGGGAGAATTGAAAGCATGTTCGAGTAGATGATGAAAAAGAACCAAGATTCCGAGGCCCAATTAGCTTCGCATAACACATATATCCGGAACTTGGAAGTGCAATTAGGCCAAATCTCTCAGTCTTTAAATACTCGACCAAAGGGTGCTCTACCAAGTGATACGGTAGTAAACCCCAAGGGTGGGCACAATAATCATGTGATGGCAGTGACAACGCAAAGTGAAAGAGGCGGTGATGTGCATGCCTCACGAGGAAACCAAGTTACGGTAGATGAAGATGAGTTACGAAATGATGAGATCCCGTTGGTAGTTGAGGATGTTGTTGAACAAAGTGCAAGTGATGATGTGAGAATTGAAATTGATGAGGGTGAGGAGGAGACTCAAGAGGCCGTGAACCCATCTAGGGAACACGTCATTGATATGCCCGAACCGGTGGTGCCAAAAGCCAAGGCACCCTTGCCTAGACCTCCTCCGACATATCATCAAAGGTTGGCCAAGCAAAAGGGTGACAACAAATTTAAGAAATTCATTGAAATAATGAAGAGTTTGACTATCAACGTGCCTTTGGTGGAGGCACTCGAGCAAATGCCGGGATACGCAAAGTTCGTGAAAGATTTGGTTACCAAAAAGAGATCAATGGAGTGTGAGACAATCAAGATGACCCATCAAGTGAGCACAATTGTGCATTCTATGGCTCCAAAACTTGAGGATCCTGGAGCATTCACAATACCATGTACCATTGGAAGTGCCGATTTCGCAAAAGCCCTATGTGACTTGGGGGCAAGTATCAATCTCATGCCATATTCGGTCTTCAAGACCTTGGGTATCAGACAACTTCGTCCAACTTCTATGAGGCTTCAAATGGCGGACCGGTCAATGAAGTGGCCTTTGGGGATTATTGATGATGTCCTTGTTCGTGTTGATAAGTTCATATTGCCGGCCGATTTCGTGATCTTGGATTGCGAAGTGGATTTCGAGCTGCCTATCATTCTTGGAAGGCCCTTCCTAGCTACGGGGAAGGCCTTGGTTGATGTGGAAGCGGGAGAATTGACCTTCCGTGTTGGAGATGAAAAGGTGGTGTTCCACGTGTGCAAATCAATGAGGCAACCGGATAGCACCGAGGTATGTTCGTTTGTTGACATTGTCACGGCAGTGATAGTGGATGACACAAGCGCAATGGCAAATGTTGAGGACCCACTTGAGGCCGTGCTATTGAACATGGATGTTGATGATGATGCTAGAAGGGTGGAGTGTGTGAACGCATTACATGGCATGGGCTCATATTCTTATGAACCGAGGAAGTTATCTCTTGATCTTGAAAATCTCAAAACTCCACCCACCAAGCCATCTATTGAGGAGCCACCGGTGTTGGAGTTGAAACCACTTCCTCCTCACCTCAGGTATGAATTTCTTGGTCCTAATTTCACTTTACCGGTTATTCTTTCTTCTTGCTTGACTAACGTGCAGGTTGACACCACTTTGGCGGTTCTTCAAAAGCGCAAATGGGTGATTGGATGGACCTTGGCGGATATTCGGGGTATTAGCCCGCGTTTTGCATGCATAAGATAATATTGGAGGAGGATTCTAGGCCGTCTCTTGAACATCAAAGGAGACTCAATAAGGCCATGTAAGAGGTGGTCAAAAAGGAAGTCATCAAGTGGCTTGACGCCGGTGTGGTGTATCTAATTTCTGACAGTTCGTGGACTTCTCCGGTACAATATGTGCCAAAGAAGGGAGGAATGACGGTGGTGACCAATGACAATAATGAACTTATTCCGACTCGTACTGTGACGGGTTGGAGGGTATGCATGGACTACCGGAAGTTGAACAAGGTGACTAGAAAGGATCATTTCCCATTGCCGTTCTTGGACCAAATGCTTGATCGTCTTGCGGGCCGGGCTTTCTATTGTTTTCTGGATGGATATTCAGGCTATAACCAAATTCTCATTGCCCCGGAAGACCAAGAAAAGACAACCTTTACATGTCCTTATGGCACATTCGCCTTCTCTCGAATGCCATTTGGATTATGTAATGCACCGGCGACCTTCCAACGATGTATGATGGCAATCTTCACCGACATGGTGGAGGACATATTGGAGGTCTTCATGGATGATTTTAGTGTGGTTGGGGACTCATTTAGTGAATGCTTGCAAAACTTGGATCGTGTGTTGGCCCGATGCGAAGACACAAACTTGGTTCTCAATTGGGAGAAATGCCATTTTATGGTAGAAGAATGAATTGTGTTGGGTCACAAAATTTCAAAAAGAGGGATTGAGGTTGATAAGGCAAAAATTGAGGTGATCTCAAGGCTCCCTCCCCCTACTTCTGTCAAAGGGGGGAGGAATTTTCTTGGACACGCGGGTTTCTACCGAAGATTCATCAAAGACTTTTCTAAGGTAGTTAACCCATTGTGTAAATTGCTAGAGAAAGATGCGAAATATGTGTTCGATGAGAGATGTATGGAGGCTTTCGAGCTTCTAAAGCAAAAGTTGAGGACTACCCCCATCATTACCGCACCAAATTGGAGCTTGCCCTTTGAGCTCATATGCGATGCTAGTGATGTTGCGGTGGGGGCAGTCTTGGGCCAAAGAATCAACAAAATGTTCCATCCGGTGTACTACTCAAGTAAGACAATAAATGAAGCTCAAAGGAACTACACGGTCATCGAGAAGGAATTGCTTGCCATTGTTTTTGCCATGGAGAAGTTTCGCCCATACCTTATGGGGGCCAAAGTGATTATTCATACCGATCACGCCGCCCTTAGGTACTTGATGACGAAGAAAGATTCAAAAGTGAGGTTAATGAGATGGGTGCTTCTTCTTCAACAATTTGATTTGGAGATTGTTGATAGAAAGGGTAGTGAAAATCAAGTGGCGGACCACTTGTCTCGATTGGAGGAGGAAGGGAGGCCTTTGGACGGCCTTGAGATAAATGATGCTTTTCCGGATGAACAACTCCTCTCGGTTTCAATGCTAGACATGCCATGGTTTGCCGACATTGCCAATTATCTTGTTACCGGTGTGGTTCCGTATGAGCTCTCTTCTAACCAAAGGAAGAAGCTCAAGCGGGATTGTTTGGACTACTATTGGGATGAGCCGTATCTTTTCAAAATTTGCACCGATGGTGTAATTCGCCGGTGTGTTCCCGAAGAAGAGCAATTGAGTATTGTGGAAGCTTTCCACTCTTCGCCCTATAGTGGCCATCATGGCAGGGCGAGGACGGCGTCTCTGAATGAATTCCTAGGGTTCGAAGAAGAGGATGAATCGCAATATTTAGAAAAGTTAGCAATGAAAGAGGAGGTTCGTCCTTGGTTAGCCGAGCACTTGGCAGCCCCGGGTACAGTCCCAGTCTAGTTGAAAGCACAAGAAAAGATCTTTAGGAACACCCTGAACTTTGAAGCCAAAGGGTGGTTGACTTTCGTGTGTAGTCGACTTGACCCGTCTACACATGATCACTCCATTCCCCTTCCTCGTGCTGTCTTGGTAGCATCTATCATGGCGGGTTTCCCTCTGAATGTGGGTAATATTATGTTGAGAGTGATTTCTACAGTTGGTAACGAGATCCAAACAAACTACCCCTTCCCAAACACATTCTCTTTGTACTTCAGAGAATTGAAAGTGAATAAAAAGAAATATGATGTCAAGGTACCTACGGTGGCCCCGTACTCATGGTATAGTCAGTTGGTTCCAGACAACCCGAAGAGGGGCAAGAAGAATGTGGCATCCACTTCTACTGCACCTGGCTAGTCTGAGGAGCCAGCGGTCATTGAGCAGCCCAGTGAGCCTTCCACCATTCCTGCTACTGATGAGGCATTGGCTCCAGGTCCATCGTCAGCAGTTGGTCCTTCTATTGCAGCTGACCCGGTAGTCCCTTCATCAAAGACTCACTGGTTCACCGCAAACCAGCTCACCCACTCCCTTGCCAGTTTGAACAACTGGATGTCAGCTGCGACATCCAAGTTGTCTATTTTGACCACTGTTGTACAGGCACAGGGAGCACCAGTTATTGTTGAGATTCCTTCCTCTATTGAGGATGCACTGAAGAAGATCTTGGCCAACCAGGAAAAGATAATGGCGACGCAGGATGCCTTGACTAAGGCGGTTGGAGCACATGGAAAAGTGTTGGAGAAATTGGCTCGGGAGCACAAGAAGCTGAGGAAGCAGAAGGCTTCCAAGGAGTCAGTAACACAGTTGAGAGTGGAGGTGGACAAGCTCATGGTGGATCAGTTGCCACTTGACCTACTATTTGGGGATCCGGTTGTAGAGCCAGCAGTAGCATAGGTACATGAGGAGGAGCAGAGGCCGAGGAAGAAGAGGAAACTCCCTAGCACTAAGAGAGTTGTGATTGAGGTAGCACCGGTTCAGGAGAGTCCCTCCACTGCCCCACCAGTTGATAAGCCAGTTCTTGAGCAGGCACCTGGCCCAGCAACAGGCCAGGGACCAGTCTGAGGTCCCCGCCAGTACAGAGGACTTAGGAGCCACTGACCAACACAGGGTGACGGATGAGGTTTGAGGGGCCTTTCTATATCCTTTCTTTCATTTTGGTGCTTATTTTGATAGTTAGCATTGGGGACAATGCTAGCTTTTATTCGTGGGGGTGTGGCCCTACTATTTTGATTGACTATTGGATTACTGTATATATTCTTTTACTTTCAGCACATTCGCAGTTCTAGATGGCTTGTATATAACTGCTCATTCTAGATGCTCTTAAACACTATGTATATATTCATCCCCCCTGGTTGTATATTCTACTCCCCTTTTGTACATATTCATTCGGTTTTCATTTTGGTTTTCTATTTTTCGTTAAAATTTTTCGTTTTAGTTGCAAAGTCAGGCTCGTAGCCTTTTTGTTTTGTTTTGGCGTTTGCAATAAGACCTTGGTTTTCTTAATGCCACGATTCTTTCCAAGGGTAGAGTGTTGTGCGAACCGGGTGGCTCTTCCCAATGATAGATGGTGTGACAACCTTCTTAAGGGTTTGAGTCCGTTTTTTATTTTTCTTTTTGATTTTCAAGTTTTTGTAGTTAAGGGTACCTCAGGCAAAGCTTCACTTGGGCCTAGCACATTTGCCTTTGATCCTATGGTCAAAGACATTATGTTGTGTTTAGGATGGTGAAAGTTGTGGCCTTGAGACTCTTGTGTTGACCAAACAATCATCATGTGGTCATTTTGGGCCATTGTGCGCTTGAATCATATCTAAGGTCGTTGTGGGCCCTCGACTCCGTCTTAGGCAATCCTTGAGTGTGTGTAGTGAGAATTCGAATCGTGAGCCCAAGTACTGAGCCGATGGTCTAGAACTTACCCTGAATGTTTGTTGAGGCGAAATCATAGGTGGAACTTGACTTGAGACGTGATTATAGGCTCTCCTTGATCCAAAATGCAAAATTTGAACAATTCCCATGACCTACCAATGAAATAATCCCTAGTTCACCCCTTTTGAGCCTTAAACCTTTTTCTTTCATGAACCAAGCTACAAGCCTATACCCGTTCTTAATGAGACCCTCTCTTGGCACCCAAATCTTCCCTTGAGTAAATGGCAAATGTCTAAGTTTGGGGGGAGAGACAAGAAAGGCATAAATGTGGTAAAAAGGCGCAAAAGCAAAAGAAAAGGAAGGCAATGAAAAAGAGAAAAAGACAAAAAGAAAGACAAAAAGGAATAAGAACAAAAAAGGGAATCCAAGGACAACAAAAAAGTGAAAAAGGTGTGGAAAAGTGGTAAAAAGGAGAAAGGGTTTAAATTGCAAAAGAAAGAGTGACAATGTGTCTCTCTAACCCCTTGAAAGAAGTGAATTACTCAATTGAGTCAAGAAAGTGTGCCAAAATAAATCAAAAGAAGTGTTTAAGGGAAGATTAAACCCATTTGAACAAAAACATGTCCTACCTTTACCGAAAGCCTTCACAATGACTCCTCAAAAGCCCTATATGATCTTGAGTTGAGGGAAGCCTACATTAGTGGATACTTACATAAGGGGCAAGCATATGGTACTTAGAGCCGAACTTAGGGCCTTTTCTTTGTGAGAGATGAGAGAGAAGTCCATTCACCTCGATTTGTGTGCAAATACTCTAAAAAGGTGAGGTTCACTTAGTGAAAGTCGAGGATGTGTGAGTTTGGGTTCCACAATGACCAAAGAAATTGAGAAAGGTTCCTTGATAAAATGTGTCAACTCTTGATGCTCTTGTGTCACACTTGATCCACAAGTTTTAAAAGTTTAAATGTGTTAATGATGCATTCACATTGAGGGCAATTGTTAGTCCTAATTGATGCTTGTTGAGGTTACTTTAGGATAAACAGGAATTCCTTGGGTGTTTTCCATTGAGGGGTAGGTCTCATTTTATTTGCTTGAGGACAAGCAGAGGTTTAAGTTTGGGGGAGTTGATAACTGTGATTTCTACATGTTTTATACCCATTCTTACCTAAGCTTTGTGCATTAACTGCCATAAATTAGTCCCAAAATGCTTACAAGTTGCGCTTGATTGCAGGTTTGAGCGACAAGATGACAAATACCAAAGATCGGCTAAAAAAGGAGTAAAATCTGCCAAGTGTCAAAAGACAACTAAAGTGGGGAACAAAATGACCCGTGCGGTCCGCACCGATTTGTCACGCGGCCACACAGGAGAGTTCAGAGGCTGGGTAATTTCCAGGTCAACCTGTGCGGTCCGCACTACTTTGCCACGTGGCGCGCATGATAGTTCAGAGACCATGCAATTTTCAAGTCAAGATGCACGGTCCGCGCTCCTTTCCACGCGGTCTGCGCCCAAGAGTGTTAGAGACTCGGTCATTCAAGGCAAAAGCCCACGCGGCCGCACACCTAATCGGTACGATCCACGTGGAAATGCCCTACGTGGTCGCACATCGCATTTGCGCGGTCCGCGTCCCCAAGTGTCAGAAGCAAGATATGAAGACCCAAACCCCTACGTGGCCGCACGTCATTTGTGCGCGGTCCGCACTAGGCCCTCAGGGGTATTTTTGTCCGATTTTTCCTGTGTAGTATAAATAGAACATTTTACTTTTTAGGTGGAGTTTTTTCAGTTTTGGTTTTTTATCAGATAGCAGCTGAACTCGAGACTTCATAGTTTTAGTCCATTTTGGGCAATTTCTTCTAGTATTAACATGGATTTGAGTAGATTAACATTGTAGTTAATTATTATGTCAATTTCATCTACTATTTCTTCAATTTCTGTTTCTATTATGGCTAGCTAAACCCATTAGCTAGGGTTGTGGCTCAACCCTAGTGTGGGTAATTAATGGGTGTGATTGTTTAGTGCATGAATGATGTTGGGTATTTGTTATTTGGATTAATCTTATGTTTTCATTAAGATTTGGTGGTTGCAAACACTAAGTCTAGCTTAGTGAGTTTTGACTCTTCTTGAGAAAGAGAGTCTATGACCCCAAGATTAATTCCAACAAGGAATTGGGATGGATCCATGAGAATGGTAGTCCCAATTAACGGGTTAAACCACGAGAGAGTAATTACCCAACTTGAACCATAAGTTGCTTGGGAAAATTAGCCTACCCAATTGGTCTTGAGAGAGGCAATTTGGCAAAATCACTCTCTCTACCGAGAGGTGTGAGAGTGGGTATAAAAGTGCAATGGTTATAGCAGAAGTCCCATACTCATCATTCTTGCATTAGGAATCTCTACCCGTTAGTTGACCACCTAGGTACATGCCACGACCCTAGTACCTTTCTCTATATTGCATACAACTTAGAATCTATATCTTAGCCTAACTTAGCTTTAAACTTGTATTTGATAAATTGTAGTTGATAATCAAAAGAAAACCAAAAATGTTAGAAGATCAATTAGGAGCTAAAACATAGTTCTAGACCATACGAACACTCAACTCTAAATTGAAGCTCCTTGTGGAAAATTGACCCCGATACCGCTATTAGGTAAAAGTATTAGCGCCCACTCTTCCTTAGTTTGAGTTCTCTACGATCAACCGTCATTCTTAAGATGAACAAAATGAGGAAGAACTAAAGGACTTAGATATATACATATAAGATAAGCAGGGAGAGAGTAACATGGAGTTGGGAAGCAAACCTCGGTAATAATAAACCGAAGTAAGTATTACGGTATAGTATAACCTACCTAGATGTAGTAAAACCATAAGGACAAATATACAAGGCTACGAAACAAGATTTAGCAACAGTCGTAAGTTTGATAAAGTACCGAGCGAAGAACTTCAGTATACCTATATATACCGGGAGGAACAACTTGTCATAGTTCTGTATAGGTTCCCAAAGTGAGGCCTAGAGATTGGCTAAAAGCTGGAGGAAAAAGGACAGAAGAGTCACATAGGCGCACATACAAGGACAAATTCATACAGGTTGCATGATAAAAGGTCGCAACTGTTACAAGATTAGAATAATTCTGACAACAAGTCATGGTGTGAGAAAGAGGCCTAAAAGGGGGGGGGATGCCCTGTCCTTCAGATGTATTCACATAACAATTGCCTATATGTCAAGGACAATATTAAATTATTCGTAAGAGCTATAGGTTATGAAACTGATAAGCACATCAGTCAACATTCGAGGACGAATGTTCCAAAAGGGGGGAATGATGTTACACCCCATAGTTTCGCATGTGAGAGTACGTCGTAAGTCAATTGATGTAAGCTCTGAAATGAGATAATATTTGAAAGTACATAAAGTAAGTTAATCATGTTAACTTGGAGGTTAAAAATTACTTAAGATCATGTACTACAAGTACCAAGAGGGTTGGATGGCTTAGAAGCAAAACCAATTGAAGAAAATAAGTTCCGTCGAAAGTCGACAAGTTGGAAATGTTATAACATGTACTTTTGGGGTGAGACTAGGGTTCTAAAAATGATAAGGAGGTTATGTTATAAGTTATTTTTGTCTTATTCTAGTCGTGTGTTATGTTTTGAAGTCAAGTGAGTTGTGGAACAAAAGTTGGCAAAGATCATCACAAGTTACATTCATAAATTTGTAGAAATTTAGGTCAAATGTAGCCGAGCTTTTGTCCCAATATACTTGAAATTAGGGGATGATCTACTTACCAAATTGAATATATATGAGTCTAGTTTCTAACACATTAAACCGTTCATCAATACGACATAGGAGTAGAGAGATGTTTGTAGTTTACCGAGACTGCATAGACTGCATAGGTGACAAGTA
The DNA here is from genome assembly GCF_000393655.2 of Nicotiana sylvestris. Classification (NCBI taxonomy): domain Eukaryota; kingdom Viridiplantae; phylum Streptophyta; class Magnoliopsida; order Solanales; family Solanaceae; genus Nicotiana; species Nicotiana sylvestris. Next base: position 50,091,913 of record NC_091068.1, read on the forward strand.
GGTGTGTCACTAAAGCTTTTGAGCAATACATTTCTTGTGTTATATGAGGTATTTTTGGGACATATTATATACTAAATTGAAGGTCTTGGAATGTATTTTCTAACACTCCTAATCGTTTATTCATATGACATCCAGATAAAATGATATAAGCATCTGAAGGAGAGCCAATAATAGGACGCCAAGCTAGCACCTCTTTGACTTGTCAAAAATGGATATATATATATATATATATATATATATATATATATATATATATATAGGCCTTATATCGTCTCTTTATTCAATTTTCCACATACCAAGACCAGAATAAGACCCCTAAACTTATCCTCAAGCTCTCTACTAGCAAGAGGATATATTTTGATGGAGATAAGGTTGGAAAATAATGCATACATATTGTTATTGTTTTGTTCTTGGTGTTTTTGGTGTATGGTATTGGAGGAAGGATATTGTTACAGGGGAGGTACTACCCAAATTTACATAAATGAGCTACTAGTTTAAGTTGCAAACTTAACCTTTACTCAACACTGATTTTGAATCTCCTTATGCTGTGGTATATTGAGTTGAGTTGTTTGAAGAATTGCTTGGAAGGTATTAAGGACTCAATAAAGTTGAGGTATGTTAAGGCTAAACCTTTCTTTCATTTTGTCATGATCTAGTAACTACATGTATTTGATAACGAGATATAAAGAGAAGTTCATATTCCTGAATTTATATACATTTTCCTAGTCTCATAAGTTATAGCATTCTCCCTTATCGGGACTTCCTATTTAGTTTAGTTTTGTCTTCTGTCAGCCAAGAGAGCAGAGATTCTATATATATATATATAGTATTACAGTATTTTCACCACTATCGAGCTATAATCAATGGGCAGGCCCCCATTGGGCAACCTCCGATCAGATGGTGAGTTATATACCGAGCCTACTATGACCGAGCACCTATGAGCGAGCCCAGAATAGCCTATTAGTATGGCAGAGCGCCTATGAGCGAGCCTACTACGGTAGAGTAGTTACACATACCGAGCCTTATAAGGACAGACAACTATTTTACTTACTATATTGAGAGAGTCAAGTCAGTATCAGCAGGTAAGCATATCTTCAGATTATCTTTCACTCCTTGTTACTTTCAATTATTATATTATCAGTTCAGTTTCAGCTTTTAGTTATTCTGTTGTCTTACATACTCGATACATTATTTTGTACTAACGTCCCTTTTTCTGGGGATGCTGCATTTCTTGCCTGCAGGTCCTCATTGACAGTCTGACAGACCCTCCCAACAGATAGACTCAAACATCAACTTGGTTGGTAAGCTCCACTTCCTTGGAGTTACTAGGTCTAGACCTTGGAGTCCATTTTATATATACAAGTTTGATGGGCAGGTCAAGGCCTTATCCCGACCATGGTATAGTTCAATTATCTCTAGAGGCTTGTAGACGAGTCCTGTATATTTTGTATATTAGTAGATGTTCATGGCGGCCTCATCAGCCTGCATAGTTATATATATCAGCTTTTGGGTATGTTTACCCCATAGATGAGACATGCGTTATTTTCAGATAATTCAGAATATGGCCTCATCGGCCTAAGTTGAGGCTCTAGGGTTCACAGTTACAGAGTGGTACACTCGGGCCGAGTATGGCACCGGGTGCCAGCCACGCCTCTTCAGGTTTGGGGCGTGACACAATTTTAAGGTGATTTTCACCACTTGGATTGGGGTAAGTGTTCTTGACTTGATTTTGATTATTATTCACGATTCCATCCTTGATTTTAGCATTTGATTGGTGAATCTAAAAGAAAAATTGGGTTTTTTTGGCAAAACTTTTCTAAAGTGAATAATTGGGTTTTGAACATCAATTCAAAGTCAAATTTGGATAAACTTGTATGGTTGGACTTGTATTCAAATGGGTTGCTGGAATTTGTGAGTTTTGTCTAGTTCTAGGGTGCATGTCCGGGTTGACCTTTTGGTTGACTTTGAGTATTTGATTAAAGATTAAACCTTTATCGTTTGGGTTTGATTCATATGGAATTATTTGATGTTATTGAGTTGTTATTGGCTAGATTCGAGCCATTCAGAGATCGATTTACGTCGGAAGGCATTTTTAGAGTATTGCTTTGGCTTGTTTGAGGTAAGTATGTTATTTAAACTTGGTTGAGACAATAGTTACCTAAGTTATTACTGATGGCTACATGCTATGGATGGTGCACATGTGAGGGGTTAAGCCCATTGTTTACCGCGAAAATGGTAATAACAATTAAATTTAATTATGGGACTCTAAAATACGTGATCTATTTTTATGCTAGTTGTTAAGCAGTTGATGCTTTGTGTGAGGTTTAGAAACGAGATAAGAGTAAGGAGTAAGGTGATAACCAAATCAATGGGTTAACAGTCGGGGCCTCGAGCGTGTCGATTCGGGGGTCTCGAGGTTGATTTTGGAGCTCGACTGTGAGCTATCGAAGGTGATCGGAGTATGACAAACAGTTATAATAAAATCAGCGAAGGCTCTTTATGGTCAATGATAAGTAATAAATGATGAACAATAATGAAGATAATAAATGGAAGCAATAATATCAAGGGAATGTGTTTGAGAGCAGAGAGAATGTTCTTGTATATTTCGTGTGGAGCAACTGAAGCAACAAAGATTTACAAAGTGGCAAGGACCCCCTTTATATATGAGGGGAATCCCAACATAGTACAAAATATATTAATTGCAAAGATATGGAAATGGGACAGCTAGTTGACGCTCTGGTTCGGGTCTAGGCCTAGTATGACAGACTTGGTCAGTTCTAGTCGTACACCTTGGGAACTCACCACTTTTACCATGACCGTGGTCAACATTGCCCCAAGGTCGAGGTTGACCATATCCTTGTAGCCTCGAGCCTTTGAGATGATCTTCTGAGGTGACTCAATGATTAGGAATTGGACCCTCCGATTTCACCGCATACACCCAGGTACATACACTAGAGTATTATTCATGCTCGTGGTAGTGCTTAGGCTATAATATGCCTTGAATTGATTGCTAAGCTTTATGCTATTATGTTTCTTATATTTGTACATCTTTGTGAGCTAATTGAATCAGGTTAGAGGTTACATATAGGTTTATCTCCTAGTTGAACATGATAATTGCTATTCTGTGATGTAATCGTCTAATTCGAGCAAGGTAGTGCACTTCGCACATGCATATACCTTGGCATGTCACTTATATCATCCATCAATATTATAATGATCTGACCGACTGTTTTGAGTATTTTAGCCCTATTCCCCTATTTAGTGCTTATTCTATGTGCATTTATGGTTATGTGACTTGCCGGGGTGGTTGGTTTAGTTTCAGGGAGGTTGCAGATTGAATTAGGACATTTAGTCCCAAGGTTGAAAGCTTAAATTGAAAAGGTTGACCGGAATTTGACATTTGTGTAGAAGACTCCAGAATAGAGTTTTAATGGTTTCAGTAGCTTCGTATGGTGATTTTGGACTTAGGCGAATGTCCGGACTTGGATTTGGAGATCCGTAGGTTTGTTTGGTGCTTTTTGGCAAAAAGTTGGAAAGTTGAAGATTTGGAAGGTTGAGAGGTTTGACTGGGAGTTCATTTTAGGATATCGGGTTAGAATTTTAGTTTCAGGAGATGGAATAGGTCTGTTGTTTCATTTGGGACTTTCATGCAAAATTTCAGGTCATTCGGAGTTGATTTGATATGGTTTGGATGAGTTTTGAAAGTTGAAATGTAACGACCCAAGCGGTCGTTCTGAGCAACTGCACTTTGTTCGGTAGTTTTCGGGCATTAGTAGCTCCTTATGATGTATTATGACTTAGGTAAATCATCGGTTTTGGTTTTCAGGTTATTCGGAATTGATTTGGAAGAATGATTCTCAACTAGAAATTTTAAATTTGAAAGTTTTGACCAAGTTTGACTTTTTAGTGTTTGACCTCGGTTTGGATTTCTGATGGTTGTGTTAGGTCCGTTAGGTAATTTTTGACTTAGGAGCGCGTCCAGATTGTGATTTGGAGGTCCGTAGTAGAATTTGGATTGAAATGACGAAAGTTGGAATTTTGGAAAGTTTGACCGGGAGTGGACTTTTTGATATCAGGGTCGGATTCTGATTCCGGAAGTTGGAGCAGGTTCGTAATTGTCAAATGTAACGTGTGTGCAAAATTTGAGGTCAATCGAACGTGATTTGGTAGGTTTCGACATCGGTTGTGGAAGTTTGAAGTTTCAAGTTCATTGATTTCGAATTGAGGTGTGATTCATCGTTTCGATGTTGTTATGTGTTTTTTGAGGCATCGATTAGGTCCATATTATGATATGGGACTTAGTGATATGTTTGAATGGGGTCCCGAGGGGCTCGGGTGAGTTTCAGATAGGTTTGGGTTGTGTTGCACTCGTTTTTGATGTTTCGATGTTGTTTCTTCAAGCGTAAATGGTATTACATTAAGAAAATAAGTTCCAATTTATGTTTTTATTGAAGCATTAGATCCGTATTGTAATTACGGAGTCATAGCAAAAAGAATCGTCAAATTTGGACATCGTATGAGGGAGTTATGCTCATTTTAGTGTCAGAGAAGAGAGATGGTGCTAGTGTCTTCGCAGATGCAAAATGGTTCGCAAAAGCGGAAATGACAGCTGGAAATGCGCTGGTGCGGAGTTTTTATTGTAAACGTGAAAATCCCCGTGTATAAAAAAAATCAAATTGCGTTCTTTTGGTATTTTGAGCATATCTTGAGTTCTAAAGCTCCGATTAATGTGATTTTTGCGGCGTTCTTCTCGTCTTTTCATTGGGGTCATTATCTAACTAAACTTTTTGTATTTTAATATGATCACAGAAGTTCATTTTTGAATTAATCCATATTTTGATTCGAGAATTGGGGATTTTTATCAAAAAATTTCTAAAGTAAGTAATTAAGTTTTGAACATCGATTCAGAGTGAGAATTGGATGAAATTAGTATGGTTGAACTCATAATTGAATGAGTTATCGGATTTTATGAGTTTTGTCAGGTTCCGAGGTGCGGGCCCGAGTTGGGATTGTTTGCCGATTTTGGGCTTTTGATTAAAGATTTGACCTTTTTCGTTGGGGATTGGTTCCTTTAGCATTATTTGATGTATTTGGGTTGTTTTTGGTTAGTTTCGAGTCGTTCGGAGGTCGGAACGCACGAGATGGTATTTTTGGAGAATCGTTTGGCTTGCTCGGTATTGGAATTGGCTTTATCGAGGTAAGTAACTCTTCTAAACTTAGTGCTAAGGGTATGAAGCCCCAAATTTCATGTTATGTCATTGGTGTTGAGGTGACGCACATGCTAGGTGACGGGCGTGTAGGCGTGCACCATGTGAATTGTGACTCCGTTGTTTCCATGACACTGCATAGTGGCCCTAGTTGGTTTGTTCGATGGGAGCTTGATTTAAAGGTGTACCTGCGTCGCTGTTGTAGCTGCGTTTTGTTCATGGTAGCCTTAGATTATAAACCTTTGTTTATGTACTTTTCAAACAAAAGTTATATTTACTTCACATCAGCTTTGTAACTCTATTCTTAGAAGCTCATGATTTGTATTACCAGTCTTGGGAAATGTATAAGATTCAGATAATCCCTTTGTTTAATTGTCTTATTAATATTAGGGAAATTGGATAGTTATTAGTTGGCTTACCCAACGGGTTGGGTTAGGTGCCATCACGACTAGTGGATTTTGGGTCGTGATATGAAAGTTCATTAGTTTCATAAGACTTGGATTGGGGTGCGATTCATGATTTTGGTGTTGTTTGATGTGATTTGAGACTTCGAGTAGGTTTGTGTTGTGTTTTAGGACTTGTTGGTATGTTTGGTTGGGTTCTTGGGGGCCTCGGGTGTGTTTCAAATTGTTGGCAGATCATTTTTGGATTTTGAAATACTGCTGAAGTTTTGGAGTTCTAGTGCAATCACACCTGTGAGGGATTGGCCAGAGGTACGTGGCCGCAAAAACGGCTCGGTGATCACAGAAGCAGCATGGTGATAGCAGAAGTAGGCTAGGCTGGACTTGGGGAGGAGCGCAAATGCGAGGTAATTGCCGCATTTGTGAGCCCACATATGCAAAAGACATGGCATAGAAATGAATGTGGGCAGAGGCTTGGGAGTCCGCAAATGGATAGGTTGGATCGCAAAAGTGGTCCCGCAGGTGCAGAGAAGGGACCACAGGTACGCATGGTTGGGATTTAAGTGGTTTCCGCAATTGCAGGATTTTGACCGCAAATGCAGCGTCGCAGGTGTGACTAAGTGAGCCGCAGATGAAGGATCACTAGGCAGAAGGTTTAAAATGTGGGTTTCGTCATTTTCTCATAATTGGAATTTTGGAGCTCGGTTGGAATCAATTTTTGGGAGGCGTGTTACTACAATTGGAGAGGTAAGTGAACTTTAACCACTTTTGATGTTAGATATTGATTACCCATTGATTATTACACCTAGTCTATGTGAATTTAAGGTAAAATTTGGGCATTTTAGACTATGTTGTTGGAGATTGAGATTCAATGATTTGAAGGTCGATTTATGGTTGGAATTAGATGAAATTAGTATGATTAGCCTCGTAATTGAATGGGTGTTCAAAATTTATGAGTTTTGTCGGGTTCTAGGGTGCAGGCCCGGGGTTGACTTTTCGATTTTGATTAAAGACCTTAGATTTATTGTGTGGGATTGTTTCCTATGGATCTTATTGATGATATTAAGGTGTTTTCGCTAGATTCGAGTTGCTCGGAGGCTGATTCGCGTGGCAAGGGCTTTTTGGAGTATTCATTTGCACATTTTAAGGTAAGTAACATATCTAAACTTGGATTTGATGGTAATTATCCCCAAGGAACTATGTTATTTCTGATGTGTTGGGGCGACGCACATGCTTGGTGGCGGGCGTGTGTGTGCACACCAGAGTAATCATAATCCAAGTGGACTTTAGACTATTAACTGACTTGTTTTGCTATCATGCCTTGTTATATCGGTGTTTTCTCTATTTGTATGATTTTCTGAGCTATGGTTTATATTAGAAATTCCCATAATGTGAACAAGCTAAACATTATATCATTGAGTTATTTACTTATACTGTTTCCTTTATATCGTGAAATATTACTAGTTATTGATAATGATTTCTGATTGTACTTCTGAGCTCGTCACTACTTTCAGCCCAATGTTAGGTTTGTTACTTATTAAGTGCATGAGGTCAGTTGTACTCATACTACACTATGCACTTCGTATACAGATCTAGGTACTTCTAGACGTGGTGACTGGTAGATTCGAGTTGGTGTCAGCTTGGGAGACTATGAGGTAGCTGCTATGTCATCCACAGACCTTGAAGTTGTCTTTTCACCTATTCCTGTTCTAATGTTCAGACAATTGTATTATTAATTTGGCCTTGTATTATAATATTTAGTCGTGCTCATGAACTCGTTGACACCAGATCTTTGGGATGGTATAGCAGTAATGTTGTTGATTTAATCAGTTATTCCATTATAACTTTGCTGTTGAGTTTATTGAATCATGTTTATACAAATTTGTTGTTATTATGTGACTGTTGGCTTGCCTAGCAAGTAGTGTTAGGGACCGTCGCAGCTCCAGTAAGGGTTGGTTCATGGCAAGTTGGTATTATAGCACTAGGTTACTTAGGTCTCACGAGTCATTAGCAAGTTTAGTAGAGTCTTGCGGATCGGTACAGATACGTCTGTACTTATCTTTGAAAGGCTACCGAACTATTAGGAAACTTCACTTTCTTGCATTCTTGTCTTGCAAATTTGTCAATTTTGAAGTCTAAACCTCTATTCTTCTATTCTCTCATAGATAGTGAGGATACGGTTAGTTGATCAGGCACCGATACCAGTAGTCAGGGCCACAAGAGTTCGGGTTCGAGGTAGAGGCTAAGTTGGGGATCGCACGGTAGTGAGGGTAGCACCTGTAGAGCCACCAGCTGCTCTATTGGAGGAGTAGATACCAGATACTATTGATCTGGGGGGGGGGCAGCTCAGACACCGGTGGTACCTATTGTGCTACCTGGTCTTTAGGAGGCTTTGGCTCAGATTTTGTCTGTGTGCACAAGCTTGTCTCATGCGGTTTTGATGCCAGCTGCACCAACTACCTTACAGGTAGGGGGAGGAGCTCAGACTCCCACTACCCATACTCTAGAGTAGCTAGATCAGGGCAATCAGACACCATGGTTGTTACCAGTTCATCCGGTTGTTGTTGCTTGGGCCAAGGTTGATCCACCTATGACTGATTGAGCAGAAGAGGTTGGAGCAGTTTGGGAGGCTTAAACCACTAGAGTTCAAAGAGGGGTTACATTTACTACTTTTCAGCTGATAGGGGCAGCCTATAGATGGTGGAAAGCTTATGAGTTGAACAAGCTAGCTGGTGCATCACCGCTTACGTGGCATGAGTTCTTAGTTCTCTTCTTAGAGAAGTTTGTTCCCTAGACTCTCAGGGAGGAGCTGTATAGAGATTTTGTGCAGCTATACCAAGGAGATATGATTGTGACTCAATATGAGATGTGATTCATGGATTTGGCGCATCATGCAGTATAGTTGGTTCCCATTGAGAGAGGGTGAGGATCAGGAGGTTTATTGATGGCCTCAACTATAGTCTACATTACAGTTTGGCTTGAGAGGCTGACGGATGCTAGGTTTGACCAGGTGCTCGAGGTTGCTAGGCACTTGGAATTGGTTCGCAGGCTTGAGCGAGATGAGCGGAAAGGTAAAGGTTCCGTGGTTTTGGTGGTTTTAGTGGTACTGGAGGCCAGTCATATCATAACATAGGTCGTTCTTTTAGGCCTGCTTAGATGGCTCGTTAGGTTCCTAGTGGTTTATCAGCTAGCTATGGTATGTACAACACCTCGTCTAGTTCAATCATCTTTTAGTGCACTCCCAGCCCAGAGCTCGTACCATGCTCCATCCGTTCAAGGTTTGTCAGTACCAGGTTGTTTTAGTAGTTATTCTAGTTCTTGAGGTTCGGTTCAGGCCCCGCAGTCATCCCTAGGTCGAGGTTGCTATGAGCGTGGGAATTTGGGGCATGTGAGGAGGTTTTGCCGCCATTTTATTAGAGGTCCCCTGCAGCAAAGAGGTCAGGCTATGACTCCCGCACCAATTACTACACCACTCGCTCAGCCAACTCGGGGTGGAGGTCGTACAGGTCAAGGTCGCCCTATAGGGGGAAGTTAGTCAGGTGGTGGTCATGCTCATTTCTATTCATTTCCCGCCAGAACAAAGGCAGTTACTTTCGATGCTATGATCACATGTATTGTCTCAGTGTGCCACATGGATGCTTCTGTATTATTTCATCCTGGTTTCACTTATTCATATGTGTTATCATACTTTGCTTATTATTTGTATGCCTCCTGATTCATTAGTTATTCTTGTTCATATATCTACACTGATGGGTGATTCTATTATTGTGGACCACATATATTGGTCGTGTGTGATGACTATTGTGGTTTATGAGACCAGATTTAATCTTTTACAACTTAGCATGGCTGCTTTTGATGTGATTTTGGGCATGGATTGGTTGTTTCCATATCACGCCATCTTTGATTATCATGCTAAGACCATAATATTGGCGATGCCAGGGGAGCCAAAGTTAGAGTGGAGACACTCCCTGGATCACATTCCTAGTACAGTGATTTCGCATTTGAAAGCTCAACGGATGGTTGAGAAGGGATGTTTAGTGTACTTGGCCTTCATGAGGGATGTTAGTGCGGATACTCCTACCATTGATTCAGTTCTGGTTGTGAGAGACTTCCTAGATGTGTTTCCACCAGACTTGCCGCACATGCCACCCAACAAGCACATTGATTTTGGTATTGACTTGGTGTTGGGAACTCAACCCATCTCTATTTGACCGTATCGCATGGCACCTATTGAGTTTAAGGAGTTGAAGGAACAGTTGTCGAAAATGCTTGATAAGGGCTTCATCAGGCCTCGTGTGTCACCTTGGTCTGCACATGTTATATTTGTGAAGAAGATTGATGGTATTATAAGGATGTGTATGGACTACATGCAGCTGAACAAGGTTACTATTAAGAACAAGTAGCCACAACCGTGCATTGATGACTTATTTGATTAACTTCAGGGTGCTAGAGTGTTCTCGTCGATTGATTTGAGGTCGGGGTATCATCAGTTGAAGATCCGGGATTCAGACATTCTGAAGATGGCTTCCATAATCCGCTATGGTCACTGTGAGTTTCTTGTAATGTCTTTTGGACTAACTAATGCACCAACAACTTTCATGCACTTGATGAACATCGTGTTCCAAACATAGCTTGATTCCTTTGTAATAATTTTCATTGATGATATATTGGTGTATTCGTGCAGTTAGGAGGATCATGAGCATCACTTGGGGATCGTGCTCTAGACTTTGAGGGTGAAGAAGTTGTATGCTAAATTCTCCAAATGTGAGTTTTGGCTTAGTTCAGTGGAATTTTTGGGGCACGTGGTGTCCAGTAAGGGGATTAAGGTAGATCCGAAGAAGATTGAAGTAGTTCAGAGTTGGCCCAGACTGTCATCTACCACTGAGATTTGGAGGTTTCTTGGTTTGGCTGGTTATTATTGCCATTTTATGGAGGGTTTTTCATCTATTACTGCACCTTCGACTAGATTGACTCAGAAGGGTGCCACATTCAGGTGGTCTAGGGAGTCTGAGTAGAGCTTCCAGAAGCTCAAGACTACCTTGACTACATCTCTAGATCTAGTTCTACCTTTAAGATCGAGTTCTTACATTGTCTACTATGATGCTTTAAGGATTGACATTGGTTATGTGTTGATGTAGGAGGGTAGAGTGATTGTTTATGCTTCAGTTGAGTTGAAGCCCCATGAGAAGAAATACTCTGTACATGATTTGGAGTTGGCATCCATTGTTCAAGCATTGAAAATTTGGAGGCACTATATTTACGGCGTGTCTTGTGAGATGTTTACAAATCACAGGAGTCTACAACACTTGTTCAAACAAAAGAATCTGAACTTGAGGAAACAGGGGTGGTTGGAGCTACTAAAGGACTACAATATCACAATTCTTTATCACTTGAGGAAGGCCAATGTTGTGGCCCCTACTTTGAGTAGGAAGGCTGAGAGCATGGGGAGTATTCCTTATATATCAGTTGGGGAGAGACCATTAGCATTGGATGTTCAGGCTTTGGCCAATCGATTTGTTAGTTTGGATATTTCGGAGCCTAGTCGGGTTCTTGCTTGCGTGGTTTCTCGGTCTTCTTTGTTTGGGCGCATCAAGGCACGCCAGTATGATGATCCCCACTTGCTTGTCCTGAAGGACACTGTGCAATGCGGTGATGCTAAAGAGGTTACTATTGAAGATGATGGGATATTGAGGATACAGGTTCAGATCTGTGTTCCAAATATGGATGGCTTGTGATAGTTGATACTTGAGGAGGCCCATAGTATGCAATATTACATTCATCCGGGTGCCGTGAAGATATATAAGGATTTGAGGCAGCACTATTGGTGGTGGAGGATAAAGAAAGATATTGTTGAATATGTTGCTCGGTGTTTGAACTGTCAGCAGGTGAAGTACCAGCACCAAAAACCCGATGGTTTGCTTTAGAGCCTTAATAATCCGGAGTATAAGTGCGAACATAACACGATGGATTTGTAGTTAGACTTCCATGGACCTTGAGGAAATTTGATGCGGTAGTGTGGATAGATTGACCAAGTCTGCACATTTCATTCCAGTGTGACTACCTACTTTTCAGAGCAACTGGCTTAGATTTACATTTGTGAGATTGTTCGCCTTCATGGTGCGCACGTGTCTATTATCTCGGATTGAGGCACTCAGTTCACATTTGCTATTTTAGAGAGCAGTGCAGTAATAGTTGGGCACACGGGTAGAGTTAAGTACAACATTTCATCCCCAGACAGACGGGCAGTTCTAGCGTACTATTCAGATCTTGGAGGACATGTTACATGCTTGTGTTATTGATTTTGGAGGTTCATGGGATCAGTTTCTTCCATTAGCAGAGTTCGCCTACAATAACAACTATCAGTCGAGTATCCAGATGGCTCCTTATGTGGCTTTATATGGGAGGCGATGTTGTTCTCCGGTTGGTTGGTTTGAGTCTAGGAGGCTAGGTTGTTGGGTACTGATTTGGTCTGTGATGCCTTGGAAAAGGTGAAGGTGATTCGGGAGCAACTTCATATAACACAGTCTAGGCAGAAGAGTTATGCTGACAGAAAGGTTTGTGATGTTGCATATATAGTGGGTGCGAAGGTTCTACTCGGTGTTTCACCTATGAAGGGTGTGATGAGGTTCGGAAAGACGGGCAAGTTGAGCCCTAGGGTATACTGGTCCTTTTGAGGTGCTTGAGAGTGGTGGAGAGGTGGCCTATAGACTTGTCTTGCCACGTAGTCTATCTGGAGTTCACCTAATGTTTCATGTGTATATGCTCCGAAAGTATTATGGTGATCCGTCACATGTTTTAGACTTCACCATGGTACAGTTAGATGGGGATTTGACTTATGATGTGGAGCCGGTGGCCATTTTGGACTGGCAGGTTTGGAAGTTGAGGTCAAAGAATATAGCGTCAGTGAAGGTGCATTGGAGAGGTCAGCCAGTTGAGGAGGCTACTTGGGAGATCGAGTGAGAGATGCAGAGCAGATATCCTCACCTATTTGACACTCCAGGTATGATTCAAGACCCGTTCGAGAACAAACATTTTTTTAGAGGGGGAGAATGTAACGACCCGGTCGGTTGATTTGAGTATTTTAGCCTCTTCCCCTATTTATTGCTTCTTCTTTGTGCATTTGTGGTTATGTGACTTGTTGGGGTGGTTGCTTTGGTTACGGGGAGATTTTAGAGTGAATTGGGACACTTAGTCCCAAAGTTGGAAGCTTAAGTTGAATTTGACCTTTTTGTAGGCTACTCCGAAATGGATTTCTAATGGTTTCAATAGCTTCATATGGTGATTTTGGACTTAGGCATATATCCGGACTTGGATTTGGAGGTCCGTAGATTGGTTTGGTGTTTTTTTACGAAAGTTGGAAAGTTGAAGGTTTGGAAGATTGAGAGGTTTGATTGGGAGTTGACTTTGTGGATATTAGGTTCGAATTTTGGTTTCGGGAGTTGGAATAGGTCCGTTGTGTAATTTGGGATTTGCATGCAAAATTTGAGGTCATTCGGAGTTGATTTGATATGGTTCGACATGAGTTTTGCAAGTTGAAAGTTCATTAGTTTCATTAGGCTTAGATTGGGGGGGAGGGCGATTCATGATTTTAGTGATATTTGATGTGATTTGAGACTTCGAGTAGGTTACATTGTGTTGTAAGACTTGTAGGTATGTTTGGTTGGGGTTCCGAGGGCCTCAGGTGTGTTTTGGATTGTTGGCGGGTCTTTTTTAATTTTGAAAGACAACTGAAATTTTGGAGTTCTGGTGCAATTGCACCTGCGAAGGATTGGCCGTAAGTACGTGGCCGTAGAAGTGGCTTGGTGATTGCAGAAATGGGCTAGTCTAGACTTGGGTAGGAGCACAAATATGAGGTGATTGCCACATCTGCTAGTCCAAAAATGCGGAAGAGAGGGCGCAGAAGTGAACGTGGGCGAAGTCCTGGGAGTCTGCATATGCAGAGGTTGGATCGCAAAAGCACTCCCGCAGGTTTGGAGAAGGGACCAGAATTATGTTTGCCATGTGATACATGTTGTGAGGGCTATATACATGTGAGGTGACAAGTGTCCGTGCGTATGCTAGAACCCATGATTAGGTCCAGGTAGACGTAGACTCACGCCATGCCTTAATTGTAATATTTGAGTTATCCTCTCCTACTTAATTGTTTAAGAATATATTGTTGCCTGAGACTAGACTTGCGTAGAGTATCATACTTTATAGTTTGGATGTCTGGTGAACTACTTGATTATAAGTAGAGATTATACGTTCTTTTTACGGATATCTCCTGTATTGTACGAATTTATCCGAAAGTTTCTTGAAATTTCATAAATCACACATATATTCGTGAGTGGGGCCAGTGACCCGTCAAGTTTCACCATTCTATGAGATCGGGATGAGCGTCTCAGCAGTACTATTACAGATCGGGCCATACAACCTCAGCAGTATTATGAGATGCATCTATGGTTCGCATCGGTCGATCCTCGGCAGTATACACTATTATGGGATCAGGATGAATGACCTTAGTAGGATCGGGCCATACAACACGGCAGGAACTCGTGCCTTTACTCTTATGGGACCGAGCCACTCCCCTCAGCAGATTCGTGCATAATACCTTATATGAAGTTAGTGTACCTGTGGGTTTTTCTGAATTGAGATGTGAGCATTTATTTGGTGTTGGCCATTATTTACTCTATTTGAGGAAGTATTCGGTTATTGAGGACCTCGAGTTTATTCTCCTGTTGAGGACAATATTATGCACTTATATCTGTTTCATTATTTTTACTTGCTATGTTTCATCCATGCCTACTTTCAGTATACATGATTTATTGGACCACTAGTATGTGTCGATGTCGATCCTTCGTTATTACTTCTTCGGGGTTAGGCTAGATACTTACTGAGTATGCGTTGATTTACGTACTCACGCTACACTTCTGCTTTAATTGTGCGGGTATTGAGACAAGTTTATTTGGTTGTCATCTTGGCATATAGGCGCAGCTGCTGCAGGGACTTTATGGTGAGCTGCACTCTATGTTACGATCCGCAGCATATGGAGTCTCCATCATATTTATTATTTATTTATTTTATTCTGTCTATTTGTATCCCAGACATGTATTGTATTAGTATTGTACTCACTAGTAGATGTTCATGCACTTGTGACATGGGGTTTTGGGGGTTTCTAATGAATGTTCATAGTTGTATTTCATGTTATTATTATCACTTTACTTTATGATTTATTTATACTTAGATGTTTAGTAAATAAAAGAGCATGTTTCTATGAGTGCTAGATTTTATTCTATTTATTTAATGAAATTATTGATTTTTAAGAATTAAAATAGATAACTAAGTGATGCTTCGCTCGTGGGTTTGCCTAGCAGTATCATTAGGCACCATCACGACCTATTATGGGATTTGGACCGTGATAGATTCAGATTATGATATATCTAATGACGATACATCTTCCTAAGTGTGTTCCACGTTTTTTATTATATAGGGTGTTACATATAATTTTCATTGTTACTTTTACCTATAGAAGCATGTATATTGTATTAAGAATAATTGTGTATTGGTTATTATCACTATAAGATTGGCCTAAATTAAAGTGATCAACTAAGGTTTAAAGTTAAATGGGCCAAAAGGATACCTTATAAAGTATGGGGGTCCTATGTATAGATACCCGAATGTTATTTATAGTTTAGTGATGGGCTAAATTAGAAATACATAAAATTGTGCAC